>NW_026972127.1:4200000-4627500 GCF_036711695.1 Zophobas morio | reverse complement strand
ATCTAGAAATCCAAACATCATTTAAATCGAAAAATTGAGATGTGGAAAAATCGGAAAATCTAAAAATTAAGATGTCGAAAATTTTTTAAAAATCAAGAAACCGAAAAATTGAGAAATTAAAAAATTGAAATATTCAAAAATTCCAAAACGGAAAAACAGAAATCGAGAAATCCGAAAGTCGAAAAATCAAAAATCGATTAATGGAGAAATTGAGAAATCAAAAAATCGAAAATTTAGAAACGCCAAAAATTGAAAAATCGAAAATAAAGAATTGAAAATCTGAAAAATCGAGAAATTGAAAAATCCCAACATTTCGTTTTTTTTTTGTCGAAAAATTATAACTCGAAAAACCGAGAAATCGAGAAATTGAAATTGAAAACGTGAAACATCGACAAATCGAAACATCAAAACATCGAGAAAAGTTGATAAATCGAAAGAGCCGCAAATCGAAAAATTTTAAATTGGAAACTTTAAACCTTAAACCGAAAGATCGAAAAATTGAAAAAATCAAAAACCGAAAAATTGAAAAATCGATAAATCAAAGATTTCATAAATCGCAAATTTAAAAAATCAAAAAATCTAAAAGCAAGAATTCGAAAAATCGAAAAATCGAGCAATCCAAATATCAAACAAGCGAAAAATCTCAAATTTCGAAGAATTGAAAAATATAAAATTAAAAATAGAAATATCGAAAAATTGAGAAATCGAAAAACTGAGGAACCTAAAAATTAAGAAATCAAAAATTTTGGAAATCGAAAAATTGGGAAATCAAATAAATTGAAAAAATGTGAAGTCTAAAAGCTGACTAATTGAGAAATCGAAAAGTCGAAATATCAACAAATCAGAGAAAAAAAAATCAAGTAATTGAGTAATCAAACATCGAAAATTTACAAACGCCAAAAATTCAAAAATTGAAAAATCGCAAAGCTAAAATATCGAAAATCGAGAAATTGAAACATCGGAAAGTCGAAAAATTGAAAAATGGTTATTCAATTTTGGTTTTTTTTTTTTAATTGTAATGCCTGGGATAAAAATTCAACACGGATTCATAAACGACAAGTTCGGGACTGCGTTAATTTTAATATTTAAATAATATGTATTTACTTGGCAAAAGTGTAAGATGAATCATCAGTTCCTGAAGAGGAATTTAAATAACATTAACTTTTAAAATTTGGAAATGACGTCATTTCATTCCATTGTTGGTTAGCGTTTTACCATCTACATGCACTCCTAACATACATTCAAAATTTGACAACAATCGGTGTAATAGTTTCGGAGATTATCTGTGTAATAAAAATTGACCCAGTTAAAGAAATATATATTGACCAACCTGTATATTCAACGCCCGGATTACGTGAACGGAACTTGCCTAGTGAATAAACAATACAAAACAAATATCTCGAACAATATAAGCTCATTCCAGATTACACAACAAAATGTTTGAGTAAGTTCACGGTTAATTGGACCATTATTTTGACATTGCAGTCACTCGCCTTCAAAGCTGACCTAAAAATTAAAACAAACACTAAAATCCCTAGAGCTCGCCCCGGAAACATCCAATTTTCCAGCGACCATCCTCTAATAAATTTTTCAAAAATCCAGATTTTTTCGACAGCGCGATAAAAATCCGCCTGGCAATTTTTCAATAAATCTCGCAAACTCAGCCAATCCAAACACGTGTTTGCCGGACGGTCGCTACACATTTACCGACACATCTGTCAACACACTTCAGCTTGCGTCTTCCAAAAACTCTCCACCAGATATATGCGCAATTTTTTGTATATTTCGCACAATGATGACGGATACGCCATTAGCCACACAATGGCCCAACGCTGCAGAAAAGTCGAAAATCGCCGACCGTTTCGCTGCGTTGACACTTTGTGCGAATGTTGCTGTGTATAAATCACTCATTGCCTGGCAGGAATTTATGGCCGAAGTCACATCCACTATGCAATTTAATAAATCTCGCATGAAGAAAAATAATAGAGAGGAAAAAACGGCAAACTTGAATTAATTGAATCCAGACGCGCAAAAATGCAATGTTTATGTAACTAGCGGGGCAATTTATTACGGCAATGTTCGCTAAGAGACTTAACGAGTTTACACGAATGAGCTATTTGGAATGGTTAATGAAGTCCGTAAAAGTGCGCATTAAATCCTAGATGTGAATACGAATGCATTTTTAATTGGTAATGGGAGGCAGGGGAGCGATGAATCAGGCTGACATGTGCTGAAATAAATTGGCGTAAGTCGGCGATTTTCTTGTTTATTTTTGAGTTTGTGATGCCGGAGATATGGGAAATGTAGTGCTTTGTTGGATTAGAGAAATAAGGAGAGTTGGAAAAGCTGTATTGAATGCGACAAGCACGTGCTTTTGCACCTGAGACCAGTGCACTACGGGTAATACATACAAAGCGGAGTTCGATCAGGTGCTTATAATTATTCACTAAGCATACATTAATTCATATATTATGCATAAGTCTTGGGTAGTTTTGTCAGATGTGATTCACGAAATGAAAGGGTTTCGGAACTACAAAGAAAGTTTTAGAACCAGTAAGAACCTTAAGGGGACTCGCTAGAGGAGATTTCACAACTTGTTTCTTGTTTCTATGATAAAATGATATTAATATATGTAGAGGTATTATGCATCAAACTGCAGATTCTTTCATGTTCTAAGCCCTTGAAAACATTTCGATCAACTAAAAAAATGTAATAAACTATTAATAGGAAATGTTCCGATTTGAGTTTCTCCAGTTTTCAATTTTTAGTTTTTTAATTTTTGGAATTGCAATTTTTCGTTTCGGTTTTATAATTTTTTTTCGATTTTTCGACATCCTATTCGATTTTCTAATTTTTCGACATTTCGGTTTCGGGATTTTTCAATTTCTAAATTTTTCAGTCTTTCGATTCTTCAATTTTTCGATTTTTCGATTTTCTGAATTTTAGATTTTCGATTTTTGCATTTTTCTATTTTAACAATTTTTTGTTGTTGCATTTTCCAGTTATAAACTTTTATAACATGTATTTCAATTCGATATTCCTGTATTTCAATTTTTCGGATTTTTAAATTTTACATTTTTCACAATTTTTGATGTTTAGATTTCTCGATTTTTCGAGTTATCGCTTTTAGATTCCTCGATTTTTCAAATTTTCGATTTTTTCATTTATTGGTTTTTTAAGTTTAAAATTTTTGGTTTTTTGATTTTGGGCTATTTCGATTTTTTAATTTTTCAAATTCTCGATTTATTGACTTCTCGTTTTCTCGACCTTTTGACGTTTCGTTTTAGCTTTTAAATGTCGATTTCTCTGTTTTTCGACTTTTCGATTTTCCAATTTTTTGCCATTTCGATTTTGGGATTTTTTAATTCCTAGATTTTTCAAATTTCCGATCCTTCAATTTTTCTAATTTTGGATATTCTAAATTTTAGATTTTCTATTTTTAAATTTTTCAATTTTTGGAGTTGCAATTTCGTTTCGGTTTTATAATTTTTTTATCTCTTCGAATTTTCATTTTTAAATTTTTTAGTTTAAGTTTAAAGTTTTCAGTTCTGATCTTTTCGATTTTGGGCTATTTCGATTTTTCAATGTTTTGAATTTTTTCTTTCTCTATTTCTCGGTTTCTCGATCTTTTGACGTTTCGACTTCTCGATGTTTACATTTTTCAATTTGGATTTCTCGATTTTCTACTACCTATTCGATTTTCTAATTTCTCGACATTCCGGTTTTGGAATTTTTCAATTTCTAAATTTTTCAGTCTTTCGATTCTTCAATTTCTCGATTTTTCGATTTTCTAAATTTTAGATTTTCGATTTTTGCATTTTTCTATTTTAACAATTTTGTATTGTTTCATTTTCCAGTTGTAAACTTTTATAACATGTATTTCAATTCGATATTTCTGTATTTCAATTTTTCGAATTTTTAAATTTTACATTTTTCATTTTTACTTCCCGAGCGTAAGCAAAGGAAGTATTGTAATCGAGTCCGTCGGCCGAATCTCTAGTTTTACGTTTTCTCGATCTTTCATGACCCCTAGAAGACGAAGAAATAGGTCTCCCATTTCCGTCTGTCTGTCCGTCTGTCCGTCCGTCTGTCCGTCCGTCTGTCCGTCCGTCTGTCCGTCCGTCTGTCCGTCCGTCTGTCCGTCCGTCTGTCCGTCCGTCTGTCCGTCTGCCGTCCCGGATTTTTATTAGACAGATAATCTCCGAAAGTACTGGACCGATTGTTGTGAAATTTTGTACTTATATTAAGAATATGATGTAGATGGTAAAACGCTAACCAAAATTTGTCTAATCATCCCCACCACTAATGCGATGACGTCACTTCAAAATTGTACATAGTAAATGGGTTTTCAATTGTATAAAATAACATAGTCCTACACATGTAGTTTACAACTCCGAATCGACTTTTCACCCGAAACGTCCAGATTTTTGGAAAAAAAAATCAAAATTATAAAACAACATTATGAAATTTAATTTTCAATCTGCTAACCAGAATGCTTTGAAATGTTGCAGATGTTTTAAGGCTATAAAGAGCATCATAAATCTTTAGTCAAAAAATATTTGCTTATCCCCTCCAAAAACTTGATGACGTCAGCTCAAAAGTTTGTGGAATAAATCATATCTAAAATGTACAAAATATGATGAGTCTGTACTTGTGATCTATCACTCCATTCATATTTTTTGGATTTGCATATACAGGGTGACTCAAAAAAATTAATGAAAACGTAAATTTATTTTACTGATTTACTCAGAAACTACAAAACTGAATGCTTTGAAATCTTGCAGATGTTTTAAGGTTATAAAGAGCATAATAAATGTTTAGTCAAAATATATTTGCTTATCCCCTCCAAAAAATTGATGACGTCAGCTCGAAAGTTTGCCGAATAAATCCGTCTAAACTGTAAAAATATGATGAGTCTGTACTTGTAATTTATCACTCCATTCATATTTTTTGGATTTGCATATACAGGGTGATTCAAAAAAATTAATGAATGCGTAAATATATTTTATTGATTTAATCAGGAACTACAAAACCGAATGCTCTGAAATCTTGCAGATGTTTTAAGGTCATAAAGAGCATAGTAAATGTTTAGTCAAAATATATTTGCTTATCCCCTCCAAAAACTTGATGACGTCAGCTCGAAAGTGTGCCGAATAAATCATATCTAAAATGTACAAAATATGATCAGTCTGTACTTGTGATCTATCACTCCATTCATATTTTTTGGATTTGCATATACAGGGTGACTCAAAAAAATTAATGAATGCGTAAATTTATTTTTTTGATTTAATCATGAACTGCAAAACCGAATGCTTTGAAATCTTGCAGATGTTTTAAGGTTATAAAGAGCATAATAAATGTTTAGTCAAAATACATTTGCTTATCCCCTCCAAAAAATTGATGACGTCAGCTCGAAAGTTTGCCGAATAAATCCTATCTAAACTGTACAAAATATGATGAGTCTGTACTTGTGATTTATCACTCCATTGATTTTTTTTTTGGATTTGCATATACAGGGTGACTCAAAAAAATTAATGAATGCGTAAATTTATTTTATTGATTTACTCAGGAACTACAAAACCGAATTCTTTAAAATCCACTGCGAAAAAAAAACATAATAGGCATGCAGTCGTCACGTTTCCGACAGCGAGGGAAGTACTGTCTAAACTCTTTAGACCAATTTTTTGATGTTTAGATTTCTCGATTTTTCGAGTTGTCGCTTTTAGATTCCTCGATTTTTCAAATTTTCGATTTTTTCATTTATTGGTTTTTAAGTTTAAAATTTTTGGTTTTTTGATTTTGGGCTATTTCGATTTTTTAATTTTTCAAATTCTCGATTTTTTGACTTCTCGGTTTCTCGACCTTCTGACGTTTCGTTTTAGTTTTTAAAAGTCGATTTCTCGGTTTTTCGACTTTTCGATTCCAAATTTGGATATTCTAAATTTTAGATTTTCGATTTTAAAATTTTTCAATTTTTAACGATTTTTGATGTTCCGATTTACAATTTCAATTTTTTGATTTCTCGGTTTTCAATTTTTCAATTAGTCACTTTTTCGATATCTCAGTTTGGGGATTTGTCAATTCGTCGATTCTTCAATTTCTCGATTTTTCAGTCTTTCGATTCTTCAATTTCTCGATTTTTCAATTTTCTAAATTTTAGATTTTCGATTTTTGCATTTTTCTATTTTAATAATTTTTGGTTGTTTCATTTTCCAGTTGTAAACTTTTATAACATGTATTTCAATTCGATATTCCTGTATTTCAATTTTTTGGATTTTTAAATTTTACTTTTTTCACATTTTTTGATGTTTAGACAATTCTCGAATTTTCGAGTTGTCGCTTTTAGATTCCTCGATTTTTCAAATTTTCGATTTTTTCATTTATTGGTTTTTAAGTTTAAAATTTTTGGTTTTTTGATTTTGGGCTATTTCGATTTTTTAATTTTTCAAATTCTCGATTTTTTGACTTCTCGGTTTCTCGACCTTCTGACGTTTCGTTTTAGTTTTTAAAAGTCGATTTCTCGGTTTTTCGACTTTTCGATTCCAAATTTGGATATTCTAAATTTTAGATTTTCGATTTTAAAATTTTTCAATTTTTAACGATTTTTGATGTTCCGATTTACAATTTCAATTTTTTGATTTCTCGGTTTTCAATTTTTCAATTAGTCACTTTTTCGATATCTCAGTTTGGGGATTTGTCAATTCGTCGATTCTTCAATTTCTCGATTTTTCAGTCTTTCGATTCTTCAATTTCTCGATTTTTCAATTTTCTAAATTTTAGATTTTCGATTTTTGCATTTTTCTATTTTAATAATTTTTGGTTGTTTCATTTTCCAGTTGTAAACTTTTATAACATGTATTTCAATTCGATATTCCTGTATTTCAATTTTTTGGATTTTTAAATTTTACTTTTTTCACATTTTTTGATGTTTAGACAATTCTCGATTTTTCGAGTTGTCGCTTTTAGATTCCTCGATTTTTCAAATTTTGGATTTTTTCATTTATTGGTTTTTTAAGTTTAAAATTTTTGGTTTTTTGATTTTGGGCTATTTCGATTTTTTAATTTTTCAAATTCTCGATTTATTGACTTCTCGTTTTCTCGACCTTTTGACGTTTCGTTTTAGCTTTTAAATGTCGATTTCTCGGTTTTTCGACTTTTCGATTTTCCAATTTTTTGCCATTTCGATTTTGGGATTTTTTAATTTCTAGATTTTTCAAATTTCCGATCCTTCAATTTTCCTAATTTTGGATATTCTGAATTTCAGATTTTCGATTTTTAAATTTTTCAACTTTTGGAGTTGCAATTTTTCGTTTCGGTTTTATAATTTTTTTATATCTTCGAATTTTCAGTTTTAAATTTTTCAGTTTAAGTTTAAAGTTTTCAATTCTGACCTTTTCGATTTTGGGCTATTTCGATTTTTCAATGTTTTGAATTTTTTCTTTCTCTATTTCTCGGTTTCACGATCTTTTGACGTTTCGACTTCTCGATGTTTTCGTTTTTCAATTTGGATTTCTCGATTTTTCGACTTCCTATTCGATTTTCTAATTTATCGACATTTCGGTTTCGGGATTTTTCAAATTCTAAATTTTTCAGTCTTTCGATTCTTCAATTTTTCGATTTTTCGATTTTCTAAATTTTAGATTTTCGATTTTTGCATTTTTCTATTTTAACGATTTTTTGTTGTTTCATTTTCCGGTTTTAAACTTTTATAACATGTATTTCAATTCGATATTCCTGTAATTCAATTTTTCGGATTTTTAAATTTTACATTTTTCACATTTTTTGATGTTTAGATTTCTCGATTTTTCGAGTTATCGCTTTTAGATTCCTCGATTTTTTAAATTTTCGATTTTTTCATTTATTGGTTTTTTAAGTTTAAAATTTTTGGTTTTTTGATTTTGGGTTATTTCGATTTTTTAATTTTTCAAATTCTCGATTTATTGACTTCTCGTTTTCTCGACCCTTTGACGTTTCGTTTTAGCTTTTAAATGTCGATTTCTCGATTTTTCGACTTTTCGATTTTCCAATTTTTACCATTTCAATTTTGGGATTTTTTAATTTCTAGATTTATCAAATTTCGATCCTTCAAATTTCCTAATTTTGGATATTCTAAATTTTACATTTTCGATTTTTAAATTTTTCAAATTTTGGAGTTGCAATTTTTCGTTTCGGTTTTATAATTTTTTTGTCTGTTCGAATTTTCATTTTTAAATTTTTCTGTTTAAGTTTAAAGTTTTCAATTCTGGCCTTTTTGATTTTGGGCTATTTCGATTTTTCAATGTTTTGAATTTTTTCTTTCTCTATTTCTCGGTTTCTCGATCTTTAGACGTTTCGACTTCTCGATGTTTTTGTTTTTCAATTTGGATTTCTCGATTTTTCGACTTCCTATTCGATTTTCTAATTTTTCGACATTTCGGTTTCGGGATTTTTCAAATTCTAAATTTTTCAGTCTTTCGATTCTTCAATTTTTCGATTTTTCGATTTTCTAAATTTTAGATTTTCGATTTTTGCATTTTTCTATTTTAACGATTTTTTGTTGTTTCATTTTCCGGTTTTAAACTTTTATAACATGTATTTCAATTCGATATTCCTGTATTTCAATTTTTCGGATTTTTAAATTTTACATTTTTCACATTTTTTGATGTTTAGATTCCTCGATTTTTCAAATTTTCAAATTCTCGATTTATTGACTTCTCGTTTTCTCGACCTTTTGACGTTTTGTTTTAGCTTTTAAATGTCGATTTCTCGGTTTTTCGACTTTTCGATTTTCCAATTTTTTGCCATTTCGATTTTGGGATTTTTTAATTTCTAGATTTTTCAAATTTCCGATCCTTCAATTTTCCTAATTTTGGATATTCTAAATTTTTTATTTTCGATTTTTAAATTTTTCAATTTTTGGAGTTGCAATTTTTCGTTTCGGTTTTATAATTTTTTCTCTTCGAATTTTCATTTTTAAATTTTTCAGTTTAAGTTTAAAATTTTCAATCCTGACCTTTTCGATTTTGGGCTATTTCGATTTTTCAATGTTTTGAATTTTTTCTTTCTCTATTTCTCGGTTTCTCGATCTTTTGACGTTTCGACTTCTCGATGTTTCCGTTTTTCAATTTGGATTTCTGGATTTTTCGACTTCCTACTCGATTTTCTAATTTTTCGACATTTCGGTTTCGGGATTTTTCAATTTCTAGATTTTTCAGTCTTTCGATCCTTCAGTTTTTCGATTTTTCGATTTTCTAAATTTTAGATTTTCGATTTTTGCATTTTTCTATTTTATCAATTTTTTGTTGTTTCATTTTCCGATTTTAAACTTTTACAACATGTATTTCAATTCGATATTCCTGTATTTCAATTTTTCGGATTTTTAAATTTTACATTTTTCATTTTTTGATGTTTAGATTTCTCGATTTTTCGAGTTGTCGCTTTTAGATTCCTCGATTTTTCAAATTTTCGATTTTTTCATTTATTGGTTTTTTGATTTTGGGCTATTTCGATTTTTTAATTTTTCAAATTCTCGATTTATTGACTTCTCGTTTTCTCGACCTTTTGACGTTTCGTTTTAGCTTTTAAATGTCGATTTCTCGGTTTTTCGACTTTTCTATTTTACAATTTTTTGCCATTTCGATTTTGGGATTTTTTAATTTCTAGATTTTTCAAATTTCCGATCCTTCAATTTTCCTAATTTTGGATATTCTAAATTTTAGATTTTCGATTTTTTTTATTTTTCAATTTTTAACGATTTTTTGATGTTCTGATTTTTTAATTTTTCGATTTCTAAATTTTTCAACATTTCAATTTTGGGAATTTTTAAATTTTTCGATATTTTCGTTTTTCGATTTTTTAAATTTAATTTTTTTTTTTTTTGTTTCGATTACTCCAAATTTTTCGAGTTTTCGGATTTCGATTTTTTAGTTTTTCAATTTTTCAACTTTTAAAATTTTTTGTTTCTGGATTTCTAAATACATATCCTAATATTTTCTTTTTCGGCTGTTCGATTTCCCGATATTTCGATTTTTCGATTTCTCGGTTTTCAATTTTTCAATAAATCACTTTTTCGGTATCTCAGTTTGGGGATTTGTCAGTTCGTCGATTCCTCAATTTCTCGATTTTTCGAATTTTCGATTTCTTATTTTTTAATTTCTCGATTCTCAATTTTTCGATTTTTCACTTCTTCGATTTTACTATTTTTCAATTTTTCCTATTTTTAAATTTCACATTTTTAAACCCCTGCTGTAATTTTTTTTATATGTATTTCAATTTTTCGATTTTTCGAATGTTCGATTTGTCCACAACTCGGTTTTCCGGTTTTTTAATTTTTTTGATTTTTCGTTTTCTCGATTTCCCGATTTTTCAACATTTCTATTTTGGGAATTTTTCATTTTCTGATTTTATTGATGTTTCGATTGCTTTCGATTTTTCTGCTTCTCGAATTCCGATTTTTGGATTTTTCAATTTTTCTGTTTCGGTTTTTAAATTTTTCAATTTTTCGATTTTTAAAATTGATTGATCTCTGGATTTCTCGATATTTCAATATTTTAGTTTTTCAGCTGTTTAATTTCCGGATTTTCAATTTTTGGATTACTCACTTTTTCGATATTTCAGTTTGGGGATTTGTCAATTTGTCGAAATCTTCAATTACTCGATTTTTCGAATTTTCCAGTTCCCATTTTTTTTTGATCTTCGATTTCTTAATTTTCCGATATTTCAGTTCTACAATTTTTTGCGTGTCAAAATTTTCAAATTTTGATTTCTCAATTTCCTGATTAATCGACCCATCCATTTTTCGATTTCTCAAATTTTCGACTTTTCCGTTTTTCGATTTTACCATTTTTCACTTTCTCTAATTTTTCAATTTTACATTTTTCAATTTTTTGATGTCTCGCTTTTATAATTTTGGATTTTTCGATTTTTTAAATTTAGATTTTCGATTTTTGACGATTTTTTGATGTTTCAATTTCCGGATTTAAAATTCTTTAATACGTATCTAAATTTTTGGGTTTTTGGATTTTTCGATTTGTCGACATCCCGGTTTTTCGATTTATAAAGTTTTTTGATTTTTTGTTTTTTCGATTTCTCGATTTTTCAAGTTTTTGATTTCTCAATTTTTCAAAATTTCAATTTTGGCAATTTTCAACTTTTTCGGTTTCGGTGTTCTTCATGTTTCATTTGCTTTCGATTTTTCAACATTTTTGATTTCGACTTTTCGGTTTTTCAATTTTTCTGTTTCGGTTTTTAAAATTTTAAATTTTACAATTTTTCGATTTTTTGAATTTTTTGATTTCTGGATTTTTCGATATTCAAATATTTTAGTTTTTCACCTGTCCGATTTTCCGATATTTCTAATTTTTGATTTCTCGATTTTCAATTTTTCTATATTTCAAATTGAGGATTTGTCAAGTCGTCGATTCTTCAGTTTCTCGATTTTTCGAATTATCGATTTCTCAAAATTTTTATTTTTTGATTTCTCAATTTTCGGATATTTCAGTTTTAGGATTTTTCATTATTTTGCATTTCTAAAGTTTTAATTTTTGATTTCACAATTTCTTGGTCAATCGATTCAGTTATTTCGAGATCTGAATGTTTTGTTCAAGTTCTTCGATTCTACTATTTTCCAATTTTTTCATTTTTTAAATATTACATTTTTCACTGTTTGAGGTTAGTATTTCTCGATCTTTCGATTTTTCGACCTCTCATTTTTAGAACTTTCGATTTTTGAATTTTTCATTTCTTGAATTTTTGATTTGCAAATATGTAATAATAATAATTTTTAAAACTTTTCACTTTTTTAATCTCACAATTTTTGAAATTTCCCATTTTAATTGTATTTTTACACTTTTTCATTTAGTTGAATTTTAATTTTTCAATTTTTCGTATTACACTTTCTTCAACCTTACAATTTTGACGATTCTATAATTTTTCGATTTTACAATTTTTTTAGTTTTGGTTGATTCCATTTTTTTTCGGTTTTTCAATATTTCGATTTTTCAATTTTTTCCGATTTTTTAGTTTGTCGTGTTTTAGTTGTTCAATTTTTCTATTTTTCAACTTTTGGAATCGAATAAAAAAATTGCAAAATTGTAACACTGAAAAATCAAAAATAGAACAAGGAAAAATTTGATATAAAATCAAGAAAATAAAAAATAAAAATCAAGAACTTGAGAAACTGAGGAAACGAAAAATGAAAAATTGTAACATCGAAAAATTTAAAAAACTGGAAATTGAAAAATTTGGAAGTCAAAAAGTTAAAAATCGAAAAAATTGAAGCCGAAAAACAAAAAATTGAAACATTTAAAAATTTGAAAAACGAGAAATTGAAAAATCAAAAATTGAAGATTTGAAAAATTAAATAAACGAAAGATTATAAAATCGAAAGAAACATTGAAAAAAAAAGTAAATGAAAAAACGAAAAATTGTGGTATACAATTAAGAAAATGAAAATTAAAAAATTCAAAATTGAAAAATTAAAAATTGGAGAACTGAAACATTGTAACATCGAAAAATTGCAAAATTGAAAAATTGCAGAACGAAAATTTGAAAATTTTGGAAGTAGACAAATTGAAAAATTGAAAAAATTAAAGTTGAAAAAACGAAAATTATGAAACCGAACCAGTGAAAAATGGAAAAATTGAAAAATGAAAGAAAATAAAAAATGAAAAATTGTAATATCAAAAAATTGGTCTAAATCCAGATTTTTCAAAAAAAATGTAAGATTCGATTTTTCCAATTTTATTTTTTTATCCTAACCCTTATAAGTTATCATTTCCAAACTGTCAATATTCGTTAGTTTTTTTGATTTCTGACTGAATCAGGTTGATCTGTTAATAATTAATTATTGTTAAAAAATCGCTCTATGTTTGGTTTTTATTTTTTTATTGTGGCAAACAGTTCTTCTTTCGAATTCAAAATTTTCTGTAATCAAACCAGGAAATTTTTATACTTGTCCACTTTATTCCATCTAAATGTTTAGGGATTATAGAATCCCGCAATGAGGAGGCGGAGCAATCTAACACCCCTCGCTGCTAACTACCTTCTTTAGCAAATAGTCTATTAATTAATGTTCTAACAAGTTACGTAGATATAAAGACGAAAAATAAAACACATTCTGCCAATAAAAAGTATAAAAATATATTTTGCCTATCGCCTAGCGTTCCACCTTAACGACATTAGACAAATGAATATCGTTATAGAAAAAATACCTGTATCCGAGAACAAATAAATATTTTCTATAAAATACCATTTTCCAAATTTCCGCTGCCAATAAATCGGTTATTATCACCTCTGTATTCGCCACCATCGCACCCAAACGACGATAAATGTCACCTAACGCGACTCCTTAGCTATTTTTACCACCATTGACACTCGTCCGGCCTTACGTTACGTCATACGTCAACGTCACCGTATCCATAAATCCGCCGTAAGTCAGATTTACAATCCCATCTTCTTGAATTTATGAAGCACACGTAAATACCGGAAGTCCATAAATACAACAAATATAAGAGGGAGCGCCATAAATAAATCCGACTTCACACATGACAAATTGCCGCGGTGTGAACGCAGCTTTATCTTCGGCGGAGAAGAAGAGCTATTGTAAATAATTGAATGGGTTCGCATAAATAAAGGGACAAAAAGGAACCTGACGTTGCTAGAAATAGATTGGTTTAATCAGGCAGGTTAAGTTCGGGGTCAAGGGTAATATGGGCGATCATTTGCCGAATAAGGTGGGTTTGGTGTTGATTTTGGCGTAGGTTGGGAGCAATTGCGACGTGTTGTGTACTGCGTTACGTAATGGAAGTTTGTCGCGCGTGCACTTAACAGTGTATTTTAATGTCTGGATGTAATTATTGTTAGTGTTTTGATGTGATTTGTAGTTGTGTGAATTATTTTTTTTAAAAAGCAGGGAAGGTAAATTTTAATTTTAATGTTTTGCGTGGAATGGCTATGAATGTGTTCGCCTTTTGTGGGTGATGAGTATAATTGGTTGCCTATACTATACTTTTCCAATTATGAAATGTTTGGCACGTTTCCTCATTTTATAACGTTTACCTTTGCACAATGCAGTTTTTATTCCAATACATCTGAATTTATTTATTCAATAATTTGTGATTTTTCTGAAGCAATTATTTAATTTTAAAATTTTCTGCGTTACTGAAAAAGATCCACTAAAAGTGATTTAGTTTCAAGTGCGAAACATTTTCTCTGTGGTATCGTATTTTTCTTTTCCTTTTAATTTTTTTGCAACATTTTGGAAAATGTTTTCCCAGTTTTCTGTTATTTCAAGAAGTGTATCAAAGTGTTTCATTTTATACACGCTAGTGATTTTTTTCCAACCACATAGATTCCGTTTCAATTTTATTTTAGAAAATTTTGGAAAAATATTTTATCATCTTTCTCAGTTTTTTGAAGAGGTACAACTACCAAAACTTCAGATTCCCATGCTGTAAAGAATAATTTTTATTTAAGCCAATACGTTTACTAGGATTCATCTCGACGTTTCATTAAAACAAAATTAAGTCTTGCTTTATTTGAAACATTTTATTATACATATTGATATACATTTTACGCTTTCTACATTTTCCTTAAAAACTTTACTTTACCATTTACGGTGTACTGCCAAATTTTGAAACCCTTCTTAATATTGGTAATCTTCTTTCCACAACCAGAAACTTAAAACGTGGTAAATTTTCGTAGAAAAATATATTTTAAAAAAGGCAAAATGTAAGCCCCGCCCACCCACCCTCGTCCCAATTCCGATGATTTTTTCATTGCTTGTCGGTACGAGGGGCGGAGCGTAATTGCAAAATCCATATTTGCTTACAAAAATTCAATACTTTGATAAAATTTTAAGTCCTTGGTTGTGAAAAGAAGGCTACGTACAGTGAGAAAAACAAGTCAAAATTCAAGCCCCGCCCACCCGCCCTATCTCAACTGAGATGTTTGTTTTACATAAGCTTTTTGCTATTTTGCCTTTTTTTAATTAAACGTCATTTTCTTTCCGTAACAAGAAACAAAAAACAAGTTCAAAATCATACATTTTTGTATGGAAATACGGATTTTGCAATTAAGCTCCGCCCCTTGGCTCACAATGAATAAAAACAATCATCACAATCGGGGGGGGGGGGGTGGGCGGGGCTTATCTTTTGACTTTTGTTGTTTCTTAATAATCGTAATTTTCTTTTCACAACAAGAAATTTGAAATATGGTAAAAATGAGAAATTTTCGTAGAGAAATATATTTAAAAAAAGCCAAAATATAACTCTTGGCTCCTAGAGTGCGAAAAAGTAGGTCCCGCGTTGCCGTCTGTTTGTCGTCTGTCTGTGTCGATTATTATAAGACAGAAAGTACTGATTAATTGTTGCCCAATTTTACATGTATGTATGAATATCGTGTAGACGATAAAATGTTAACCAAAATTTGTCTAATCATCTCCACTACCAAGGGAATGACGTCATCTCCAAAATTTACAATAGTCAAAATGTTATTTAAATTTTACAAAATAACACATTCCTGTATTTGTGGGTTATGAATCCGTGCGTATTTTTTTTTTGAAAATTCGTGAAAAATGTTTTCCCAGTTTTCTCAGTTAATTGAAAAAGTGAGTTTTGATTCGTAATGTACCCAGCATTTTATATACTCTAGCGCTTGATACACGCTATCCATTATTACAAATGTTAATTACTTTGGAAACTTTCGGAAAAATATTTTTTCGATTTTCTCAGTTGTTTAGAATTTTTTTTTGGAAAATGTTTTCCCAGTTTTCGAGAAATGTAGCAAAACTGAGTTTTGATTCTTGATTCCCATGTCTATTTTAAATTTTAACATTTTTTTTAATAAAATTTTGCAAATTTTTTTTTTTGTTATTTGAAGAAAAAAATCACTTCGAATTCGCAGTGTTATGAAAATACTCGATAAACCCCTGCTTTTTTCATTCGAAAAGAGCTCATTTTTATTTATTTCTTTTTAAGAATTTTCCCTGGGTATTTGTGTAGAAAAATAAGTCATACTTTCAAAAATTCTCTATATACTAGTGGTTTTCCCTTTGAACAGAGCCCGTTTTTCTTGTATAACTCACTGGAAAAATTTTTGAAATTATTTTGCCAAAGTAATGCCTTTTTTCATTTATTTAATAGAGTCCGATATAACACGTTTTTGGAAAACTTGTAGATATTTTTTTCCATTTTTCCTTCTCGAGTTTAAACTAATAAGGAAGTATTGAAATAGGATAAGTGCGTTCGATGAATGGCTACTCTCATGTTTTCTCGACGCTTTATGAGCCCCTAGAGTACGAAAAAATAGGTCTCGCATTTCTGTCTGTCCGTCTATCTATCTGTCTGTCGTCAATTTCAATTTTTCCAATTTTTGAATTTTACATTTTTCACTTTAGAATTTAGAATTTTTCGATTTTCTAAACTTTCGATTGTCGATCTTAAAAAAAGTTAAATTTTTTTAATATGTAGGGGAAGGGGGCCTAAAGCGGGCATAGAGCCTAAAGCGGGCACTCTCTTTAGTTTTGGCGTTTCAAAAGATGGTGCGCCCTAACCACGCGGACATAGTGCATCCCCCCCCGCATACTTCACATCAGTCGCCCGGGTCTCCTGCGAGTACCCAATTATGTGCTGTAATAAATAAATAATTTTCACATGGTTTTGAAAAATATTGCAAAGTGTGTCACATCTGTTTTTTCTATGTTTGTGATTTTTAAGCTAAAAATGAAATTCGTTAGACAATGTGTGCTTATTCGGCTACCATAAGGTAGCAGTTAACTGCCACTTGTCGCATCATTTTGAGTTTAGATGTTGTTTGCAATTTTAATTGTCGAAATGGGCAAAGCGGGCAGGGCAAAGCGGGCACTTGTCCGGTTTGTCCTTCTAATGTATTTACTAAATATCTATAGTTGTTTCGGAAAGAAATACAAAGGCAATGTGGAGTCTGTGAAACAAATTATAAAAGAAGAACTTGCTGAAGATAAAACGAAGTCTAAGAAGTGAAAAAACCAAAAAGAAAAATACGAGATATATCGCTTAAAAAAATTATATTTCGAATTACCAAACTTCAGTCCAGGGGACCTTCATATTTATATTCATATCTAGTCTACAGTTTTTACAAAAAAACAAAACATAAAGTTGAGCAACTTTTACATCACACTTTAATCGGCACATTGATGCATTTTTTGACGAAGTGCTGAAGAGGTCTGCATTTTGAGATAGAAGGTCCTCTGGGGAAAAGTGTCAGCTTTCTTTTGATACCATTTATAATCCTCAAAAAATCCATGACTGAGGTAAATAACTCTCGAAAAGTCAAAATCTATTAAAATGAGCTTACTTAACTTCTGGTTTGGTTGCAGACTTTAGTATTTCTAAAATGCAATTCCGGAAACCCCGACAATGTTTTCAATGTATTTAGTATAGAGCGAAACCGAACCAGACGCCAACCTTAACCATTGCCAGGTTTGCCCTAGCTGAATGCCCGCTTTAGGCCTCCCCGTAGGGCAAAGCGGGCAGTTGCAAAGATTTAGTTATCTGCTTCTAACTTTTTTTTTAATAAACTTTCTTCAATTTTAGTTATGCATCATTGAAAAGGGTTAAATCAAGCATTATAATATAAAAATTTAAAGGATCTAGATTATCCATAAACTACTTTTTTTAATATTTATCCTTATGGTGCCCGCTTTGGGCCCTCTTCCCCTATTTAATTTTTTGTATTTTGGCAATTTTTCAATTTTTCCAGATTTTCATTTTTTGTTTTTTTAAATTTTGTTTTTTTTTAGTGGATCGATTCCTTTGAATTTTTCAACTTTTCAGATTTGGATTTTTTGGTTTTTAAATTTTTAAATTTTACAATTTTCCTATTTTAAAGTTTCTTGATTTCTGGATTTCTCCACATTCAAATATTTTAGTCTTTCAGCTGTTCGATTTTTCGGTTTAGGGATGTGTTCTTCATTCGTCGCTTTTTCAATTTCTCGATTTTTCGAATTTTTCATTTCTTTTTTTTTTGATTTCCCAATTTTCCGACATTTCAATTTTACGATTTTTCAGTTTTTGCATTTCAAAATTTTTGATTTCTCAATTTCTTGGTTTATCGATTTTTTGATTTTTCGACCCACCGATTTTTCAATTTTTTTTCAGTTCTTTGATTTTATTATTTTCCGGTTATTCCATTTTTTAAATTTTACATTGTTCACTTTTTTATGTTTCCGTCTGTCTGTCGGTATTGGTTTTTATTACACAGATAATCACCGAAACTACTGACCGATTGTTGTCAAACTTTATATGTAAGTTAGGAATATAGTGTAGAAGGTAAAACGCTAACAAAATTTGTGTATTCATCTCCACCAACAATGGAATGACATCATCTCCAAAATTTAGAATAGTAAATGTTATTTAAATTATGCAAGATATTCCTGTACTTGTGGGTTATGAATCCGCCTTGAGTTTTTTTTTTTGAAAATTCGTGGAAAATGTTTTCCAGTTTTCTCAGTTAATTGAAGAAATATTTTATATACTCAATCGCTTTAATATTACTCTGGAAAATTTCGGAAAAATATTTTTTCGTCCTTTTCAGTCGTTTGAAGAGGTACTATCAAGACCCCAGATTCCCACGCCATCGAGAATAATTTAGAATTTCGTTTTTTAGAAAATTTTTGAAAATGATTTTCGCAGCTTTTTCGGTTATTTGAAGAAATATAGAAAAAACTCGACAGATTAATTGAAAGTTGTAAAAATAAATTGAATTCATCAGTTATATTCTCTATCTGTTAATATTTTTCCATCTAAATCGAATCCATTTTAGTATGCTTCCTTAGAAACCATTTGGAAATTATTTTCTCTCGGTTATAGGAAATGTATATCAAAAGTAACTTCAGATTCGTAATCGACAAAAACTGTGTACAAACTAATCCCGTTCTCCATTTAATAGAGCCCGATTTAACGCGTTTTTCAAAAAAATCTCATTTTTTTCCTTTTTTCGACTTTTTTTTGAAAACTTTTTGGAAATTATGTATCCATTTCTCTCGATTTTTTAATAGGGTTTGCAAAAGTGATTTTAGTTTCGTAATCAACAGGAACAATTTTTTGAAGATGTATAGCAAAAGTAGTTTCAAATTGCTTGTCTGCGGAGAATTTTCTATACACTCTATTTTTTCTGTTTCCCCTTCAACTTTTGTTTTTAATTTTTTGAAAAATGTTTGCAAACTGTTTTCATGTTTTTTTCAGTTATTTGAAAAAGTGTAACAAAAGTCCCATCAAACCCCTAGTCTACGAAAAAAATTTTATAATATGGTACTTTTTTTATTCGAGTAAAACCCGTTGAAAAATGTTTCTTCGAAACATTTTTGGAAAATATGTCACCATTTGTGTCGGTTGTTCGAAAATGTACAGTATATTGAAATTCAAATTTGTTAAAGTCAAAAAAAAATGTACAAAGTAATCCCTTTTTCCACTTGAAGAAAGTCCCATTTATGTAACACTTTTTTGGAGAATTTTTAAATGAGACACATGGTTTCTAATTCCTAGTCTACGAAGTATTATCTATACGCTAGTGGTTTTTTGCATCCCAATAGAACCTACTTCAACTTTTTGTGGAAAATTTTTGGAAATAATTTTTTAATTTTTCTAGACTATTAGTGATTTTTCCCATTTGTCATCTTTCTTGGAAAATTTTTAGAAATTACGATATTTTGATTTTATTTTCGTAATCAAGAGGAACAATATTTTGGAGATGTAAAACAAAACTTTTGTCTTTAATTTTGGACTTTTTTCATTTTTGTCAGTTATCAGAAAAGCAAAAATTAATTAAGATTTGCAATTTCATTTAAATAGAGCACGTTTTGACGTATTTTTAAAAATTTTTTTAAATTATATATTTTCATATTTTTTTGGGTTATTTGAAGGAGTGTAACAAAAATCACATTATACTTTTTTCATTTGTATAGAACTCGTTTGAAAATGTTTCTAGGAAAAATTTTTGGCAAATATTTCACCATTTGTATCCATTTGAAATTTGAATATGTACAGTAGACCGAAATTCAAATTTGTAATCGTCAAAAAAAATACCGAGTAATCTCTTTTTTCACTTGAATAGAGTCTGATTTAACACTTCTTTGGAAAATTTTTGGATGTTTTTTTTCCAATTTATTTAAAGCAATAGGGCAAATATGATCTCATATTCCTACTCTACGAAGTATTCCAGTCAACTTTTGGAAATTATTTTTCAATTTCCCTCGACTATTTAGAGAAATACAACAAAAATTTGCGATTTTTTCACGTTTTTCAACTTTTTTTGCAAAATTTTTGGAAATTACGTATCCATTTTTCTCGATTTCTGAAACGGTTAGCAAACGTGATTTTAGTTTCGTAATCAACAGGAACAACTTTTTGAAGATGTAGAATAAAAGTAGTAAATTTTGATGGTATTTTTTTGTTCGCTCTTCAATTTGTCTTTAATTTTTGAACTTTTTTCATTTTTATGAGTTATTAGAAAAGTACAAATTAATTAAGATTTTAATCTGCCGAAAAGACTTTACAGTACCGGCATTATAATTTCATTTGAATCGACCACAGTTTGACATATTTTTAAAAAAATTTGGAAATTTTTAATCGAATAGAACTCATTTGAAAATGTTTCTTGGAAAATTTTTTTAAAAATATTTCAGCATTTGTGTGGGTAGTTCGAAAATGTACAGTAAATTGAAATTCAAATTTGTAGTCTTCAAAAACATGTCCACTTGAATAGAATCTGTTTTAACTTTTTTTTTTGGAAAATTTATGGATTTTTTGTTTCAATTTATTTGAAGCAATAAAGCAAATTAATATGATTTCAGATTCCTATAGCCTACGAAGAATTCTTTATACGCTATTACTTTTTACTCAAAATCTCTTAATTCTGTTAATATTTTTCCATTTGAATCAAGAGCCCGTTTTTCGTGTATGACTCATTGGAAAAATCTTTTCAATTATTTTTCCATTTCTCTCCATTGTTCTGAAATGTACAGATATATCAAAAGTAACTTCAAATTCGTAATCTACAAAAAAACAAAAATACATTTTTTCATTTAATAGAGCCAAATGTTTAGGAAAATTTGTAGCTATTTATTTCCACTTTTCCCTCCCGAGTGTAAGCTAAGGAAGTATTGTAATAGGGAGCGCCAATCCGATGAATGACTACTCTCATGTCTTCTGGACGTTTCCTTTTTTTTCCATTTTCTCACTTTTGACTTTGTTTTCAGTCTTAAGATTCTACCGCTTGTCAAATTAGAATTCCATTCCCATTTTACAGTAAATAAAATAAGTCAGTGAAATGGATAAAGGCAGTCGGTGGGGCTGAGTTTAACTTTTTTCTACAGAGTCGTATTAGCAAACAGTTGCCCCGCCCACTCGCCTCCTCTTCACGCCAATGACTACTCTTAATATTGTTCAGTATTATCTTCGCAAGTACTAGTAAAATATGTTTTCGTTTTTCCCAGTTGTTTGCATAGGTAACTATGTATAACTATCAAGACTTCAGCTTCTCACGCTATACAAAATAATTTAGAAATGAACAATTTTTTCCAATTGAATAAAGCCTGTGCTAGCATTTTTTTTTATATAAAATTTTTGGAAATTATTTTGGCTGTTGTTTTCCGTGATTTGAACAAATATAAAAACAAATGAAAATTTTTGGAAATTACGCATCTATTTTTCTCGATTTTCTGAAAGGGTTAGCAAAAATGATTTTAGTTTCGTTATCAACAAGAACAATTTTTTGGAAAGTCTTTTCCCTATTTTGTCAGCTATTTTGAGATGTACAACAAAAGTAGTTTTATAGGTCGATTCTGTAACAATCAGTTAACATTATGTTATTTTAAATTTCTGTTATTAAAATTGCTATGTTATCAGGACGTTAACATAAAACAACAAATATCGTATTCTGTAAACCGTTATGTTAGTACCTAAATAACAGATGTGTCATTTGTCCGAAAATGTTATTTTTCGAAGTAATGACACCATTTTCATCATCTGTCACTGTCAAACAAATACACCACGAAAATGTGTTTTTTCATAAAATTTTTGCTTAGTAGATATTGTCGCTTCTGCTGTCGTTCGGAACTAGATCCAGACAGGCATTAAAATTTCACTAATTAGGTGACAAATTTAAGTCATGACCCTGCTAACCGATGGTTGACTCATGGCAACAGAAGAAGACATTCATACGCAGTGTTGGTATGGAGCTATGGCCTAAGGAGTTCAATGTGGCTAAAATTTTTAAGTATCCCGGAATACCACTGGCACGTAGATTTCCCAAATGAGGTTCCAACCTCTCCAGCAAGAAACGGGTCATATTTTTGCTAAAATGAAAGGACTCTTTAAATTCCGTATCTGTTAAATTTTCAAAGGAATTTTGATTGTCGCGAAGCTCTCTCAGCCGAATTCTCATTCTGTTCATATAATACATGTATTGTAATATTTTTAGTAATACTATGATATGAAAAACCTACCGTTGAATTTCGTCTTCTAATAGTAAGTAACCGAAGACGGGTAGAAAATCATCCACTTCTGTCATTTTACTTCTTTTGCCACCTCAGTCGTCAAATTTGTGATATTATTAATTAATAAACCTCAAAATAACCGCATTATGTTAAAATAACATTGACTCAAATGTCTCTGTTATTTTACAGAGTATTTTAATAACATAATGTTATTAACATAACAGAAAGAAGCTTAGCGAATTGCAATTTATGTTAAATATGTTATTACATAGCAACAACAGAATGTTAGCTGTGTTTACATAGTGATAACAGAATGTTATTAACATAACAAGTTACAGAATCGATCTATTAAATTCCTTGTCTGCCAAGAATTTTAAGTATACATGCTACTATTTTTTTTCCCGCTTAAACTTTTGTCTTTAATTTTTGTCAGTTTTCGGAAAAGCAAAAATTAATCAAGCTTCACAATCTGCCGAAAATACTTTACAGTACCGGGATTATAATTTCGTTTGAATAGAGCACGTTACAAAAATCAAATTAAGTTCCCAATTTACGAAAAATCCTGCATAATATGCTACTTTTATGATTTGAATATAACCCGTTTGAAAATGTTTTTTGGAAAAATTTGTGGAAAATATTTCTCCATTTGTGCCAGTTGTTTGAAAATGTACAGTAAAATGAAATTCAATTTTGTAATCGGCAAAAAAATGTACAAAGTAGTCCTTTTTTCGACTTTTTTGGAAAATTTTGATTTTTTTTTTTCAATCTATTTGAAACATCAGGGCAAATTCCATTTCAGATTCCTAGTCTACGAATAGTAGCTAATACTTTTTTCCATCCGAATAGAATCCAATTCAACGTTTTTTGGAAAATTTTCGGAAATTATTTTTCAATTTTTCTCCACTATTTCGAGAAGTATAGCAAAAATAATTTTTGTTGATTAGATTGATTCCTCACCAGCTATTTTTTTCAGTCCGGACAAAATCCGTTTTGGTTTTTTTTTTGTCATTTTTCTATTATTTTGAAAAATACAGTAAAACTGACTTCAGATTCGCCATTTGTGGAAATAATTTTTAATCCAACACTTTTTTTATTCAAATAGAGCCATTGGTCGTTCGTTTCGCAGTCTCGAGAAAATACTCTATAAGTCAATACTTTTTCAATTGGCAGAGAGACGAAGATAGAGAACTTTTTTTTGACAAATTTTTGAAAATCATTCCCATTCTTCTCGATTATATGATAAGATATAGCAAAATTGACTTTAGATGTTGATATTAAGAATATTGTACAAATTAGCACGTTCTTCCATCAGCATACATCTCGGTTTAATATTTATTTGGAAAATTTTTGGAAATTCTTCCACCATTTCTGTGGTTTATTCGATAATGGATAACAAATTCAAATACGTAATCGACACAAACAAGAATGCATAAAGTAATCTTTTTTCTCATTTGAATCGAGTCTGACTTAACACTTTTTCTGGAAAATCTTTGGGAAAATATTTTTAAATTTTTCTCGACTATTTGGGAAAATACAGCAAAAATAAGCCATTTGTCTTCAGTTTCGCAGACTGGAGAGAAAGCTCTACGTCAAACTTTTTCAGTTTTTTGGGTAAATTTTGAATTTTTCCATCCGAATACAGTTCATTTTAACATTTACTTGGAACATCCTTGGAAATTATTTTTACAGAAAGAAGAATTTTTTTCGCACCTAAAACTCGTCGAGAGTAAAACCTTGATTAAAATGTGTATACCTACTTACAAAAAAAATTTACAAATGAGCAATAGTTTCTAAAATGCCTAAAATGCGTGAAGAGTAAATTCGGTGTTAATAATTCTTCTTCAAACTAAAAAAAATGTACTTTTACGACGAAATTGTTTTTGTTCATTGTTAAAAGTAAATTGATTAACTCTAAAGTCGAATACACAACAAACTACCTCGATGTTTTTGTGTATTCTAAAATTAATTGTTATTGTGTTGTTGAGCACTGATATAAGCAATCCTACTATCTTAAAGATTAAAGTGCAAACTCGTAAACTTATCTCCTTCTGTTATCACACCGAAACTACCTAAATTTCCTCCGAGCATATCAGTGCATCAAACGCCACAAACACCGCACAACACAACAACAAAAACCCCCAATAACATAAACACGAATCAAGCAAACCGTTAACCTCCTAACCTCTCCCCGACCACAAGCATGCACTTCTGGTTGCCTATCTCTCAATCTATATATGAGTTCGCGTACTTCAACCCCTAACCATCTGCACCATCCAGACACAGCCCGGCCACTTTTTCGAGGTTAGATAAGTATGCTTTAATGTTAAATGTATTTATAATTGAGTCATGCTATAAACTGTCAAGGTTTATGACTCGATTGTAAATTATCTTGCTCACGGGTAGCATGTACATTATACATCGTCTGAACAGTTTCTATTCTCTTCAAGGCAAAATGAGTAAGCAAGAGCTAGACACAGTCGAAACGATGTCCGACGAGTTCGACGAGGGCACTTCTCTCCCCCCGACTTATCTTGTTTTGAAGGTGGCATCAGATATCAAAGAGAATACTCTGACGTGGCTGATAGACAAAATCCGGGGTAAGCGTCGCGACGGAGGCGCCGAACTGATCGTAATGCGTCAACCATGTGACCCAGAAGACGTAAGTCAATCGTGATTTAGTTATTTGAAATTTTAACAAAAATTGTTGTTGCTTTAGGGCTGGATGCTGCACCTATCCGCGTCAAAAATCAAATTCCTGGAGACCGCGGAGGAGATGGAACTGATGAAGGAGGACAAAGCGGGGGTGATGAGGGAGTTCACGGTCAGTCAGTTGGAGGAGTTCCTCCCGGAGGGGATGCACGTGGACGATTTGTTGACGCTTGCTGAAAAGCAGACCATCGTGAGGCACGAATTAGAGAATATAAGGGCTCTGGCGGAAGACGCACACATTCCGGGATATCCCACGTATACGCTGTACGAGGGGCAATCAATATTCCAGGTTTGCGTCAAGTTCAACATTATCCTGAATGTGTACCCGCTGCATGATCAAGAAGCGCTGAAGAAACTAGGGAAGAAGTGGTATATGTCATTCGGGGATCAACCAATCGGTAGGTGTACCAAACCAAAACGATAAGTTCGCGTATTAGTCCCCAATTTCCATTTTTTCCAGTGCCCGCATTTTCCGGCACCTTCCAATTAATAAATCATCCACCGTCTCCCCGCTCATCGAACAAATTCACCCTCCCGCCCCTTTCACACCCCGTTAGCACTAGAGAAAAGCCGCAAACGCGTTCCCAAATTGATTCGGCTCAAACGTCCGCAAACAGCGGTGCCCGTGTAATTGCGCCCCCGTCGGACACTTTCATTAGCATTATCGGGGCGGAAGGGTTGGCGGCGGCGGCGGCGACGCTAATTCCCGCACTAAGATCGCCATTTACAACCGCGACACGCTCTACTCCTTCTCGCCCTCTAATTGCCGTTTTAATGAGCGTTATGCGCCCCATATAGCGATAGCTCACGCGTGTTAACACGTCATTATGTCGGCCCTTGATGGGACTTGTTATCTCCGTGGATCGGCGAGAAGCGACCTTAACGGCCATGTTTATCATGCGGAACGTCTAGAGGTGGCAGACCGGGATACGGCCCGAAATTCGCTCGTAAAGTGGCGGCTGGAGGTTGTGGAAGTTCATGGTTAAGAACTAGAGCACTGGAACAGATTAGGGGTGGTTTTTAAGAGTGTGGACATGAAAAAACAGCTAATATCAAACAATTTAGGGTGTCGGAAGCACGCGTATGTCATAGTTAAAGCTCGGATTGTATGCAGAAAAAAACATGTTTTCTGGCCATATAACTTCTTCGGCACTTCCTGAATTTTTTTGAAAATTTTTATTTTTCTTAAAACTTCCGAAAATTGACACTATCCGATAAGTCAATTTCTTGATTCCAAACGGACGTAGAAGTGCCCCTTGAAAATCAACAATTGCGACTGAAAAACTTTTAAGAAATCAAGTGGTGGAAACCGGAACCCGGAATCTTATGCTGTTCCGGAATTTTGGCCCGTCAAAATTAAAATTTGGTTTTTGAGCCTGGATTAAAGAAATTTTGTTTAAAATGCTGGAAATATTTAATAACTGGTACTAGAAACGGACACAGGGTTGCCAAATTAATCAAGACTACGAATTTTAATCAGATCTGAGAATTTTTTTTTTTTGTGTTCATTTTTCGAAAATAAATTTTCAGGAGTTGAACCATTATCAATCTAGCTTGTTTAAGTGTACTTAGATTTCTCTGAAAATTGATCTCTTCACTAATTTGGAACTCCTGAACAAGAATTCGACTCATAAGATGTCTTCAATATTTTCTAAATTTTTTTGAATTTTTCGAAGCTGAGCACTTCCGAAAATTGATACTATCCGATAAGTCAGTTTGTAAATACTGAACGGACGTAGAACGCGCCCTGAAAATGAACCAGCGCGAGTGAAAAACTTCAAAAATCGAATCGTGAAAACCGGAACCCGGAATGTTATGCCGTTCCGGACTTATGGCCCGTCAAATTTTAAATATGGTTTTTGAGTATGAATTAGAGAAAGATTTCGTTTAAAATACTCGCAATATTTAACAATTGATGCCAGAAACGGACTCATCGGTGTCGTTACTAATTTGGAACTCTTGAACAAGAATTCGACTCATAACGTATCTTCAACGTTTTCTGAATTTTTTGGAATTTTTTGAAGCCGAGAACTTCCGAAAATTGACACTGTGGAATAAGTCAGATTGTAAATTCCAAACGGACGTGGAGTGCGGCCTGAAAATCAACCAGTTCGACTGAAAAACTTCAAGAAATCGAATCGTGAAAACCGGAATCCGGAATGTAATACCGTTCCGGACTTATGGCCCGTCAAATTTTAAATATGGTTTTCGAGTAGGTATGGATTCAAGAAAGATTTCGTTTAAAATAGTCATAATATTTAACAATTGATGCCACAAACGGACTCATCGGTGCAAAATTTGTCGTCAGTAGACCGAAATTTAATCAGACTTGAGGTGTTTTTTTGAATTTCATTTTTTCGAAAAAAAAAATTCAGGACTTGAACAATTATCATGTTATCTCGCTTAACTGGACTCCGATTTGCCTGAAAATTGCTGTCCTTACTAATTTGGAACTCTTAAACAAGAATTCGACTCATAGTGTGTCTTCAACGCTTTCTGAATTTTTTGGAATTTTTTGAAGCTGGGAATTTCCGAAAATTGATACTGTGGAATAAGTCAGATTGTAAATTCCAAACGGACTTAGAGTGCGGTCTGAAAATCAACCAAAGCGACTGAAAAACTTCAAGAAATCGAATCTTGAGAACCGGAAGCCGGAATGTTATGCCGTTCCGGACTTATGGCTCGTCAAATTTTAAATATGGTTTTTGAGTGTGGATTTAAGAAAGATTTCGTTTAAAATACCCGTAATATTTAACAATTGATGCCAGAAACGGATTCATCAGTGCAAAATTAATCGTCAATAGCCCGAAATTTAATCAGACTTGAGATATTTGTTTTAATTTCATTTTTTCGAAAAAAAAAATTCAGGACTTGAACCATTATCATGCTATCTCGCTTAACTGGACTCCGGTTTGTCTGAAAATTGCTGTCGTTACTAATTTGGAACTCTTGAAGAAGAATTCGACTCATAATATGTCTTCAACGCTTTCTGAATTTTTTGGAATTTTTTGAACTTCCTAAAATTGACACTGTGGAATAAGTCAGATTGTAAATTCCAAACGGACGTAGGTTGCGACCTGAAAATCAACTAGTACGACTGAAAAACTTCAAGATATAGAATCGTGAAAACCGGAACCCGGAATGTGATGCCGTTCCGGACTTATGGCCCGTCAAATTTCAAATATGGTTTTCGAGTATGGATCAAAGAAAGATTTCGTTTAAAATACTCGCAATATTTAACAATTGATACCAGAAACGCACTCGTCGGTGCAAAATTAGTCGTCAATAGACCGAAATTTAATCAGACTTTAGATTTTTCTTTAAATTTCATTTTTTCGAAAAAACATTTCAGAACTTGAATCATTATCATGCTATCTCGCTTAACTGGATTCCGATTTGCCTGAAAATTGCCGTCCTTACTAATTTGGAACTCTTGAACAAGAATTCGACTCATAAGATTATTTCAACGCTTTCTGAATTTTTTGGAATTTTTTGAAGCTGAGAACTTCCGAAAATTGACACTGTGGAATAAGTCAGATTGTAAATTCCAAACGGACGTAAAGTGCGGCCTGAAAATCAACCAGTGCGACTGAAAAACTTGAAGAAATCGAATCGTCAAAACCGGAACCCGGAATTTTATGCCGTTCCGGACTTATGGCCCGTCAAATTTTAAATATGGTTTTTGAGTATGGATCAAAGAAAGATTTCGTTTAAAATACTGGCAATACTTAACAATTGATGCCAGAAACGGACTCATCGGTGCAAAATTAGTCGTCAACAGACCCAAATTTAATCAAACTTGAGATTTTTCTTTTAATTCCATTTTTTCGAAAAAAAAAAAATATTACTTGAACCATCATCATACTATCTCGCTTAACTGGACTCCGATTTGCCTGAAAATTGCTGTCCTTACTAATTTGGAACTCTTGAACAAGAATTCGACTCATAATGTGTCTTCAACGCTTTCTGAATTTTTTGGAATTTTTTGAAGCTGAGAATTTCCGAAAATTGACACTGGAATAAGTCAGATTGTAAATTCCAAACGGACGTAGAGTGCGGCCTGAAAATCAACCAGTGCGACTGAAAAAAACTTGAAAAAATCGAATCGTGAAAACCGGAACCCGGAATTTTATCCCGTTCCGGACTTATGGCCCGTCACATTTTAAGCATGGTTTTTGAGTATGGATTAAAGAAAGATACTCGCAATATTTAACAATTGATGCCAGAAACGGACTCATCGGTGCAAAATTAGTCGCCAATAGACCGAAATTTAATCAGACTTGAGATTTTTCTTTTAACTTTAATTTTTCGAAAAAAAAATTTCAGGACTTGAACCATTATCATGCTATCTCGCTTCACTGGACTCCGATTTGCCTGAAAATTGCTGTCCTTACTAATTTAGAACTCTTGAATAAGAATTCGGATCATAATATGTCTTCAACGCTTTCTGAATTTTTTGGAATTTTTTGAAGCCGAGAACTTCCGAAAATTGACACTTTGGAATAAGTCACATTGTAAATTCCAAACGGACGTAGAGTGCGGCCTGAAAATCAACCAGTGCGATTGAAAAATTTCAAGAAATCGAATCGTGAAAACCGGAACCCGGAATGTTATGCCGTTCCGGACTTATGTCCCATCATATTTTAAATATGGTGTTTGAGTATGGATTAGAGAAAGATTTCGTTTAAAATACCCGCAATATTTAACAATTGATGCCAGAAACGGACTCATCGGTGCAAAATTAGTCGTCAATAGACAGAAATTTAATCAGACTCGAGATTTTTCTTTTAATTTCATTTTTTCGAAAAAAAAAAATTTCAGGACCTGAACCATTATCATGCTATCTCGCTTAATTGGACTCCGATTTGCCTGAAAATTGCTGTCCTTACTAATTTGGAACTCTTGAAAAAGAATTCGACTCATAATATATCTTCAACGCTTTCTGAAATTTTTGGAATTTTTTTGAAGCTGGGAACTTCCGAAAATTGACACTGTGGAATAAATCAGATTGTAAATTCCAAACGGACGTCGAGTGCGGCCTGAAAATCGACCAGTGCGCCTGAAAAACTTCAAGAAATCGAATCGTAATAACCGGAACCCAATTTTTAACATTTTACTTTTGGGAATTTTGTAATTTTTGATTTTTCGAACTTCTGACGTTTCGATTGCCTGATTTTTCGACTTTTCGGATTTCGATTTTTCAATTTCCCGATTTAAAAAATTTTTAATTTTTCAATTTTTCAGTTTTTCGGTTTTTCATTTTTTCGATATTTAAAATGTTTTGATTTCTCTTTTTTTACGTTTATTTGTGTAGAGGTCGTGACGACGAATTCGGATTCGGAATTATCGGAAGTTTATCCACAATTTGACACCAATTCTCAGTCAATTGAATGGATTTTAACCAGTTTTTTGGAAACATTTTGAAAACAGTAGACTCGTTTTTCACATTGATTTGAAAAAATGTGACGGCATTTTCAGATTTGCAATCGGCGGAAAAATAGGTACAATTAGACAGCAATTCTCAGTCTATTGAACCCATTTTAACCATTTTTTTGAAAAAATTTTGAATACTCAATTTTTACGTTTATTAAATCTTGTGGCAGCGATTTCTTATTCGTAATTAATAACTAAGGAAGATTATCTACAATTTGACACCAATTCTGAATCGATTTTAACCCACTTTTTGGAAAAATTTTGAGAATGGCAAATTCATTTTTCACGTTCGTTTGAATAGATGTCGTGATAGCGATTTCGGATTTTAATTGGCGGACTGGATCCAATTAAAAAATCTTATTAAAAAGTGCTTTTATATTTGTCATTTTCTGACATTTTTATCAATGTGGTTTAATCACCGACAAGCTAAATCTTTTCCAAGCATGCCTCAATTACAAATTATGTTGCTCGCCTGACAAGAAAAAAAAGGAAAGAAATTATATGACCATAAATGAATACACTAGATACGTGTAATCGCGCCTTAACAGCCACAGTTATCACGTGACACCCGCGCCGGAGCCGAGATTCTCCCTCTTTTCTTATTACTATTTTTAATACCACCTCGGATTTTCTGAATGGAGTGTCGATGTTGGAATTAAGAGCGACCCGCGCGATATTGGGTCACGACTGCTCCAGGCAGACGGTAAAGAATAATTTATTTTCTGAGGCACGGGAATGGAGAAAAGCTGCTTTAGTTTGGGGTTTTGTGTGGGGAAGATTAAAATGATGAGGAAAAAATGGCACGGTGGAGGTATGGTATTAAGGCGGTTTCAATGGAAATTGCTGAATCAAACCAGAATGTCTTAATAGGGGGGATTACGTGTTGTATCAGAATGTACAGAAGGGAAAAAACCGTGTAGATATACCGCTTCTCCTGAAATGAATGAAAAAACGTAATGCATAAGGTGGACGAGTGATCTTGGGGCTGAGATTAGGCGCTCTCGCGAGATAAGAAAATTGTAAGAGGTCGCCACGTCGAATGCAAAACTAGATACTAAGTTCGTTAGGGTTTGTTAATTCGGCGGAAAATGTAGATAACACGCGGTCCGCGAAATGGAAATGGTGCGACTTTCGATAAAAGTAGCATAATTTCAAAACTTAGATTTATATATCTACGGTGTCGGTGTCGGTGTCGGTGACGCCTATCAATTGAAAGCTACCGAGGTAGTAACGATTCTTTTATTTGCAAATTTAGGGTGATTAGATCACATTATTATTAACTTTTTCATAATCTTTGAAAATTTTGACTTTTAAATTTAAGCAATAAATAATTTCGTGTAATATGCCGGGGTAAAATTTGATATGCTAGTAATAATAGTGAAAAATATTAAGAGTGGTAGAATGAAAAGGGGGAGGGTGGGCGGGCTACTGCTTTCTTATAAGTTATAAGACTGTAGAAAACATTTCGCCATTTCAATGACTTATTTTATTTACTGTAAAATGGGAACTGAATTCAATTTTGACAAGTGGTGGAATTTAAGACATAAAACAAAATCAAAAATGGAAATTTTAAATTCTCTATTATATCTAAATCTATATATATCCACATTTAACATTTTCGGAAGAGCTCAGCTTAAAAAAAAACCCAAAACAAAAAAATTCAGAAAGTGCTAAAGATATTTTATGAGTTGAATTCAAATTCTTGTTCAAAAAACAAATTCGAGTCTAGTTAAACGAAATAGTTTGATAATGGTTCGAGTCCTGAAAGTTTCTTAAAAAAAAATGAAATAAAAAAATCCCAAATCTGATTAAAATTCGCCGAGCCATAAGTCCGGAACGGCATAACATTCCGGGTTCCGGTTTTCACAATTCGATTTCTTGAAGTTTTCCAGTCGCACTGGTTGATTTTCAGGCCACACTCTACGTCCGCTTGGAATTTACAATCTGACTTATTGCACAGTGTCAATTTTCGGAAGTTCACACCTTCAAAAAATTCCAAAAAATTCAGAAAGCGCTGAAGACAGATTATGAGTCGAATTCTTGATCAAGAGTTCCAAATTAGTAAGGACAACAATTTTCAGGCAAATCGGAGTCGAGATAAGCGAGATAGCATGATAATGGTTCAAGTCTTGACATTTTTTTTTTCGAAAAAATGAAATTAAAAGAAAAATCTCAAGTCTGATTAAATTTCGGTCTATTGACGACTAATTTTGCACCGATGAGTCCGTTTCTGGCATCAATTGTTAAATATTGCGAGTATTTTAAACGAAATTTTTCTTTAATCCATACTCAAAAAGTATATTTAAAAGTTGACGGGCCATAAGTCCGGAACGGCATAACATTCCGGCAAATTGAAAATTCGTGATGTCTAAAAATTTTAAAAATCAAAAAACCGAAATGTGGAGAAATCGAAAAATTAACATTAAAAAATTTAAAAATTGGAAAGCTGAAACATCGAAAATCGTAAAATCGAAAAATGAAAATTTCAAGAAATTTAGAAATTCAAAAACTGCAAAATTGAGAAATCAAAAGAACAAGAAATCGAGCGATTGAAAAATCGCCATACTGAATCCTCAAAAAATTGGGAAAAATCAAACAACCGAGAAATTGAAAAATGTAAACATGAACAGATCAAGAAGTCAAAAATTAATACGTAATTAAAAAATTGAAAAATTTCAAATTTAAAAAAATCGTTGAATCGAATATCGGAAAAATGAAAAATCGAAACATCGAAATCTTGACAGATCTATAAATCGGAAAACTGAAACCTTTAAAAACCGAAAAATTGAAAAATCGAAAAAAAACAAAAATTTTAAAAATCAAAAAATTTAAAAAATTCACAAATAGAAAAATCGAAAAACTGAAAATTTGAAAAATCGAAAAATGCAAAATTTAAAAAAATTAAAAAATTAAAATATCGAGAAATTGAAGAATCGCAAAACTGAAAAATCAAGAATTCGAAAAACTGACAAATCAAAAAAACGAGAAGTAGAGGAATAGAAAAATCTCCAAATTGAATTCCTCGAAAAATTGGGAAATTGAAAAGTCGAAAAATCGAAAAACTGAGAAATTGAAAAATTCAAAGATCGAGAAATCGAAAACTCCAAAACTCGAAAGATCGAAAAATCGAGAAATTGAAATAGCCGAAGATCGAAAAAGTAATACGTAATTGAAAAATTTTAAATTTTGAAAAAATTAATAAAGCGAATATCGAAAAAACTAAAATTCGAAAATTGAAAAATTGAAACATGGAAATCACGATAAATCGGGAAATCGAAAGATTAGAAAATTAAGCAACTGAAAAATTGAAAAATTTAACAATCGATAAGTGAAAATTTGAAAAATCTAAAATTTTAAAAATCAAAAAATTGGAAAAATTCACAAATAGAAAAATCAAAGAACCGAAAAATCGTGAAATCTAAGAATGTAAAATTTAAACAAATATAATAATTAAAATATCGAAATATTGAATAGAAACTGTGAACAATCGAAAAATGAAAAAACCGAAAAACTGAAAAATTTTAAAAACGAAAAATTGAGAAATTGAAAAATCTCCAAACTGAATTCCTCGAAAAAATGAGAAATCGAAAAATTGGAAAATTAAACACCTGAAAGACCGAAAAATTTAACAAACGAAAAATGAAAAATTAAGACATTCAGAATTCGAAACATGAAAAGATCGAGAAATAGAAAACCCGAGAAGTCAAAAGATCGAAAAATCAAGCCCCAATAATTGAAAAATCGAAAAACTGGATAATTAAAAAATTTTAAATCCAAAAAATTGAAAAATCGAAAATAAAAAATGTAAAAAAACAAAAATTTGACAACTAAAAATAGGGAAAATTGACAAATAGAAAAATCAAAGAACAAGAAAACTCGGGAAGTCCAAAAACTTTAAATGTAAAAAAATCGATAAATATAATAGATAAATGAATAAATAATATACCCATAATAAATCAGAAAAATGAAAAATCGAAACTTGGCAAATTGAACAATCGAAAAATCGAAACATTGAAGTCTCGATAAATCGAGAAATCGAAAAATTGCAAAATTGAAAAATTTATTAATTGAAAACTCGAAAAACTCAATAATTAAAAAACTTAAAAGCCAAAAAATTGAAAAATCGAACAATCAAAAATTTTAGAAAACATAAATTTAAAAAATCTGACATTTAAAATAGAGAAAATTGACAAATAGAAAAATTCTAGTTCTTTGATTTGAATTTCTTGAAAAAATCCTTTCAAGAGGAAAATCGAAAAATCGAAACATGAAAATCTCGATAAATCAAGAAATCTAAAAACTGAACAATTGAACAATTAAAAAATCTAAAAACTGAAAAAATGGAAAATTTCGAAACCGAAAAATCGAAAAATCAAAAATTTTAAAAATCAAAAAATTGAAAAATCTAAAGAATATAAATTGGAAAAATCTCTGACAAATATAAAAATCAAAGAAAGGAAAAATCAGAGCACCAAAAAATCGAAAAATCAAAAATTTTAGAAATCAAAAAATTGGAAAAATTCACAAATAGAAAAATCGAAGAACCGAAAAATCGTGAAATCTAAAAATGTAAAATTTAAACAAATATAATAATTAAAATATCGAAATATTGAATCGGAAGTATAAACAATCGAAAAATGGAAAAACCGATAAACTGAAAAATTTTAAAAACGAAAAATTGAGAAATTGAAAAATATCCAAACTGAATTCCTCGAAAAATCGAAAAATTGGAAAATCCAAGCGCTGAAAAGTCGAAAAATTGGAAAATTATGCACCTGAAAGACCAAAAATTTAACAACCGAAAAATGAAAAATTAAGACATCGAGATCTAAACATCAGAAGACCGAGAAATAGAAAACCCGAGAAGTCAAAAGATCGAAAAATCAAGCCCCAACAATTGAAAAATCGAAAAACTGGATAATTAAAAAATTTGAAAGCCAAAAAATTGAAAAATCGAAAATAAAAAATTTAAAAAAACAAAAATTTGACATTTAAAAATAGGGAAAATAGACAAATAAAAAAATCAAAGAACAAGAAAACTCGGGAAGTCCAAAAATTTTAAATGTAAAAATCCATGAATATAATAAATAATTGAATAAATAATATACCCATAATAAAAAAGAAAAATGAAAAATCGAAAATTGGGAAATTGAACAATCGAAAAATCGAAACATTGAAGTCTGGATACATCGAGAAATCGAAAAATTGCAAAATTGAAAAATTTATTAATTGAAAACTCGAAAAACTCAATAATTAAAAAATTTAAAAGCAAAAAAATTGAAAAATCGAACAATCAAAAATTAAAAAAAACATAAATTTAAAAAATCTGACATTTAAAATAGGGATAATTGACAAATAGAATAATTCTAGTTGTTTGATTTGAATTTCTTGAAAAAATTCTTTCAAGAGGAAAATCGAAAAATCGAAACATGAAAATCTCGATAAATCGAGGAATCTAAAAACTGAACAATTGAACAATTAAAAAATCTAAAAACGAAAAATTGGAAAATTTCGAAACCGAAAAATCGAAAAATAAAAAATTTTAAAAATAAAAAAATTGAAAGATCTAAAGAATATAAATTGGAAAAATCTCTGACAAATATAAAAATCAAAGAAAGGAAAAATCAGAGCACCAAAAAATCGAAAAATCAAAAATTTTAGAAATCAAAAAATTGGAAAAATTCACAAATAGAAATCTAAAAATGTAAAATTTAAACAAATATAATAAATAAAACATCGAAATATTGAATCGAAAGTATGAACAACCGAAAAATGGAAAAACCAAAAAACTGAAAAATTTTAAAAACGAAAAATTGAGAAATTGAAAAATCTCCAAACTGAATTCCTCGAAAAAATGAGAAATCGAAAAATTGGAAAATCCAAGCGCTGAAAAGTCGAAAAATTGGAAAATTAAGCACCTGAAAGACCAAAAATTTAACAACCGAAAAATGAAAAATTAAGACATCGAGAATTCGAAACATGAGAAGACCGAGAAATAGAAAACCCGAGAAGTCAAAAGATCGAAAAATCAAGCCCCAACAATTGAAAAATCGAAAAACTGGATAATTAAAAAATTTGAAAACTAAAAAATTGAAAAATCGAAAATAATAAATTTAAAAAAACAAAAATTTGACATTTAAAAATAGGGAAAATTGACAAATACAAAAATCAAAGAACAAGAAAACTGGGGAAGTCCAAAAATTTTAATTGTAAAAAATCGATAAATATAATAAATAAATGAATAAATAATATACCCATAATAAAGCAGAAAAATGAAAAATTTATTAATTGAAAACTCAAAAAACTCAATAAGTAAAAAATTGAAAAATTTTAGAAAACATAAATTAAAAAAATCTGACATTTAAAATAGGGAAAATTGACAAACAGAAAAATTCTAGATAAATCGAGAAATATAAAAATTGAACAATTGAACAATTAAAAAATCTAAAAACGAAAAACTGGAAAATTTCGAAAGCGAAAATTAAAAAATTTTAAAAATAAATTGAAAAATCTAAATTATATAAATTGGAAAAATCTGACAAATATAAAAATCAAAGAAAGGAAAACTCGGAGCACCAAAAAATCGAAAAATCGAAAATTAAAAAAATTGATACCTCGATAATTTGAAAAATGGAAAAATTGAAAAATCACAAGATTGAAACATTGAAAAATTCGGAAATCGAGAAATCGAAGATCGTAAAGTCGGGATATGGGAAAATAAAAAAAATCGATGAATGGTAAATTGGAAAATTGGTAGGGGTTTATTTCGACAAAACCTCCCTCGCCCCTGAAGTACAATAAAACATATCTAAGTTTTTCGAAAAATTACAAAATTTGATTTCGAGAATTTTATTTTTTTAATGGGAACCCCTATAAATTTAAGTTAAGTAAATGTAAAAGAAGCATGCCACGCGTATGTTTCAAATGAGTGTTTACAAAATTTGGTGACCAACATCTTTGCAAGGACCTGTATGTCAGTTTATACTCCCAAATTTTCGGGAAAATGGGTTGAGTCATTAATTTTTTTTTGAGTCACCCTGTATAAGCAGTTCTAAAAAATATGAACGGAATGATAATTCACGAGTAGAGACTCATCATATTTTGCACATTTTTGATAGAATTTATTTGCCAAAAGTTTAAGATGATAAGATCAGTGTTTAAGGGGGTCGTAAACGAATGAATTTTACCCTGTTTCCGAGAACCTTAAAAGGTTTGCAAGCTTTCAGAGCATTCAGTTTTGCACTTTCAAAGTTAAATTGTAAAATGTTATAATACAATTTGATTGTTTTTACAAACTCAACTCGGATTCATAAACTACAAGTAGAGCACTATGTCATTTTATAAAAATTTAAAAAGTTTCAGAGGACAAGCTTCTGGGATTTTAAAAACCATCATTGTAAAATACCTCATATTGACATTCTGACTGACGTTTGAAAATAAATTTCAAATATCATAGCATTTTGACTTAAATTATATACTTTTAATATAGCTTGTCTGACTCGTATAAACATGAAATTGTCATTAAACCCAGTTTTTACCGCACCCGGTATCTTCACCACTCTACAACCCTTCCCGCAGCCCGGCATTCGGGTCGAACCGCAAAACCTCCACTGCCGTCAATTTTTTCGTCTGCCCACTCGAGCCAACCCCTCGACCGAATTACCCGGAATGCCTCCGCTCCTAATTGGAGACCGTCGGAATCTCCCCGAACGCGGCCAATTAAAATTCTCCGGGTTAATTTCAGTTAGCGCGATCCCATTACGGACACAATTACAAAATCCCTCTGATGATCGCCCTTTTTCCTTTGTTCCAGAGGAGATCCGGCTCTACTTCGGCGAAGCGATCGCCCTCTACTTCACTTTCCTGGGCTACTACACCGCCACCCTGGTCGTGCCCGTGCTGCTCGGCCTGCTCCAGCTCATCGTCTACTCCGACACCATGTCCTTCTTCTGCGTCTTCAACGTGGTCTGGGTCACCCTGGTGCTGGAGGTGAGGTGGCCGCTTATCGCGGCTCTTAATTTCGCCGCTTTTCACGCTTCAATTTATATCTCGGGCCTTATCTCTAGAAACTTTAATATCCTGCAGCTAATTTCGTTGTGGAGTTTCGCCGGTGGGCGAAAGTATGTGGCGAGGTCGGGGGCGGCGGTGCTTGAGGAATTGATTGGGGGTGGAAATGCATTTTAAAGTGGAGGACTGGAAATTGAACGAGAAATGCACCGGGAATGGGTGATACTTTGAGAGCGGGTGGCGGGTCGGGGAATTCGCGATATAGAAGTGCGATAAAAGTTCGGGGTTTTAAGATTTTCATTTTCCTGATTGGGTATAGTCTAACGGGTTGGTATTAATGTTATATGTCGTTTCAACGTACCTCTTATTGGTTTGAATGGGGTAACTAAGTAATTGAAAAGTGTTTAATAGTTAATAATTTCGCAAAGTCTGCTGGCTACAAGCACGTATTAACAGCTTCTGTGGGAAACAAAGGGGTGTTTGACTACGCTGAATTCCCGTTATATTGCTAGGAATGTGTGTAGAGTAGACTTCATACATCCAAATGAAAAAATAAAAATTTGTCTGTAATACCTATAATTTGCTACAATTGTTTGGTTTCTAGATTCTAGTCCTCTTTCTCAAGGGACTCCCAGAAGAATTTTTGTACAACCGGGAGAGTCAAAGTAGTACAGGGTAAAGTTATAAAAAAATTGGTGAAGGTTGTAATTTGAACAGAACTTCCCTCAGTCTTAAAGCACAGTCGAACACTTGATCTAATTTAACTTTGAGAACTTTATGTATTTGTGATTTTTTTCAAGAAGTAAGCTATGAATATGTTTCTATTGAGTTTTTCTATATAGATTTTCTAAGATTCCAGAGCATTCGGTTTTTTAGTTTCAAAGTTACAATTTTTCCAAAAAATCTGATGAAAATTGTGAACACACTTTTCACGTTCATTTGATTTGATGTCGTGACGGTGAGTTCGGATTCGTAGTTGACGGAACTTTATCTACAATTTGACACCAGTTTTCAGTCGATTGAACCCATTTTAAATAATTTTTTGGAAAATTTTTGAAAATTTTGAGCTCAGTTTTCATGTTTATTTCACTTGATGTCGTAACGGCGATTTCAGATTCGTTATTAGCGGAAGACTATCTACAATTTGACACAAATTTTCAGTCGATTGAAGCTATTTTAACCATTTTTTTGGAAACTTTTTGAAAATTTTGAATTCAGTTTTCACGTTTATTTGACTTGATATCGTAACGGCGATTTCGGATTCCTAATCGGCGGAAGATTATGTACAATTTGACACCAATTTTCAGTCGATTGAGCCTGTTTTAACCATTTTTTTTGGAAAATTTTTGAAAATTTCGAGCTCAGTTTTCATGTTGATTTGCCTTGATAGCCTAACAACGAATTCGGATTCGTAATTAGCGGAAGGTTATCTACAATTTGACACCAATTTTCAGTCGATTGAAGCTGTTTTAACAATTTTTTTGGAAATTTTTTGAAAAATTCGAGCTCAGTTTTCACGTTTGTTTCACTTGATATCGTAACGGCGATTTCGGATTCGTAATTAGCGGAAGATAATTTACAATTTGACACCAATTTTCAGTCGATTGAACCTACTTTACCCATTTTTTTTTGGAAAATTTTTGAAAATTTTGAAATCAGTTTTCACGTTTATTTTGACTTGATATCGCAACGGCGATTTCGGATTCGTAATTAGCAGAAGATGATGTACAATTTGAAACCAATTTTCAGTTGATTGAACCTATTTTAACTATTTTTTTGGAAAATTTTTGAAAATTTTGGACTAACTTTTCAAGTTTATTTGACTTGATATCATAACGGCGATTTCGGATTGCTAATAGGCGGAAGATTATCAACAATTTGACACCAATTTTCAGGTGATTGAACCTGTTTTAACCATTTTTTTGGAAAATTTTTGAAAATCCAGAGCTCAGTTTTCACGTTTATTTCACTTGATATCGTAACGGCGATTTCGGATTCGTAATCAGCCGAAGATTATGTACAATTTGACATCAATTTTCAGTTGATTGAACCCATTTTAAACACTCTTTTGGAAAATTTTTTGAAAATTTTGAACTAAGTTTTCACGTTTATTTGACTTGATATCGTAACGACGATTTCGGATTCGTAATTAGCGGAAGATTATCTACAATTTGACACCAATTTTCAGTCGATTGAGCCTGTTTTAACCATTTTTTTTGGGAAATTTTCGAGCTCAGTTTTCACGTTTATTTGACTTGATATCCAAACAACGATTTCGGATTCGTAATTATCGGAAGATTATCCACAATTTGGAACCAATTTTCAGTCGATTGAACCTGTTTTAATCATTTTTTTGCAAATTTTTTGAAAATTTTGAGCTCACTTTTCACGTTTCTTTAACTTGATAACGTAACGACGATTTCGGATTCGCAATTAGCGGAAGATTATGTACAATTTGAGACCAATTTTCAGTTGATTGAACCTATTTTAACCATTATTTTGGAAATTTTTTGAAAATTTTGAGCTCAGTTTTCACGTTTATTTGGCTTGATAACGTAACGACGATTTCGGATTCGTAATTAGCGAAAGATTATCTACAATTTGACACCAATTTTTAGTCGATTTGACCCGTTTTAACCATTTTTTTGGGAAATTTTTGAAAAGTTCGGGCGCAGTTTTCACGTTTGTTTGACTTGATATGCAAACAGCGATTTCGGATTCGTAATTGGCGGAAGATTATCTACAATTTGACACCAATTTTCGGTCGATTGAACCGATTTAAACCATTTCTTTGGAAAATTTTTGAAAATTTTGAGTTCAGTTTTCATGTTTATTTGACTTGATATCGTAAGGCCGATTTCGAATTCGTAATTAGCGGAAGATTATCTACAATTTGGCACCAATTTTCAGTGGATTGAACCTGTTTTAACCATTTTTTTTGGGAAATTTTTGAAAATGTCGAGCTCTGTTTTCACGTTTGTTTGACTTGATATCCAAACAGCGATTTCGAATTCGTAATTAGCGGAAGATTATCTACAATTTGACACCAATTTTCGGTCGATTGAACCGATTTAAACCATTTCTTTGGAAAATTTTTGAAAATTTTGAGTTCAGTTTTCATGTTTATTTGACTTGATATCGTAAGGCCGATTTCGAATTCGTAATTAGCGGAAGATTATCTACAATTTGGCACCAATTTTCAGTCGATTGAACCTGCTTTAACCATTTTTTTGGAAAATTTTTGAAAATTTTGAGCTCAGTTTTCTAGTTTATTTGATTTGAAATCGAAACTGCGACGTCGGATTTGTAATTAGCGGAAGTCTATCTACAATTTGACATCAATTTTCAGTCGATGGAACCTATTTTAAGCATTGTTTTGGGAAATTTTTGAAAATTTTGAACTCAATTTTCACGTTTATTTGACTTGATATCGTAACGGCGATTTCGGACTCGTAATTAGCGGAAAATTATCTACAATTTGACACAAATTTTCAGTCGATTGAACCTATTTCAACCATTTTTTTGGAAAATTTTTGAAAATTTTGAGTTCGGTTTTCATGTTTATTTGACTTGATATCGTAACGGCGATTTCGGATTCGTAATTAGCGGAAGATTATCGACCCCAATTTTCAGTCGATTGAACCTACATATTTTAACCATTTTTTTGGGAAATTTTTGAAAATTTCGGGCTCAGTTTTCACGTTTATTTGGCTTGATAACCTAACGACGATTTCGGATTCGTGATTATCGGAAGATTATCTACAATTTCACACCAATTTTCAATCGATTTAAGCTATTTCAACCATTTTTTTTGGAAATTTTTTGGAAATTTTGAGTTCTGCTTTCAGGTTTATTTGACTTGAAATCGAAACGGCGATTTCGGATTCGTAATTAGCGGAAGATTATCAACAATTTGAACCAATTTTCAGTTGATTGAAACTATTTTAATAATATTTTTTGGAACATTTTTGAAAATCTTGAACTCAGTTTTCACGTTTACTTGACTTGATATCGTAACGGCGATTTCGGATTCGTAATGATCGGAAAATTGTGTACAATTTGACAACAATTTTCAGTTGATTGAACCTATTTTAACCATGTTTTTGGAAATTTTTTTAAAATTTTGAACTCAGTTTTCATGTTTTTATGACTTGATATCGTAACGGCGATTTCGAATTCGTGATTAGCGGAAAAATATCTACAATTTGGCACGAATTTTCAGTCGATTGAGCCTATTTTAACCATTTTTTTGGAAAATTTTTGAAAATTTTGAACTCAGTTTTCACGTTTATTTGACTCGATAGCGTAACGATGATTTCGAATTCGTAATTTGCGGAAAATTATCTACGATTTGTCATCAATTTTCAGTCGATTGAACCAATTTCAACCATTTTTTTGTAGAATTTTTGAAAATTTTGAACTCAGTTTTCATGTTTATTTCACTTAATACCATATCAGCGATTTCGGAGTCGTAATTAGCGGAAGATTATCGAAAATTTCACACAAATTTTAAGTCGATTGAACCTGTTTTAACCATTTTTTTTGGAAAATTTTTGAAAATTTTGAGCTCAGTTTTCTAGTTTATTTGACTTGAAATCGTAACGGCGTTTTCGGATTCCTAATTAGCGGAAGATTATCAACAATTTGACACCAATTTTCAATTGATTGAAGCTATTTTAACCATTTTTTTGGAAAATTTTTGAAAATTTTGAGTTCAGTTTTCACGTTTATTTGACTTAGGAACGTAACGAGGATTTCAGATTCGTAATTAACGGAAGATTATCTACAATTTAACACGAATTTTCAGTCGATAGAACCTATTTCAACTATTTTGTTTTGGAAAATTTTTGAAAATTTCGAGCTCAGTTTTCAAGTTTATTTCACTTGATATCGTGACGGCGATTTCGGATTCGTAATTAGTAGAAGATGATCTTCAATTTGACACCAATTTTCAGTCGATTGAACCTATTATAACCATTTTTTTGGTAAATTTTTGAAAATTTCGAGCTCTGTTTTCGCGTTTGTTTCACTTGATATCGTAACGGCGATTTCGGATTCGTTATTTTCGGAAGATTATCTACAATTTGACACCAATTTTCAGTCGATTGAATCGACTTTAACCAGTTATTTGGAAAATTTTTGAAAATTTTGAGTTTAGTTTTCACGTTTCTTTGACTTGATATCGTAACGGCGATTTCGGATTTCTTATCGGCGGAAGATTATTTACAATTCGACACCAATTTTCAGTCGATTGAACCTGTTTTATCCACTTTTTTGGAACATTTTTGAAAATTTTAAAGTCAATTTTCACGTTTATTTCACTTGATATCCTAACGGCGATTTCGGATTCGTAATTAGCGGAAGATTATCAACAATTTGACACCAATTTTCAGTCGATTAAACCTACTTTACCCATTTTTTTGGAAAATTTTTGAAAATTTTGAACTCAGTTTTCACTTGATATCGTAACGACGATTTCGGAGTCGTAATTAGCGGAAGATTATTTACAATTTGACCCCAAATTTGAGTTGGTTAAATCCATTTTAACCAGTTTTTGGAAAATTTGAAACTCACTTTTCACCTTTATTTGACTTGAAGTCGTGACGGCAAATAACTGATACATCGAAAAATTGAAAAATCGGGAAATTGAAACAAAAAATTGAAAAATCTAATATTCGAAAACCAAAAAAGTGAAAAATTTAGAAATCGGAAAGTCGAAAAATCGAAGACAAAGTATGAATAATTGAAAAAACAAACACCTGAAAATCGAAAAATTAATAAATCGAAGAACTGAAGAATTGAAAAATAGAAAAATCAAAACATTGAAAAGTTGAAAACTCGGGAAATGGGAAAATACAAACATCAGTCAATTGTGAAATTGAGAATCGATAAATTGAAAATTTAGAAGCATCAAAAATTAGACAATTCGAAAATTTATAAATTGAAAAGTCGAAAAATGTAAAAATTTAAAAATCGAAAAATTGGAAAGTAGAAAAGTAGAAAAATCCCTACTCTGAAATATCGACAAAGTGCACAATGGAAAAAACGAAACACCAAAAATTCTAAAACCGAGAAATCGAAAAATTAAGAAAACGAAATATCAAAATACTGGAAAATGTAAAATTTAGGAATTCCAATCAAAATCAAAGAACTAAAACACCGAAAAAACGAGAAATCAAAAATCTATAATTTTAAAAAATCTCAAAACTGAAATCTCGAAAACCTCGAAAAATTGAAAAAGCGAGTAATCACAAAGTCGAAAAGTCTAAAAATTTCCTAGTGTAAAATTTGGAAATGACGTTATTGAGACAAATTTTGGTTAACAATTTACTCATGAAACCCCCGATGGACTCGATTACAACACTTCCTTAGCTTACGCTCCGAATTAAAAAACCAGCAGCTATACCATCAGTTCGAAATTAAATCGACATTCGTTCGCCGAGTCGCTAAAATTCGAAATCAATCGAGCCCACTAATTCCCGTCCATTCGGTCCTCCGCCCCGTCGAATTCCATGCCGAATCCTCCCTCTCGTCAAACAAAATTTGCAAAGTCCACAAAATACCTCGTCGGCCGGTCACATATCGCCCAAAATCCAGCAAATCAATTTGTCAAACAATCCCCAAACAAGCCGCAACCCTTGACCCTTCCGGTCCATCCGACCCGTCCAACTTAACGCCGGATGTAACGTAATAACCACGTCTGCAACGCAAGTTTGATGGCGTTTCCATGCAAATCACGGCCGCTTTTCCGATCGGCCTACCTTGAGAACGCCGGCCCTTCGACCCGCCCGTCCCCAAATGGATATGTCGTGTTTAGAATCGCGTTCCGAGGGGCTTAAATAAGGTGTCGCGACCTCCCCGTCCGCAGCAGCACTCGAAATAAAACGGAAAGTGATCCATTATGGAAAGTTTCGAAATGTGACGTTCCGCCGAAACGAATCCCATTTATCTCCCGACGACGCTCATCCATCCATTGTGCTCGAGCCGGTGGGTCTTTTTTGTATTTTGGCCTCTCAGTTTAGACACTCTTATTAACCGACGACAAAGACGCCCTTCCAGTGCAGCCGCGCCGAATTATTTTCGCAGATTAACTCTCTGCGGATTATAAAGGGCTGCTCCGTGAACAGGGTGTCGGATTTTTGTCTGGAGAGGTTACGGCGCGCCCTTCAGAAACGCTTAATTAATTCCCGGCTGCGATTTGGGGGATTTTTTGCGGGGATGCGGCGCGAAAAAGTGTTACTTTAATGGGGTTTAAGCGGGCGATGCGGGTGGGTCTGACGGCAAATCCATAAGTTGGCGGTGGGCGCTTTTGGATCGTCGAAAAAGATCTTCGACTGTTAAAGCGCGAAATCGGATGACGTCACCTCGGTTTTCTTTTTGTGAGGGTAACAATGTGTGATAACTAGACGTGGCGTAGACAAATCCGGCGAAAATCGCTTGCGAACATTTTTGTTATTTGTATTGTCTTTCTCTTCTTTAAAGTCTTTTTTTCAGCAATTAAATAGTTTTTCTAAAATGTTTGACAATTCTGTTTAAAAATGTTGTGACCCGATGATGCAGCTCAATGCTTCTACGATATCTCAGTAGGTTTAATTTCCGCCAAATTTCCTCCAAAAGTTTTGCTATTCGACATTTTCTAAGCCAGGGAAGAATATTATTAATTTTAATGTTTTTTGATTCCTTCTTTTAAACTCTTTCAAAAATAAAATATCCAGGGTCCCCAAGATTATTTTCAATCTTAAAAAACAGACACTGGAAGCTCCTAAGCTCTTCTCAAACTCTTTAAAAAAACAAAACACTAGGTATTCTCAAGATTCTTTCACAATAAACAAAAAACTCTTGAGTTTACAAAGATTCTTTCAAACCCTCAAAGAAAAATGTGAGATCTTTTCAGATTCTTTCAAAAACAGAACATCAGGGGCGCCAAAATTCAATCACATAGAAACAGACACTATAGGAACTCCAAAGATTCTTTCAAACTCCTTCAGAAAGACAACGCGAGGATCCCCTAAAATCTTTACATCTTGAGATCTTTCAAAAATAAAACACCAGAGATTTCCAAAATTCTTTCACGTTCTAAAAAATACGACCCTAAGGGACACAAAAATTCTTTCAAATTCTAACAAGAACAAAATACCAGAAGCCCCGAGAATTACTTCAAACTCTTTCAAAATTAACACATAAGTGCCCCCCAAGATTATTTCTCAATCTTTAAAAACAGGCACTGGGAGCTCCTAAGATCTTCTCAAACTCTTTAAAAAACAAAACAGCAAGTATTCCCAAGATTCTTTCGCAATGAAGAAAAAAATTCTTGAGCTCACCAAGATTCTTTCGAATCCTTAAAGAAGAATGCGAAACCTTTTCAGATTCTTTCAAAGAAAAAACATCAAGAGTCCTCCAAGATTCTTTCACATTCTAAAAATTACGACACTAGGGAACCACAAAATTCTTTCCCCATGTTTAAAACATACACTGCGAGCTCCTAGGATCTTCTCAAACTCTTGAAAAAACAAAACACCAAGTATTCCCAAGATTCTTTCGCAATAAACAAAAAAACTCTTGAACTTACCACGATTCTTTCAGACCCTTGGAGGAAAATGTGAAATCTTTCCAGATTCTTCCAAAAACAGAACATCAGGGGCCCCAAAATTCTATCACATAGACACAGACTCTATAGGAACTCCAAAGATTCTTTCAAACTCCTTCAGAAACACAACGCGAGGATCCCCCAAAATCTTTTTACATCTTGAGATCTTTCAAAAATAAAACACCAGAGTCTTCCAAAATTCTTTCACGTTCTAAAAAATACGACCCTAGGGGACACAAAAATTCTTTCAAACTCTAACAAGAACAAAACACCAGAAGCCCCGAGAAATTTTTCAAATTCTTTTAAAAATAACACATAGGTGCCCCCAATATTATCTCTCAATCTTTCAAAACAGGCACTGGGAGCTCCTAAGATCTTCTCAAACTCTTTAAAAAACAAAACACCAAATATTCCCAAGATTCTTTCGCAATAAACAAAAAAATTCTTAAGCTCACCAAGATTCTTTCGAATCCATAAAGAAGAATGCGAAATCTCTTCAGATTCTTTCAAAGACAAAACGTCAAGACTCCTGCAAGATTCTTTCACATTCTAAAAATTACGACACTAGGGGACCACAAGATTCTTTCCCCATCTTTAAAAGCATACACTGGGAGCTCCTAGGATCTTCTCAAACTCTTTAAAAAACAAAACACCAAGTATTCTCAAGATTCTTTCGCAATAAACAAAAAAACTCTTGAACTTACCACGATTCTTTCAAACCCTTGAAGAAAAATGTGAGATCTTTCCAGATTCTTCCAAAAACAGAACATCAGAGGCCCCAAAATTCTATCACATAGAAACAGACACTATAAGAACCCCAAAGATTCTTTCAAACTCCTTCAGAAATACAACGCTATGAGCCCCCAAAATCTTTTTACATTTTGAGATCTTTCAAAAATAAAACACAAGAGTCCTCCAAGATTCTTTCACATTCTAAAAAATACGACACTAGGGGACCCCAAGATTTTTTCAAACTCTAGCAAGAACAAATTACTAGAAGCCCCGAGAATTTTTTCAAATTCTTTCAAAGATAAAACGTAACGGCCTCCCAAGATTATTTCCCAATGTTTAAAAAAAAGGCACCGAGAGCTCCTAAGATCTTCTCAAACTTTTTCAAAAAGCAAACACTACGTATTCCCAGGATTCTTCACAATAAACAAAAAAAAACTCTCGAGCTTACCAAGATTCTTTCAAACCCTTAAAGAAAAATGCCAAATCTTTTCAGATTCTTTCAAAGACAAAAGATCAAGAATCCTGCACTATTCTTTCACATTCTAACAAATACGACACTAGGGGACCACAAGATTCTTTCCCCATCTTTAAAAACATCCACTGGGTGGGAGCTCCTAAAATCTTCTCAAACTCTTTAAAAAACCAAACACTATGTATTCCCAAGATTCTTTCACAATAAACACAAAAACTCTTGAGCTTGCCAAGATTCTTTCAAACCCTTAAAGAAAAATCCGAAAGCCCCCAAAATCTTTTTACATGTTGCGATCTTTCTAAAATAAAACAGAAGAGTCCTCCAAAATTCTTTCACATTCTAAAAAATACGACCCTAGGGGACCCCAAGCTTTTTTCAAACTCTAGCAAGAAGAAAATACCAGAAGCCCAGAGAATTTTTTCAAATTCTTTCAAAGATAAAACATAAGGGCCTCCCCAGATTATTTCCCAATCTTAAAAAAAAAGACATTGGGAGCTCCTAAGATCTTCTCAAACTCTTTAAAAAACAAAACACTATGTATTCCCAAGATTCTTTCACAATAAACACAAAAACCCTTGAGCTTGCCAAGATTCTTTCAAACCCTTAAAGAAAAATACGAGAGCCCCCAAAATCTTTTTACATGTTGAGATCTTTCTAAACTAAAACAGAAGAGTCCTCCAAAATTCTTCCACATTCTAAAAAATACGACCCTAGGGGACCCCAAGTCTTTTTCAAACTCTAGCAAGAACAAAATACCAGAAGCCCCGAGAACTTTTTCAAATTCTTTCAAAGATAAAACATAACGGCCTCCCAAGATTATTTCCCAATCTTAAAAAAAAAGACATTGGGAGCTCCTAAGATCTTCTCAAACTCTTTAAAAAACAAAACACTATGTATTCCCAAGATTCTTTCACAATAAACACAAAAACCCTTGAGCCTGCCAAGATTCTTTCAAACCCTTAAAGAAAAATACGAGAGCCCCCAAAATCTTTTTACATGTTGAGATCTTTCTAAACTAAAACAGAAGAGTCCTCCAAAATTCTTCCACATTCTAAAAAATACGACCCTAGGGGACCCCAAGCTTTTTTCAAACTCTAGCAAGAACAAAATACCAGAAGCCCCGAGAATTTTTTCAAATTCTTTCAAAGATAAAACATAACGGCCTCCCAAGATTATTTCCCAATCTTTAAAAAAAAAGACACTGGAAGCTCCTAAGATCTTCTAAAATTTTTTCAAAAAGCAAACACTACGTATTCCCAGGATTCTTCACAATAAACAAAAAAAAACTCTCGAGCTTACCAAGATTCTTTCAAACCCTTAAAGAAAAATGCCAAATCTTTTCAGATTCTTTCAAAGACGAAAGATCAAGAGTCCTCCACGATTCTTTCACATTCTAAAAAATACGACACTAGGGCACCACAAGATTCTTTCCCCATCTTTAAAAACATCCACTGGGAGCTCCTAAAATCTTCTCAAACTCTTGAAAAAACAAAACACCAAGTATTCCCAAGATTCTTTGGCAGTGAACAAAAAAACTCTTGAACTTACCAAGATTCTTTCAAACAAAATGCAGAAAAATGTGAGATCTTTCCAGATTCTTCCAAAAACAACATATTAGGGGCCCCAAGATTCTATCACATAAAAACAGACACTATAAGAACCCCAAAGATTCTTTTAAACTCCTTCAGAAATACAACGCTATGAACCCCCAAAATTTGTTTACATCTTGAGATCTTTCAAAAGTAAAACACAAGAGTCCTCCAAGATTCTTTCACATTCTAAAAAATACGACACTAGGGGACCCCAAACTCTAGCAAGGACAAAATACCAGAAGCCCCGAGAATTTTTTCAAATTCTTTCAAAGATAAAACGTAAGGCCCTCCCAAGATTATTTCGCAATCTTTAAAAATAAAAGACATTGGGAGCTTCTAAGATCTTCTCGAACTCTTTAAAAAACCAAACACTATGTATTCCCAAGATTCTTTCACAATAAACACAAAAACTCTTGAGCTTGCCAAGATTCTTTCAAACTCTTAAAGAAAAATACGAGAGCCCCCAAAATGTTTTTACATGTTGAGATCTTTCTAAAATAAACCAGAAGAATCCTCCAAAATTCTTTCACATTCTAAAAAATACGACCCTAGGGGACCCCAAGCTTTTTTCAAACTCTAGCAAGAAGAAAATACCAGAAGCCCCGAGAATTTTTTCAAATTCTTTCAAAGATAAAACATAAGGGCCTCCCAAGATTATTTCCCAATCTATAAAAAAAAGACATGGGGAGCTTAAAAAACAAAACACTATGTAAACCCTTAGAGAATAATGTGAGATCTTTACAAATTCTTTCAAAAACAAAACTCAGGGACCCCAAGATTCTATCACCTAGAAACAGACACTATAGGAACCCCAAAGTTTCTTTCAAACTCCTTCAGAAATACAACGTGAGGAGCCCCCAAAATCTTTTTACATTTTGAAATCTTTCAAAAATAAAACCAAGATTCTTTCACATTTTAAAAAATACAACACTAGGGGACCCCAACATCCTTTCAAACTCTAGCAAGAACAAAATACCAGAAGCCCAGAGAATGTTTTCAAATTCTTTCAAAAATAAAACATAAGGGGCCACAAGATTATTTCCCAATCTTTAAAAACGGACACTGGGAGCTCCTAAGATCTTCTCAAACTCTTTAAAAAACAAAACACTAGGTATCCCCAAGATTTTTTCACAATAAACAAAACAAGTCTTGAACTTACCAAGATTCTTTCAAACCTTGAAAGAAAAATACGAGATCTTTCCAGATTCTTTCAAAAACAAAATATCAGGTGCCCCAAGATTTTATCACATAAAAACAAACGCTTTAGGAACCCCAAAGATTCTTTTAAACCGCTTTAGAAATACAACGCTAGGAGCCCCCAAAATTTTTACATCTTGAGATCTCTAAAAAGTAAAACCAAGATTCTTCCAGATTTTAAAAAATATGACACTATGGAACCCCAAAATTCTTTCAAACTCCATCAAAAAGAAAAGATGAGAGGCGTCAAATATTTTTTCAAATTATTTCAAAAATTAGGCACAAGATTATTTTCCAGTTTTTAAAAACATACACTAGGAGCCCCAAACATTTTTTCAATCTATGTAGTTAAGGATCGACAAGATTTTTTACATTCTTTTAAAAATGAAATATCAGGATCTCCCAAGCTTAGTTCAAACTCTTTGATCAATAAAACACCAGAAACTCCTAAAACCTTTTCAATTTCTTCCAAGAAAAAACACAGGAATTCTCAAAAATTCTTTCAAATTCTTAAAGAACAAAGCAAGATCTTTCCACATTCTGTCAAAAACAAAACACAAAGATCTAGGAAATTCTTCCACATTTGAAAACAAAAAGACACTTAGGGTCCCAAGATTCATTCAAATTCGGTCAAAAATAAAGCGTCAAGGGCATCTAAGATTCTATTACAAAAAAAAATCAAGTACTTAAGAAGCCCAAGATTCTTTCAAACTTTTTCAGAAATACAACTCGAAGAGCCCCCAAAATCTTTCTACATCTTGAAATCTTTCAAAAGTAAAACTAAGATTCTTTCAGATTTTAAAAAATACGACACTAGGTGGCCCCAAATTTCTTTCAAACTCCATCAAAAACAAAATATGACAGGGGTCGAATATTTTTTCAAATTATTTCAATAATTAGGCACAAGATTATTTTCAAATTTTTAAAAATATACACTAGGAGCCCCAAACATTTTTTCAATCTATGTAGTTAAGGACCTCCAAGATTTTTTACATTCTCTTCAAAATGAAATATCAGGATCTCCCAAGCTTAGTTCAAACTCTTTGATCAATAAAACACCAGTAGCTCCTAAAACCTTTTCAATTCCTTTCAAGGAAAAACACAGGAATTCTCAAAAATTCTTTCAAATTCTTAAAGAACAACGCAAGATCTTTTCACATTCTCTCAAAAACAAAACACAAAGATCCAGGAAATTCTTCCACATTTGAAAACAAAAAGACACTTGGGGTTCCAAGATTCATTCAAATTCTGTCAAAAATAAAACGTCAAGGGCATCTAAGATTCTATTACAAAAAAAAAAAAATCAAGTACTTAAGAATCCCAAAATTCTTTCAAACTTCTTCATAAGCAAAACCCAAGGATCCCCCAAAATTCTTTCACAAAAACTAGGAGTCCCCAAGGTTCTTTCAAACTCCTTCAAAAACAAACCGCAAAAATTTGTTTCGATTCTTTCAAAAACAAGATACCATGGATCTCCACGATTTTTTGGATTATTTTAAAAACGAAATATAAGGGACTCCGAAGATTCGTTCAAATTCTTCGATTTATAAAGCATTAAAAGCTCCTAAGATCTTTTCAAACTCTTTCAAAAACAAAACATTTGCTATCCCCAAGATTAGTTCACATTAAATATAAAGACTTTAGAGGCTGCCAAGACTCTTTCAAACTCTTAAAAAACAACGTCAGATCTTTTCAAATTCCTTTCAAAAACAAAACGCGAAATTCTTTCAAGTTTAAAAACAGAAAGAGACTTGGGATTTTAAGATTGTCTCAAATTCTTTCAAAAATAGAACATCAAGGGCTGTCAAGATTCTGTTACAAGAAAAAAATCAGGCATTATAAAATCCTCAAGATTCTTTCAAACTCCTTCAAAAATAAAACGCAAAAATCTTTTTCGATTCTTTCAAAAACAAAACATCATGGGTCTCCACGATTTTTTAGATTATTTTAAAAACGAAATATAAGGGACTCCGAAGATTCGTTGAAATTCTTTGATTCATAAAATATTAAGAGCTCCTAAGATCTTTTCAAGCTCTTTCAAAAACAAAACATTTGGTATCTCCAAGATTATTTCGCATTAAATATAAAGACTTTAGCGGCTACCAAGACTCTTTCAAACTCTTAAAGAAGAACGTAAGATCTTTTCAGATTCTTTCAAACACAAAACGCGAAATTCTTTCAAGTTTAAAAACAGAAAGAGACTTGGGATTTTAAGATTGTCTCAAATTCTTTCAAAAATAGAACATCAAGGGCTGTCAAGATTCTGTTACAAGCAAAAAAATCAGGCATTATAAAAACCTCAAGATTCTTTCAAACTCCTTCAAAAACAAACCGCAAAAATCTGTTTCGATTCTTTCAAAAACAAAACACCATGGGTCTCCATGATTTTTTAGATTATTTTAAAAACGAAAAATAAGGGACTCCGAAGACGGCAGATTTTTTCAAAATAAAATTCAAGGGGTCCCCAAGTTTCTTTGAAATTTCTAAAAAAATTAGGGCCTCAAAGTTTGTTCAAACTTTTTCAAAAATAACACACGAGGAGGCCCCAAAACTTTTTCACATTCTTTAAAAAAGTGGTATAAAGTTAGTTGTAAACAGAACTTCCCCTCTCCTCTAAAGCGCAATCAAACCAGTCCAGTTTCTTAGATAAATTTATAAAAGGTTATTCTCCTAATATTTTTTGTGACAGTTCAAATATATTAATAGTACCTACTAAATTTTCGGAACTTCGGAAGAATTAAATACCCATTTTTGGTGTAACAAATACCGTGAATAAGGTAATTTATTATTTTTTGTAAAAATCCTGTAAAAATAATGTTTAATACATTTTTACGATGACGTTATCAAATTTTTAGAGGGAATAATAAATAACCAGGGTGGATTCATAAAACACAATGATTAGAATAGTTATTTTTATAGTTATCTCTCCAGTAGTTTGTCAAGTAGTAACTCAACTAATTATACTGCCATTATTAAATGTAGCTCTTGCCACATACTGATATCTCCGCTAATAAGAGCGCTATTGCCTGTGAAACCAAATACAACACACTCCCTAACGAACGAAGCGTTAAAATAAAACTTGCTTGCGATCCATCGCCACAATTTCGTAACCATGGCGATAACTTCTTGGAAGTTTCGATAACGCGACTCTGTGACCACTGAACTCTCCAACAATATAAACAAAACCACCCCTTAACCCACTTTTCGGCATTTCCCAGATCTGGAAGAAAAAAAGCAACGAATTAGCTTTCAAATGGGGCACCATCAGCATGACGAGCATGGACGAGCCCCGACCGAATTTCAGGGGGTCGATGGGCTATGATGCCATCAGCGGAAAGCTGCAGCCACAGAGTCCGAGATATTTCACATATATCAAGGTGAGTATGCGCCGAGTTGTGGTGCCTTTATTGTATGTTTCTTTCCAACATTATCTCCTTTATGTCTGTTATCCCCGGCGCTATTTGAGGCTTCTCGAGTTGAATAGGGCGGTATTTACATGTGTAATCCACTTTCGCGTTCAATCTGGTTTCCATTTTCAGCACGCCTTTTATTCCACACTCGATAAAATATCTTTTTCTGGTAGAGCTGTGCTTATGTGTGAATGGGGTTTTAACACAAATATTCCTGCAGCGAAAATCGAAGCTGATGTAAGCTGAAAAAACTGGTCGAGGGGTATTTTGAAGGAACTTCCCACGTTCCTGGAGTGCAGTTGAATAATTAACAAATTTAACTTTAAGGAGTTTATTTTCACTTTGAGGAGTTTATTTTTTGCTGATGACAACTGATTTTTTGATTCCTCGGTTTTAATTTTTGAATTTCTCGACCTTCAATTTTTCGACTTTTAGTTTTTTACGTTTCTATTTAGTAATTTTTCGGTTTTACAAATGTTTTATATTTTAATTTTTGGTCTTTTCATTTTTCATCTTTTAATTTCTTGATTTTTGATTTTTATATTTTTCAAAATTTTCATTTTTTAATTTCTCGATTTTTAAATAATAACAATTTATTAACGGAAAGTGTTCATTACATAACTAAATCAAACTAAAGAAAGCAATAATTCAAGGTAAATAAAGGTTAATTCAATTTAAATTAAATTTTCGATTATAATTTCGCAACTTTTCGTTTTTGTTTTCACAATTTTTATGTTACATTTTTATATAATTATATTTTTTATATTAATTTTTCGATTTGCAATTTTTCTATATTTAAATATTTTAAATTCTCTTTTTCCTCAATTTTTCAACGTTGCGAGATATTTTTTCTCAAATTTTAACTTCTGATTTTTCAATCATAATATTTGTAGTAGAATTATTATTTATTGATGTTTTAATTTTTCAGTTTTTCGAAGTTTCCGTGCTAAATTTTTAGTTTCCATTTTTGATTATTCAATTTTTTGATTTTTGATTCTTCAATTTTTCCATTTTTTCGATTTTTATTTTGTCGATATATTATTTTTCGACTTTTCAGTTTATAGATGTTTTAATATTTCGTCATTTTTCAATTTTTTCTTTCTCGAATTCAAATTTTTCGATGTTTCCATTATTGGTAATTTTAATTTTTCTTTGTTTTGCGATTATTTATCTCTCAATTTTTAATTTTCTATTTTTAATTTTTTAGATTTTTCAAGTATTGTTTAATTTTTCAAATTTTCCATTTTTACATTTATCGGTTTTTAACTTTTCAATTTCTCGGTTATCAATTTTTCGACGTTTAGTTTTCCATTTTTTATTTATTAATTTTACATTTTTCCACATTTTATATATTTTAATTTTTGGTCCTCTAATTTTTCAACTTGGTTTCTCGATTTTTTATTTTCATTTTTTCAGTTTTTCATTTTTGATGATCTCGGTTTTTAATTTCTCAAATTCTTTATTTAAATTTTTAGATTTTTAAATAACAACAATTTATTTACGGAAAGTGTTCATTACGTAAACCGAAATAACAAAATTATAAGTAAATGCAAATTAAATTAGTTCAACTTAAATTAACTTTTTGATTTTCTTTTCGCAGTTTTTCGTTTTCACAATTTTTGTGTCAAATTCTTGTTTATTTTAATTTTTAGATTTTTAGTCTCTCGATTTTTAATTTGTCGATTTGCAATTTTTCAATTTTTAAATATTTTAAATCTTCGATTTTCTCAATTCCTCAACGCTGCGATATTTTTGTTTCTCAAATTTTAATTTTTGTTTCTCAAATTTTAATTTTTGATTTTTCAATTTTTCGTTTCTTCAATTTTACGATTTATAGTTCAATTTAAGTCATTAATATTATTTTCTCTATCTTTTTTTTTGTAAAACCTTCGTCTCTTTTCATTATTTAAGATTTTTCAATTTTTCGCTTTTCAAATATTATATCTATTAGATTTTTTAATTTTTCGGTTTTCGATATTTCAATCTTAAATTTTTAGGTTTTCATTTTTGATTATTCACTTTCTCGGTGCTTCGACTTTCCAATTTTTCGATTATTTAATTTTTCAGTTTGTCAATTTTTCTCTTTCTTCAATTTTGCAATTTTTTCAGTTTTTTGGCATTTTAATATTTTTCAATTTTTCAGTTTACAGATATTTTAATTTTTCGTTATTTTCTTATTTTGAATTTTACGATTTTTCGTCACTCATTTTGATTTTTAAGTTTTTCAATTTTTCCACTTTTCAATTTCTCAGTTTTTCAGTTTTTCAATTTTTCCGATTTTTTAATTACTTTTCGAGTTTTACTTTCTCGAATTATTTTTTTTTACTTTTCCATCTCTCGACTTTTTCGATTTTTCAATTTTTAGATTTTTCAATTTTTAGATTTTTCAATTTTTAGATTTTTCGATTTTTAGATTTTTCAATTAGATTTTTACATTTTTCAATTTTACGATTTTTGATTTCTAGAATTTCAATTCTTGAACTTTTCAGTGTTTCATTACTGCAATTTTTCGATTTTTTAGTTCTTTCATATTTCGGTTCCTCGATTGTTAATTTTTCAATTTCTCGATTTTCAATTTTTTGACTTCTGCTTTTCGATTTTTAATGAGTAATTTTACATTTTTACAAATTTTCAATAGGTACATATTTTAATTTTTGGTCTTTTAATATTTCTACTTTTAGTTTCCCCATTTTTAATATTTATATTTTTAAATTTTTGTTTGTTCAGTTTTACGAGTTAATAAAAAGTCAGAAGTCACTAACATTATTTTCCTTTATCTTTTTTTTGCATAACCTTTGTCTCTTTTTTCGATTTTCAGATATTTATAATATGTATTATATTTTTTAATTTTTCAGTTTTTCGATGTTTCCATGTCAAATTTTTAGTTGTTTCAATTCTCCAATTTTTTCGATTTTATTTTGACGATTTAATATTTCTCCATTTTTCAATTTTTAGATTTGTCGTTGATTTCAATTTTGTTATTTTTCGTCTTTCAATTTTTAATTTTTTTGTTTTTCAATTTTTATATTTTCAGTTTCTCGAATTCTTAAACTTTTCTATTTCCCTGTTACAATTTTTCTATTTTCTATATTTTGCTTTTCCGATTTTTGAATTATTTTTCCACTTTTAGGTACACGAATTCAATGTTTTTGAGTTTTGAATTTTCAATTATTTTAATTTCTCGTTGTTTTAAATTTTGCGATTTTTCGCTTCTCAATTTTTTATTTTTCAATTAGATTTTTGCATTTTTCAATTTTTCGATTTTCTGTTTCTCGAATTTCAATTCTTAAACTTTTCGGTGTTTCATTTTAGCAATTTTTCTAGTTTTTAGTTTGTCAATTTTCCGATTTTTTAATTATAATTTTTCTATTTTTACTTTCTCGAATTCAAAAATTTCAATGTTTCAATTTTGAATTATTTTAATTTTTCGTTGTTTTCAATTTCAATATTTAGTTTTTTGCATTTTTCAATTTTTCAGTTTTTTATTTCTAGAATTTCAATTCTTGAACTTTTCAGTGTTACTTTTTGTAGTTTTTCTTTTTTCAATTTTTCGATTTTTTCGATTTTTACATTCTCGAATCCATGGATTTCAATACTTCAGTTTTTATTTGCTTTAATTTTTCGTTATTTTTAATTTCGCATTTTTTACTCTCTTCATTTTTAATTTTTCGATTTTCCAATTTTTAGATTTTTCAATTATAAGGTTTTTGCATTTTTCAATTTTTCGATTTTTTATTTCTAGAATCTCAATTCCTGAACTTTTCGATGTTTCATTGTTGCAGTTTTTCTGTTTTCAATTTTTCGATATTTCAATTTTTAGATTTTTGCATTTTTCAATTTTTCAGATTTTTATTTCTAGAATATCAATTCTTGAACTTTTCAGTGTTCACTTTTGTAGTTTTTCTATTTTCAAGTTTTCGATTTTTTCGATTTTTGAATTATTTTTCGATTTTTACTTTCTCGAATTCAAGGATTTCAATATTTCAGTTTTTATTTATTTTATTTTTCGTTATTTTTAATTTTGCACTTTTTCATCTCTTTATTTTTAATTTTTCGATTTTCCAGTTTTTAGATTTTTCAATGATTAGGTTTTGGCATTTTTCAATTTTTCGATTTTCTATTTCTAGGATTTCAATTCCTGAACTTTTAGATGTTTCATTGTTGCAGTTTTTCTGTTTTCAATTTTTCGAAATTTCAATTTTTAAATTTATTCATTTTTCAATTTTTTATTTCTAGAATATCATTTCTTGTACTTTTCAGTGTTCATTTTTGTAGTTTATCTATTTTCAAGTTTTCGATTTTTTCGATTTTTGAATTATGTTTCGATTTTTACTTTCTCGAATTCAAGGATTTCAATTTTCAGTTTTTATTTATTTTAATTTTTCGTTATTTTTAATTTTGCACTTTTTCGTGTCTTTATTTTTAATTTTTCGATTTTGCAATTTTTAGATTTTTCAATGATTGGGTTTTGGCATTTTTCAATTTTTCGATTTTCTATTTCTAGGATTTCAATTCCTGAACTTTTCGATGTTTCATTGTTGCAATTTTTCTCTTTTCAATTTTTCGATATTTCAATTTTTAGATTTATGCATTTTTCAATTTTTCAATTTTTTATTTCTAGAATATCAATTCTTGAACTTTTCAGTGTTCACTTTTATAGTTTTTCTATTTTCAAGTTTTCGATTTTTTCGATTTTTGAATTATTTTTCGATTTTTACTTTCTCGAATTCAAGGATTTCAATATTTCAGTTTTTATTTATTTTAATTTTTGGTTATGTTTAATTTTGCACTTTCTCATCTCTTTATTTTTCATTTTTCGATTTTCCAATTTTTAGATTTTTCAATGATTAGGTTTTTGCATTTTTAAATTTTTAGATTTTCTATTTCTACAATTTCAATTCCTAAACTTTTCGATGTTTCATTGTTGCAATTTTTCTGTTTTAAATTTTTCGATTTTTCCAATTTTTGAATTATTTTTCGAGTTTTAAGTTTTTCGAATAAAAATTTTTCGATGTTTCAATTTTTGATTATTTTAATTTTTCGTCTTCAATTTTGCGATTTTTCATCTCTCCATTTTTAGTTTTTCCATTTTTCCAATTTTAAGATTTTTCATTAGACTTTTGCATTCTTCAATTTTTCGGAACTTTTCAATTCTTGAACATTTCGATCTCATTGTTGCAATTTATCGATTTTTTCGTTTTTCAATTTTGTAATTTTTCTGATTTTTGAATTATTTTTACGCTTTTATTTTCCAGATTTCAAAATTTTCCATTTTTTCAATTTTTAACCCTAAAACCTTCTTCAAGATTCTATTGTATTCAGTTTTACAGTTTCAAAGTCAAATTGCAAAATGTTACACAATTTTGTTTTTTTTTTCCAAAAATATGCTATAGAGTAATAACTCAAAATGGATTCATCATTGGTGGTTAGCGTTTTACCATCTACTTGATTATCGGTCTAATATATATCGACACAGGTGCGGACAGACAGACGGAAACGTCGAGAAAACATAAAAGTAACCAGTCGCCCGATGGACTCGATTACAATACTTCCTTAGCTTACGTTCGGGAAATACAAATTAACCAATACTGTGTTCTTGAATGATCACTATCGTGGTTCTTTTAACAGATGTATTGTGTGTCCGTCCCCGTGGTATTCCTGTGTCTCGTGGGCGGCTTCTTCATGATGTTAGCGTCCTTCTGGGCCGAAGACTACCTCAAACAAAGCCACGCCTCCGACGAGTACATCATACTAGTACCAAGCATAATCTACTCAATCCTCGTTTTCGTGGTCAATGCTTACTATAGACGTTTAGCGACTTTTCTGACTGAATGGGGTAGGTATAGTCATAGTACTAGCAACAATTTCTTGACTAAACCTTGCAGAGAACCACCGAACACAATCCCAATTCGACAGACACCGCGTAACCAAACTAGTCCTCTTCGAATTCGTCAACAACTTCATGTCTTTGTTCTACATCGCTTTCATCATCAGAGACATGGAAATGTTGCGAAGTCAACTACAGACAATGCTGATCATCTTCCAGTTGATCAGTCACATGCAAGAAGCGCTTTTACCATTCACCATTAAGTACTACGGAGCCAAAGTAAGTACTTCACTTTCGTACCAAACTACAAACTAATTCTCCCCCAGTTCGCCTCCTGGAGGAAGAGCTTCTTCTCCTCCTCCAGAGAAAAGAACAAATTTTACAGAATCGCCACCGACGAGCAGCTATTTCCAGTACTGCGATCCCTCCCTTACCTCCCCATAGACGACACCAGGATCGAAGAAGCCAGCAAAGAAGGCGACATGGAGGACTACACCGACACCTACGACGACTACCTGGAGCTCTTCATCCAGTTCGGCTACGTTTTCCTCTTCTCGCCGGTGTACCCAGTGGCGGCTTTCTGGGCGCTTTTCAACAACGTGGTGGAGATCCGCGCCGACGCCTTCAAGCTGTGCAAGATTTTCCAGAGGCCGATGAGCAAGAGGGTGAAGGATATCGGAGCGTGGCAACGCTGCTTCGAGATTATAGGGGCTATGTCCATTATGACGAATTGCGGGTTGTTGTGTCTGAGTCCGGAGTTGAAGAGGTCGGCACCGGAGATGGGACAAGTCGAGTGGGTGTTGCTTTTTGTTTTGTTGGAACATGCGTTGCTGGGGATTCGGTATCTGATGCACATTACCATTTCGGATAAGCCGGAGTGGGTGAGGGTTGCTCTTGCAAGGAGGAATTATGAGTCGAAGCAGGCGCTTAAATTCGAGGTAAGAGGGAATCTCGTTCAGTTTTGTTAAAAATAGTTTGATTTTAAATGATTTTCTGATTTTGTCAAAGAAAGAATTTTCAAGAGGGCGGTAGAGTAATTATGACATATTACGGTACGGGTCAGTCTTGTCCGTGTGCTTATGTCGAGCGGGCAACATAATTTGTAATCAAGTCATCCTTGAAAAGGGTTTAGCATGTCGGTAAATAAACTACAGTGAAAAAATCGGAAAAATCGAAAAATTGAAAATAGAAAAATTGCAACAATGAAACATCGAAAAGTTCTAGAATCGAAATTCTAGAAATAGAAAATCAAAATATTGAAAAATGCAAAAATCTAATTGAAAAATTAAAAATCGAGGACCCCAAAATTCGTTGAAAATCTTCCAAAAAAAAACGTCAAAAGTTCCGAGATTTTTAAAAATTCAAATAAAAAATCAGAAACTCCCGAGATTCTCTAAAGTTTAAAAAAAAAACGATCAGAGGCCCCAACACTCATTCAAATTTTTCTAAATAAAAAAAAAGACAAATCCTCAAGATTTTTTCAAATAGGAGTAAAAAAACCATCAGAAACCCCAAAATTCTTCTAAAAAAAACATTTGAAGTCTCCAAGATTCTTTTAAATGAAAGTAGGAAACGTCAGAGGCCTCCAGGATTCTTCCAAATGCTTCCAAAAGAATTTCTCAGGGACCCAAATTTGTTTAAAATTAAAAACTTCGGGGACCCTAAATCCTTTTAAATTAAAAAAATTTCTTAGGTTCCAAAATTTTGCAAAAAAAAGGAGCGGCCCACGACCTCCATGATTCTTTTAAATGTTAAAAAAAACATCAGAGGCTCCCAAGATTATTTTAAAATAAAAAAAAAAAGTTGAAATTCAAATGAAAGATCAGGAACCCCGAGATTCTCTAAAGTTAAAAAAAAACTGTCAGGGGCCCCCAAGATTCTTTAAAATGTTTCCAAATATAAATAAAAGTCTGAAACTCTCAACATTCTTTTAATAAAAAAAAAGTCAGAGGACCCCAAGATTTTTTCAAATTTTACAAAAAAACCTTGTCAGGGACCCTAATTAGAGTCGTTCACATTCTTATAAAAAAAACCTTCTGAAGTTCCTAGCATTCTTTTAAATTAAAAAAGAAAATGTCAGAGGCCCCCAGGATTCTTCCAAATGCTTCCAAAAGAACTCATCTGGGACCCAAATTTGTTTAAATAAAAAACTTCGGAGACCCTAAATCCTTTTAAATTTAAAAAATTCATCAGGGGTTCCAAGATTCTTCCAAAATTTTCAAAAAAAAAAGCGCATCCAAGGCTCCCAAGGTCTTGTCAAATTAAAAAAAAGCATCAGGAGGACCCGAAATTTTTTCAATATCTTGCAAAAAGAAAACCGTCAGGGGCGCCAAAATTCCTTCAAATTGTTAAAAAAAAAAATTCAGGAGCCCTCAACATTTTTAAAAAAATTTCAAGAAAAAATCGGGAACTCCAATATTCTTTTTATTTTCAAAGAATAAACTGGCAGAAACGTCCAAGATTCTTTTAAAATTTTACAAAAATAGGGGCGCCGACTACCTCCATGATTATTTTAAATGTTTAAAACAACCGTCAGAGGCTCCCAAGATTCTTTTAAATCAAAAAAATAAAAATGAAATTTCCAAAATTCGTGACAAATTTTTCAAAAAAAAAAACACGAGGTCCTCAAGTTTTTTTCAAAATGTTCTAAAAAGAAACTATGAAGGCCCCAAAAGTCGTTCAAATTCTTCAACAAAACCTCGCGAGGGACCCAAATTGAATTAAATAAAAAATTTCGAAGACCCTAAATTCTTTTAATTTAAAAAAATTCGTCAGGGGTTTCCACGATTCTTCCAAAATATTCCAAAAAAGAGATCCGTTAGGAACACCCAAGATTCTTTTCAATGTTAAAAAAAAACTTCAAGGACTCGCAAGATTTTGTCAAATAAAAAAAACATCAGGAGGCCCTAAGATTTTTTAAAATTTCTCAACAAAGGATCGGGAACCCCAATATTCTTTTAAATTTTCAAAAAAAAATAAGTGCCAAAAACGCCCAAAAATGCTTTTAAAATTTTAGAAAAAAAGGAACCGTCGACGACCTCCATGAGTTTTTTAAATGTTTTAAAAAATCGTTAAGGGCTCCCAAGATTCTTTTATATTTACAAAAAAAAAAAAAAATTTCGAAGGTTTTTAAAAAATTTTTCAAAAACAAACCGCACGAGTCCCTCAAGTTTCTTTGAAAATGTTCTAAAAAGGAAACTATCAAGTACCCCAAATTCGTTCAAATTCTACCAAAAAAAAAAACGCCAAAAGACACCAAGATTTTTTAAAATTCAAATAAAAAATGAGGAATCCTCAAGATACTTTTAAATTTGCAAAGAAAACTGTCGAGGGCATACTTGTTTTTCAAATTTTCCAAAAAAAATTCTTCAAAAATTCACAGATTTTTTTTAAATGTATAAAAAAGTCCACCAGAGGCCCCAAAGATTCTTTCAAATTGTTCCCGTTAAAATCCTCAAAATGATTTCAAAATCCAGAATTCATTTAAATTCTTTAAAAAAAAAAACATTAGGAACCCCCATGAATGAAACATCTAAAAGTTTAAGAATTCGAGTAATTGAAAATAGAAAAATTGAAAAACTAAAACATTAAAAATTGAAAGACGAAAATTCAAAATATCTAAAAATTGAAAAATGGAGAAATATTAAACCGACAAATTCAAAAACGAAAAAATTGGAGAATTGAGAGATCTCAAAATTCAACATAGAAACATCGAAAAACTGAAAAATTAAAACATGTAATACATATTATAAGTATCTCAAAATCGAAAAAAGAGACAAAGGTTATACAAAAAAAAAAGAGAAAGGAAAATAATGTTAGTGACTTAACTCGTAAAACTGAAGAAACAAAAAACTTAAAAGTATAAATACTAAAAATGGAGAAACTAAAAGTAGAAACATTAAAAGACCAAAAATTAAAATATGTATATAAAATTTGTAAAAATAAAAATAAACCCAATAAAAATCGAAAAGGAAAAGTCGAAAAATTGAAAATTGAGAAACTGGAAAATTAACAACCGAGGATTCGAAAAATGAAAGAACTGAAAGATTGAAAAATTGAAAAATCGAAAAATTAAAAATCGAGAGATGAAAAAGTGAAAAAAATTTAATTTGAGGTTAAGGGGATTGTGCCTTTTTTATAGAATAATTTGATAGAATCTCGGGGGCTTCTTTTGTATAGTTTTTGAAGAAATTTGAAGTAATCTCAAGGACTCCTTGACTGTTAAATTTGAAGTAATTTGAAAGTATTTCAGGAACTCCTTGTGTTTTATTTCCGAAATACATAGTTTGAAAGAATCTCGTGAGTCACTTGTGTCTTGTATTTGAAGTAACTTGAAAGTATCTTAGGAACCTCTCGTGTCTCGTGTTTAAAGTAGTTTGAAGTAGTATCTGAAGGCCTCTTGTGGTTTTTTGAAGTAATTTTAAAAAAATTCAGTGTCATTTCATTTTCATTTAAATTTTTCAGTTTTCCGACTCTCCAACTTTTGGATGTTTCAATTTTTAAATTTTTCATTTCTTCAATTTTTGCATTTATTTTGTAGTTTTGTGTTTCGGTTTTTTATTTTATTTATTTTTTCAAATTTTCGGGTCTTCAGTGTTTTGATATTCTAATTTTTCTTTTTTTCAATGTGAAAGTTTTCGATTTTTTAATTTTTTCAATTTTTCAATTTGTAATTTTTCGGTTTTAAGTATTTCGATTTTTCAACTTTTAGATTTTTCAGTTTCACGATTTTTCAATTTTTGTTTAATTTTTTCAATTTTCGGTTTGTCAGTGTTCTGATTTTCAAATTTTTCTTTTTTCAGTTGATTTTCATTTTCTCGATTTGTAAATTTTTGGCTTTCAATTTTTCGATTTTTCAGCTTTTATATATTTTTTTCGTTTCTTCACTTTTCGATTTGTAATTTTTCTAATTTTCATTTTAAAACAATTATCCAATAATAATTATATTTTAAAACACTTTTCAATTTTAGGGCTTTAGAATTGTTTTATTTTTCATTTATTCGATTCGATTCGTTTTTTCTTCTTTCCAGTTTTTCGAATCGTTAATTTTTTTCGATTTTTGGTTTCTCAATTTTTTAATTTTTCAATATTTCGATTTTTAGTTTCTTCAGTTCTTCGATTTGCTAGAATCTTGGGGACTTGTTCTGTCTTGATTCTGAAGTACTTTCCAAAAATTTCAGGGATGTTTTGTGTCTCGTTTTTGAAGTAATTTGAAAGAATCTCGGAAACTATTTGTGTTTTGTTTTTTTGAGAAGCAATTTTAAAAAATCTCGAGGGGTACTTATGTCTAACTTTTGACGTAATTTCAAAAAACCTCGAGGGCTTATTGTTTCATATTTTTGAAGTAATTTGACAACATTTCAGGGACTTTTTGAGTCTTGTATTTGAAGTAACTTGAAAAAATCTCAGAGACATCTTATATCTGCTTTTTGAAGTAATTTGTGAATGAGTCTGGGAGGGGGGGGGGGGAATGTGCCATTTTTATGAAGTGATTTGATAGAATCTCGGGGGCTTCTTTTGGCTTGTTTTTGAAGTAATTTGTAGTAATCTCAAGGACTCCTTGACTCTTGTATTTGAAGTAATTTGAGAGCACCTCAGGAGCTCCTTGTGTTTTATTTCCGAAATAATTTGAAAGAATTTCGGGGGCTACTTGTGTCTTGTATTTGAAGTAACTTGAAAGTATCTTATTTTAAAAAATCTCAGTGGCTTCTTGCGTTTTATTTTTAAAATCGTTTGAAAGAATCTCGAGGGCTTCTTATGTCGTGTTTTGAAGTAATTTAAAAGAATCTCGGGAACATCTTGACTTTTCTATTTCAAGTATATTTAAAAGATCCTCGGGGGCTCCTTATGTCGTATTTTTTAAGTAATTTGAAAGAATCTCGGGGACCCCTTGATCCTTGTATTTGAAATAATTTGGAAGAGCCCTACTTTGGTTTTTAAAGGAATTTCAAAGAATCGCTTAGACCTTTTATATCTGGCCTTTTAATAATTTGAAAAAAATTCAGGGACCTCTTGTCTCTTTGAAGTAATTTGAAAAAATCGCGGGAGCTCTTTGCGTCTTGTTTTTGAACTAATTTGAACGAATCTCGAGAGAACATCCTGTCTTATATTTGAAGTAATTTAAAAGAATCTCAGGTTTCCCTAGTGTTTTGTTTTGCAGTAATTCTAAAGAATTTCGAAGGCTTCTTGTCTCCTGTTTTTGAAGTAATTTATAAGAATCTCGGGATCTCTTCGTATTTTGTGTTTGAAGTAATTTGAAAGAATCTCAGGGACCTTTTGCATCTTGTATTTGAAGTAATATGAAATAATCTCAGGGACTTCTTAGATCTCGTTTTTGAAATATGCAATTTGAAAGAATCTCTGAGGATACTTCTGTTCTATTTTTGAAGTAATTTGAAAGAATCGCGGGAGCTCTTTGCGTCTTGTTTTTGAACTAATTTGAACGAATCTCGAGAGAAGATCGTGTCTTATATTTGAAATAATTTATAAGAATCTGGGGTGCTCTTCGTATTTTGTGTTTGAAGTAATTTGAAAGAATCTCAGAGACCTTTTGCATCTTGTATTTGAAGTAATATGAAAGAATCTCAGGGACTTCTTATATCTCGTTTTTGAAGTAATTTGAAAGAATCTCTGAGGATACTTTTGTCCTATTTTTGAACTAATTTGAAAGAATCGCGGGAGCTCTTTGCGTCTTGTTTTTGAACTAATTTGAACGAATCTCGAGAGACCATCGTGTTTTATATTTGAAGTAATTGAAAAGAATCTCAGGGTTCCCTTGTGTTTTGTGTTGCAGTAATTCGAAAGAATCTCGGAGGCTTCTTGTCTCGTGTTTTTGAAGTAATTTATAAGAATCTCGGGAGTTCTTCGTATTTTGTGTTTGAAGTAATTTGAAAGAATATCGGGGATCTTTTGCTTCTTGTATTTGAAGTAATATGAAAGAATCTCAGGGACTTCTTATATCTCGTTTTTGAAGTAATTTGAAAGAATCTCTGAGGACACTTTTGTCCTATTTTTGAAGTAATTTGAAAGAATCTCTGAGGATACTTTTGTCCTATTTTTGAAGTAATTTGAAAGAATCGCGGGAACTCTTTACGCCTTGTTTTTGAACTAATTTGGACGAATCTCGAGAGACCATCGTGTCTTATATTTGAAGTAATTTAAAAGAATCTCAGGGTTCCCTTGTGTTTTGTTTTGCAGTAATTCGAAAAAATCTCGGAGGCTTGTTGTCTCCTGTTTTTGAAGTAATTTATAAGAATCTCGGGAGCTCTTCGTATTTTATGTTTGAAGTAATATGAAAAAATCTCAGGGACCTTTTGCATCTTGTATTTGATGTAATATAAAAGAATTTCAGGGACTTCTTATATCTTGTTTTTGAAGCAATTTGAAAGAATCTCTGGGGATGCTTGTGTCCTATTTTTGAAGTAATTTGAAAGAATCTCAGGAGCTACTTTTGTCTTATTTTTTAAGTAATTTGGAAAAATCTCGGGAGATCCTCGTGTCGTGTTTTTGAAGTAATTTGAATGAATCGCAAGAACTAATTGCCTGTTGTTTTTTAACTAATTTGGAAGAATCTCACGAGATCATCGTGTGTTAAATTTGAAATAATTTGAAAGAATCTCGGTAGCTCTTCGTATTTTGTATTTGAAGTAATTTGAAAGAATCTCAGGAGCTACTTTTGTCTTATTTTTGAAGTAATTTGAACGAAACTCATGGGCTCCTTGTGTGTTATTTCTGAAGTAATTCTAAAGAATCTCGGGGACCACTTGTCTCTTGTTTTTGAAGTGATTTGAAAGAACCTCGGGTGCCTCTTGAAACTTGTTTTTAAAGTAATTTGAAAGAATCACGGGGATCCCTTGTGTGTTGTTTTTGAAGGAATTTGAGAAACTCTTGCAGACCCCTTTTTGGGTATCAATTTCAAATGTTAACTTTACAAAATAATCGGCAATTAAAATTCATTTTATTGAAAAGTTTTCTATGACGTAGCTCTAAACATATCATTTCAGAGAAGACATACGTGTTCAGTTCCAAGGATGACTCAATTACAAATTATATTGCTCGTCCAATATTTATTCTGTACTCCGTTTATTCTCTTCTGACAGCTGGATTTATTAATTTTCATCTTATTGTTTTAGCACGATTTTACAAAACTGACTTTTTTCGTTGTAGTCTATAATATAATAAAATTTTTTCAGCCCTTTTTGCTATAGACCATAACGCCTCTACTCCCTGCTAGTATCCAACGAAAGCGAAATTTTAACCTCCGTGTATCAATCGATAATAAATTATTGCCCGTTGATGTGCAGTGACTAAAGTTCCGCTTTGGCTCGATACTAGCACGTATTACAGTCCGTTTACCGAACAGACGGAGTGCTCACGTCCTCTTCACGTGTCTACAATATATAACATCGCGTCCAAGCTTACACGATAACATCAAAGTTGAAGGCATAACGAAACATAGACGGGATGTTTTCTAAATCGGGATCTGGTTCCTCCAGATTTATAATCAGAGACTCGACTTGGTTTTCAATTCCAAAACAAAGTAAAAGTCTTTGAAAGACTGATTTAAAGAAAATATCCAATAAATGAGTAAAACAAAACACGGAAAACGAAAGGAAATTTGTTGAGCTGTGAAAATCACGCGTTTTTACCGGTCCATCTGTTCGGTAAACGGAGTATAAAAGCGTAATAGTTTATGGCAGGAAGAATTAGTTTTAAATACACACTAATAATAATGCAAGACCAACGCAGGAATAATGTCCTAAGTTTTCGCCACACAGTTGGCACCCCTCTATATCATTTCTAGTCGTGGAACACCTGAGAATTTTCGTTCCAGTGAGCATTTCAAACATCCGCCAGCAAACCGTTTTCTATTTTTCTTTCCATTTCCGTTTTTTCCGTGCCAGCTCCGCACCCTCTTCGCATTTCAGTCCATCTCCAAGAAACTATTTCCCAACAACGCGAATTCCGCCCCAATTAGAACAAAGCACTAAATTCCCCCTGTCTACTAAACCTCTCCTCGGTTATTACCGAAATTATTCCAACCTGAACCGATGCCAAACCGCAAATTATTATACTCATCACTATTCCAGCTACGCCACTGACTCCCGCTCCCCAAAAACTCCATATGAAAACATCGAACATTCCACTCGCTTCAATATTGCAACGGAACTCTCGGCGAACCTCTAAACTTTTCATGAGGTTGCGAACAGGTGACGATTTTCTCTAAGTATTCGCCGGCGAGGGCGAAAAAATGGAAACGGTCGGGGGCGGCTTCTCCACCCCCGACCTCATCCGAAGAGTAACAATGGCACGCGGCAACAAGTATTGGCGGAATCGAAATATTGCAGACGAAATCGATATTAGTCCGATTTGGAGTTCGGTGCCAAATTAAGGGTTGCAAATAACGGACTTCGGGCGAATTGAAACCTCGAAAATGCTAAGTTCAAAACTGTTAAAATTAGCACACACGCGAACTTGATTTAGCGGTCTGTTCCTTGCACGCAGTGGCGTCTGACGGTTTATTAAAATTGTTCATAGTGTTTCAACAAAGTGCCAGTTTGACGCCCGACGACCGATCTGTGTTCGGGGTAAACAATCTTGGTTCAACCCTCTGCCGGTCAACCCTCTGGATAAATAACCGCAACACGGGCAACGTCAAACATCGCTAATGAGAGTGGTAATTCAGCGAAAACGCGCTCCATGGGGGCGGAAATATCGAGAGAAAATGATGGAGCGGTAAATAGCGGGATTGTGGCTGTAGGGTGATTGGGATTGGGAGAAAAATACAAATAAAGGGAAGAAAATTAGACGGTTATTATTGAAAAGCTGGAGTTGGAAGAGCAGAACACGGCGTGATGCAACCAACAATAGCCGGGGAGAGGTTCGGGGGAGAAAAGTCGGCTTGTAACAATCGCGTGAAAAAGGGTTTTAAGAACTGATGAGAGGTGGAAAATTAATGGCAAACTCAAAATATTTATGGTTTCACGGTGGCTTACTGCGATTCCGGGTTGAAATACTTATGTCATAGTAGTTTTTTAGATTAAGAAAATATTTTCATTTGGTTTTCGGTGGCTTCTGGGCATAAAACAAATTCTCTGTATTTACCTCCTGGCCGTACAAAGACTAAAAAAAATCAATTAATTAATTAATTTGTTAAAAATAATTATGTCTGAAAATAAAAGAAAAAGAAAAAAATATTTAGCAATAATACCTTTGGGAAAAAACATTGTTTTTCACGTACATATTTAGGAACCGAATTTTTAACAAAAAAAAAAATAAAAAACCTACAATAATTAAGCAGAGTGTGTTCCATTTAAAAATGAAGTAAAACGATAATTAACTAATGAAGTCGCCTTCTATATATAGATTTTAATGTTGTACTTTTGATACTTTCATATTTCCTGATTGTAATTTGCAAGAAATTTTCTGCAAATTTTTTCTAATATTTTGAAATTGCCCAAAATTTAAAATCGTAAAAATCAATCTACTAAGAATTTTATACTAATTTTTATTATATTTTGAATGTTTTTGAAAAACCTTTAGCATATTTTCGGAAAATTTTTCTAATTTCTTATTCAGTTTTCCTTGTTCGAGTCCAAAACTGTAACAAAAATGATTCATATTCATAATCCACAATTTACTTTTTTCTATTCGAATAAAGCCGGTTTTGACCTCGTTTTTGGAAAATTATCGAACTTTTTTTTGCTTATTTGAAAAGTTGGATAAAAATGACTTCAGAGCCTTAACCTGAAGAAATATGTTATGAACTAGTAAGTTCAGACACGCAAATGTAAACTGTTTTAACGTTTTTTTTTTTTTTTGAAAATTGTTGGAAATTCTTTTCCACTTTGTATAAGTTATTTTAACATTTACAGCAAAATTGACTTCAGTTTCATAATCCACCGGCAAATTCTATAAAGTTGAATCCTTTTTCCTCTGCAATAGAGCCCGTTTTATCATAGTTTTGGAACTTTTTTGAAAAAAGGTTTCATATTTGTCATCTCCAAGAAATTTTGTACAAGAAATTCTGTGCAAATAGGATTTGGTATAACAATTTTTTGGAAAATTTTTTGGAAACATTTTCTACTTTTTGTCAGTTATTTAAAAATTTAGAGCAAAACTGGGTCGTAGTTCTTTAACTAAGTCCTTTTTTTCCACTGCAATAGAGTCCATTTTGTCATATTTTTGGAACATTTTTGAAAAATCTAGGAAAAATAGTTTCATATTTGTAATCTGCGACAAATTTTGTACAAGAAATTTTGTGCAAATGTTTCCATTTTCCATTTCGTTTTAACTTCATTTTGGAAAATTTGTCCCATTTTTTCGCTTATTTGAAAGACATTTTTTAATATGTTCCATTTTTTATCAGTTATTTTAAAGTTTACAGCAAAACTCGCTAGAAATTCCATGCAACTGAGTCCTTTTTGCCACTGGAATAGTATAGAACCCATATTAACACAAATAAAAAATGTTTTGAAAAAATAGCACATTTTCGGAAAATTTGGGTTTTTTTCCAGTTTTCCGTTTTGAGTCCAGGGATGTCGCAAAAAAATATACAAGAAATTTTGTACAAATTTCTATTTTTTCCACTCGAATAAAGCCCGTTTTAGCTGCGTTTTGGAAAATTTTTCCATTTTTTTTGTTTTTTCGAAAGTTTTTGTAAAAGTGGTTTGAGAGTCTATGTTTTGTATATTTTTGAAAAAGTTTTAACACATTTTCGGAAAATTTGGGTAATTTTTTTCCAGTTTTCCTTGTTTGTGTCAGGAGTCGTATCAAAAATGAGTTCGTATTCATAATCTAGAAGAAATTTGTGCGAAATTTTCTTTTTCCGTTCGAATAAACCCCGTTTTAACCTCGTTTTCGAAAATTTGTCTCAATTTTGTCTTTATGAGTTAGCAATTTCGGCCACTCAAATGTAGCATCCTTTTTTTAGTTTTTTGCACAATTTTTGGAAACTATTTTCCAGTTTCTGCCAGTTATTTGAAAATTTACAGACTTAGCACATTTGTAGAAAATTTTAGTAACTTTTTTCCAGTTTTCCTAGCAATTTCGGCCACTGAAATAGACCGTTTTAACAATTTTTTGGAAAATTTTTGGGAAATATTTTTCAGTTATTTCAAAATTGACTTCAAATTCACAATTTACGAGAATTTCTTTTTTCCGCTGGAATACAAACTATTTTAACATATTTTGAAAAATTTTGAAAAATCTTTAGCACATTTTCGAAAAATTTTTGTTTTTTCCAGTTTTCCTTGTTCGAGTCCAGAGATTTAGCAAAAATAACTTCATATTCATAAGTCTACAAAGACTTTTGTATAAACTTCTCTTTTTTCCATTCGAATAAAGCCTCTTTTCAACTTCCTTGTGGAAAATTTGTTTTTTTTTATTTTGTTTATTTGAAGGGTCGCTTAAAAGTGACTCGCGAGTCTATTTTGTGCATTTTTGAAAAACTTAGGACATTTTCGGAAAATTTTAGTATTTTTTTCTAGTTTCTCTTGCTGTAACAAAAATGACTTCTTATTCATAATCTACAAGAAATTTCCACAAAATTTTCTTTTTTCCATTCGAATGAAGTTGTTTGCGAAAATTTGTCCCAATTTTGTTTATTAAATTTGAGCGAAATGTTTTATGAGTTAGCAATTTCGGCCACTAATGAAGCATACTTTAATTTTTTTTTAATTATTTCCCACTTTTTGTCAGTTATTTGAAAACTTACAGCGGAAGTGACTTCAAATTCATAATCTACGATCAATTCTATACAATTTTATTTTTTTCTACGGGAATAGAGCTTCTTGCAATACATTCTGAACATTTTTGAAAAATATTTAACACATTTTTGGATTTTTTTTCAAGTATTCCTTATTTGAGTGCAGACCTGTAGCAAAAATTACTGCACATATCATAATCTACATTAAATTATGTACAAACTTGTCTTTTTTTCCATTCGAATCAGGCCTGTTTTAACCTCGTTTTGGAAAATTTGTCCCATTTTTGGAAAATTTTTGACAAATTTTTCACCTTTTGCCAATTATTTGAAAATTTACAACAAAAATGACTTCAAATTCGTAATTTACGACCAATTCGATAAAACTGAATCCTTTTTTTCCACTGGAATGGAACCCATCTTAGTATATTTTGAATAATTCTGAAAACCTTTTGGCACATTTTCGGAAAATTTGTATAATGTTTTTTCCAGTTTTCCTTGTTTGACTTCAGAGATATAGCAAAACTAACTTCATATTCATAACCTATCAAAAATTTTGTACATGTTTTTCATTTGTTCATTCAAATAAAGCCATTTTTAACCTCTTTTTGAAGAATTTTTCGTAGAATTTTTTTTGTTTATTTGAAGGGTTGTATAAAAGTGACTTCCGAGAAAATCTAAATTTGAGAAAACATTTTACAACATAGAAAATTCAGTTGCTCAAATGTATTCAAATTTTTGGGAACCCTTTTCTACATGTCAGTTATTTGAAGATATCTTGGAAAATTCTATAAATCCGTGTCCTTTTTTCACTGCAGTAGAACCCAGTTAATCATATTTTTGGAACATTTTTGAAAATCATCTTCTCAATTTTCCTTGCTCATCTATATGTAGAAACAGTTGCAGAAAAAGTGGTTTCATATTTGAAATTTGCGAAAAATTTTGTACAAGAAATTCTGTACAAATTTTTCCTTTTTTCCAGTCGAATAAAGTCCTTTTTAACCTCGTCTTGAAACATTTGCCACAATTTTTTTTTTATTTGAAGGATTATAAAAAAGTTGGTATTCTTAATCTGAGAAAAATATTCTATGAGCTAGCAATTTCAGCTACTAAAATGTAGAAAATTTTTTGGAAAATTTTTGGGAATTTTTGTGACTTATTTGAAAATTTACAGGAAAAGTGACTTCAAATTCGTGATGCAAGGGCAAATCTGTACAACTGAGTCCTTTTTGTCACTGCGATAGAGCCAATTTTAGCATATTTTGAAAATTTTTGAAAAACATTTATCACATTTTCGAGAAATTTCAGTAATTCTTTTAGTTTTTCTATTTTGAGTCCAGAGCTGTAGCAAAAATGATTTGAGTGTCAAAAACTTTATGAGCCACCAAGTTCAGCTACTCAAATATAGCCCGGTATAACATTTTTTTGGAAAATTTTTGGAAAATATTTTCCACTTTTGTCAGTTATTTGAAAATTTACACCAAAAATGACTTCAAATCCATAATTTACGAGTAATTCTATAAAACTGGGTCCTGTATTCCACTGGAATAGAACCTATTTTAATATATTTTGAATATTTCTGAAAAACTTTTGACACATTTTCGGAAAATTTCTGTAATATTTTTGCAATTTTCCTTATTTGAGTCCAGAGATGTAGCAAAAATAACTTCATATTCATAATCTATAGGAGATTTTGTAAAAACCTTTCTTTTGTTCATTCGAATAAAGCCCTTTTTAACATCGTTTTGAAAAATGTGTCGAATTTGTTTTGTTTATTTAAAGGGTTGTATAAAAATGACTTGACAGAGAGTCTAAATCTGAAGAAATACTCGTACTTTAGAATATAGAAAAAATGTAACCTGTTTTAACCCTCTTTTTGGAAAATTTTTGGGAACTTTTTTCTACTTTTTGTCAGTTGTTTGAAGATTTACTGGCAAATTATATAAAGCTGACCTTTTTCACTGTAGTAGAGCCCATTTGATAATATTTTTGGAGCATTTTTGAAAATCATTTTCCCAATTTTCCTTGTTCATCTATAGAGTTGCAGAGAAAATGGTTTCATATTTGAAATCTTCGAAAAATTGTGTACAAGAAATTCTGTACAAATTTTTACATTTTTCAATTTGTTTTAACCTCGTTTTGGAAAATTTGCCCCATTTTTTTTTGTTTATTTGAAAAGCTACGAAAATCCGTTGCATTTCTTAATCTGTATTTATCTTTTTTTTTTCATTTTTATCAGTTATTTGAAAATTTACAGCAAAACTGGTTAGCAATTCTATACAACTAGAATAATGCCAATTTTAACACAAATAAAAGAATTTTTTAAAAAACTAGCACATTTTCGGATTTTTTTTCCAGTTTTCCTTTTTTGAGTACAGGATGTAGCAATTCGTGTTGGACAATTTGTCCAGTTTTTTTTTTTGAAAGGTATAAAAGTAGCCTGAGAGTCTATTCTATATTTTGTACATTTTTGAAAAAGTTTTAGCACATTTTCGGAAAATTTCAGTAATTTTTTTCCAGTTTTCCTTGTTCGAGTCCAGAGGTGTAGCAAAAATTACTTCATATACATAATCTACAAGAAATTTTATATCAACTTTTCTTTTTTCCATTATTTTTCTATTAGAATAAAGCCCGTTTTAGCCTCCTTTTGGAAAATTTGTCGACTTTTTTATATTTGAAGGGTTGTATAAAAAAGCCTATTTTGTAAATTTTTGTAAATTTTTAGCACATTTTCGAAAAATTTGAGTTAATTACTGTTAACTATTGTTTTACTGACAAATTCTATAAAGCTGTGTCCCTTTTTCACTATAATAGAGCTCATGTAGAGTTGCAGAAAAATAGTGTCATATTAATCTGAGAAAAATTTTGCACAAGGAATTATGTAAAAATTTTTCCTTTTTTCCATTCGAATAAAATTCCTTTTTGACCTCGTTTTGAAAAATTTGTCCAATGTTTTCTTTATTTGATGGATTTTACCAAAATTGAGATTCTTAATCTGAGAAAAATACTTTATGAGCTAACAATTTCAGTTACTCATAATTCACTCAATTTTTTGGAAAATTTTTGGGAATTTTTGTCAGTTATTTATTTGAAAATTTACAGTAAAAGTGACTTGAAAGTCGTGATGTACGAGTAATTCTATATAACTAAATCCTTTTTGCCACTGCAATAGGGTCCATTTTAGCATATTTTGAACATTTTTGAATGCCCTGTATAACATTTTCGGAAAATTAGAGTAATTTTTTTCCATTTTTTTAATGAAAATTTCTGGGAACTCTTTTCAATTATTATTTATCAGTGATTTGAAGATTTACAGCAAAAATAACTTCAAATTTATTATTAATTTACGGGCATATTCTTTAAAACTGTATCATTTTTTCCACTTGACTAGAGCCCATTTTAACATATTTTTGAAAAATAATTTGTTTGAAAAACCTTTTATCAATTTTGCTAGTCTGTATGCAGAACTTCATATTTGCAATCTACCAGAAATTCTGTTCAGGCTTGTTTCTTTTTCCATTCAAATCTTTTTAATTTGAAAAATATTTGGAAAATATATCTCATTTTTTTTTCTCAATTATTTGAAGGCTTATAGCAAAAACATCTTTAGAATCATATTTTACAAAAAATTCAACACTCTCAATTCTAATAAAGCCCGTTTTAACAGTTTTCGAAAATTTTTTGAAAAAATCCCTACTTTTTTGCTTATATAAACAACTGCAGATTTAATAAAACGCCGCACACGTAGATATTTTTTTATTCTGAAAAACTATTCTTCACAAAATTCGAAACCCGTAAAATATTCAGATTTTAAAATTTAGCGTATGAGAACAAACGATTTCGAGTGCATAAATATTTTCAAAATTTGTTTTAATAAAAACTGATTAAATACTTCAAGTTGGAATGTGAAACAATTTTGTAATTTTAATAACTACAAAATTCTTCGAATAAAATTACTCTTAGCAGGAAAAATGAATGCAAATGGAAATCTTAAAACATTTCTTTCCCTGCTTTAGATATGTAGGTAGTAACAAGTGATATTAATCAACAATACGTGTAATATCTTTGATAGATCACTCACTTAAAATTTACATTTGTCAGACCTGTGCACCACTAAAGTACTGAGCTTTCTACTACCCCACAAAATTGCTCTCTCTGAAAGCGCGACACATCCAACAATATTTTTCTAATTCCCTAGTCCATAAAACCCCACCCCCCGCACATGTCTTTTTTATTTGATCCAACTTTATCATTCCACACAAACATTCTGACATGTGTAATTTTCCCCAAATTTCCAAGCCCGTTCCTCCCGCTTCCTTCTGGCAGTCCAAATCCCCGATTCGCCGATATTACGCATTTCGGAAGCAGTCCCATTTCGCAAAAACCGAACCCACATCTCCCACATCCAAATGCCCCATAAAACATATTTAGAAGGAATCTGCGGCCGCAAATGCCACAACAACGCTAAAAAAGTGGATTATGTTTTATCAGCGCTTGAACTTATGTTCGTGGAGCTTTCCGGCGAAAGCTCGCGCCGGAACTACTTTATAAGATTTTTGTATGTAACAAACTTATTGGCATTTATCGAGCTCCGGCCCGATACACACATTTTAGACAAATTGAAAATAAACAAGAGCAAAGTTAGTTTGAAGTTTTCTGATTTGATTATCCGCTCCTTCTTTCGTCCTGTTTCAGAGGTCCCAGAAAAACCGACGCTTGCTAACAAGAAAGTTCAAAACAATACACGGAACGCACGGCCACTAATAGCAGGACACGATGGAATTTTTTCGTATCGATCGTCGTAATGTGCGTGTCTGGCTGTTATCCTGACAGGACGAATTGACGCACCTGTGGAGCTCCTGGGTGGGACAGTGTACACATCGCGTGCTACATTTTTGTACAGTTTTGTAATGTATGGAAATAAATCATTCAGGACATGTTGGGGGATTTATTGCTGAAAAACAGGTTTTGTTTGTGAGGGGGAGGGCAAGGGGCTGTCAGCGAATGTCGATATTCGGGGTTAAAATAACATTTACGTACAAATATGCAAGGTAAGAACTTTTTTTTTTCAAAATAAAACCTATTGGATATTTTTATATTTTGCATTATTTATAATAAGATTATTAAGGGCTTCGTTTCAAGCAAATGCGTTTATTAATTAATGAAGGTACGTAATTTGATTAAAAAACTTATTTATCATTAAATAGGGAGTTTCGTGTTTCGCAGTTTTTCTCCAGCGGACAATAATTTATACGTAAGAACAATTATTTTAAAATTCATTACTTTTTTTGTATGTAGTGCTACTTTAGTCAAAAGACTAAAATTCCGCTTTAATCATAAATCAAAAGACAAAAAATAAATTTGGTCCTTTGGAGGACAACATAAAAATGAACAAAATGTCACGTATGTGACTACATTTTAGATTTAATTTGGAGTTTCTTTCAGAAATGTGTTTCTACTACAACACTCGTTCCTAAATTCCCTGATGTCCCGTAATCCCTTGTGTGGTTAATTACCGCTCAAATGAAATAAACCTTTTATTCAAAATTAAAAGATCTAATTTATTCTCCAGCGACATGATATATGGTAGTAAATAACATGCTATCATTATTAAGCGCCACAAACTTCGTTTTTCCCCTTTTAAATGCAATTAAACTCTTAACATCAAGACCTACAACAACTAATTACAGCGTCATGAAGACAACTTTAAACAGTTATAAAATTTTTGTTTTTCTTTTATAAGAAGTTTCATCAAAAAGAATCAATTTTAAGCGTTGTGTAATTTTTAATTATTGGCAAAAATACCAAAACAAAAGTAAGTAATTTTTGAAAATGATCCATACTTTCATAGTGAAATTTTGACGTTCTGAAAAAATGTCCAAAAAGCCGCAAAAATTTCTGCAATATAGATCTCGACGTATTGATTGAAAATTGTAGCCCTGGAGCAAGATTTCGGAAAGATTTTTTTTAAGTCCAAAAAATACATTTTCTTCGTTGGGAATTCTGACAATATAGTGGGAATTTTCGAAAAAATAAAGCCGAATGCAATTTGTAGAGGTCGAAATCTACAAAAAAAATCTCGTTAGGTATTTTCCTTTTGGAAATATCCAGTTTGAATTTTTTTTTAATCCAAAAAATTGCCTTTTGGGGCCAAAAATAGTTTCCGAGGTCGAAATCTACAAAAAACTCTCATTAAGTAATTTTCGAAAAAAGTCGAAATTTTCGGAAAGTTGACTAAAATCCACAAAAAGTTCTGGGGTATAAATCTCAACGTCTTGATTTGAAAAATATAGCGTGTTTATGGTTCTGGAGCAAGATTTTAGAAGTATTCGTTTTGAAAGTGTTTTTTTTTTTATCCAAAAAATTGCCTTATTTCATTGGGCGACTCTGGCAAAATAGTAGGAATTTTCGAAAAAATGAATCGTAAGTAACTTCTGAGATCGAAATCTACAAAAAAATCTCTTTAGGTAATTTTCGAAGGTGGTGGAACAAATGTTCGAAAGCGGAAAATTTGATTTTTTGGAAAAGTTGCCTACAAATCCAGGAAAAAATTCTAGAATATGTCTGGACGTGTAAATTCAAAATATATAGCGTGTTAAGGGTTCCGAGGCAAGGTTTTAGAAAAATTGGATTTGAAATTCAATTTTTTTTAAATCCAAAAAATTGCCTCCATTCAGTTTGGAAAAGTAATGGCAACTTTTGAAGAAATTACGCCGAAAGTAATTTCTACAAAATAATCGAAAAAATGTCTTACGTAATTTTGGAAAATGGATGACAAAAGTTCGAAATTTTCAAAGGAATGGAAGGAGTACAGAAAAACTGAGGTTTTAAAAAAATTGCCTAAAAATCCGCAAAAAATTCTGAGATATAAATTTCGATAAATATAATGTATCCATGGCCATTAACCCTGCGTTAGTCGCGCTTAAAATGTTTTCACCAGTGGTCGCGCGGGAGCGTTTTGCTCACACCTGATTTTTTTGAACCAAAATTAGTTTCAGTAAAAAAAACGAGTGCAGAACAACATTTTATTGAACAGAAAATCCATGAACACAAACGAGAATAAAAAATAAACAAATATTGTAGCTACCAGCAAAAACAAATTATTCTGAATCGGCGTTAATACTGTCATAGCATCTAACGCATACAGTTTTTTTGTGTTCCCACAGACGGGCGTATCACATTGTTCCATATCGCATTTACTTTTTGTTTTTCTATTTTTCCTGCGAGGACAAAAACTGCAAAAGACATTTTCACCAATTCTCACAACTTGCGTTTCTGTAATTCCTAGTTGTTTCCTAATCGAAGTTTTGATTTGAGCAGGTACATTTCTTTCTAGCCGCTTAATCTGCTGCGACTTTACTAAATCCATGTCTAATGTTTTAAGATAAACTCGTCGTTTTATTATCCGGTTTATATTCTCTTGATAAATTAATTGACTGTTTATCCCTCCAATGCTTAGAAGTGAAAAAATATAGTGATAGTTGTTTTCTATAAAATTAAAAATAAAAACAATTATACCTGAAGCTGAACTGAACTGAAATATTCACGTTTTCACATTTGCCGTGAAATATTTGCATGTTATGTTGACACAAATCTAAAAACTTTATATCAACATTGATGGTCGCACAGTGAGAATGGTGCTCACCTAGAATACAATCATTCGAGAAACAAATTGCAAAAAAGAACGTAATACAATAAAATTAATGAATCTACAACCAAAATAATTAAAAAACACAAAAAGTAAGCTACTAAAAAGCTCGAAAAAATTTAATGAAAAATATTAGGTCTGTTAACAAAAATTAAAACGATGTGAGGGAATCGCTCATAGCGCGACCAACGCAGGGTTAAGCAAGATTTTGGAAATATTCGTAATAGTAGGAATTTTGGAAGAAATGAAGCCGAAAACAACATGTAGAGTTCGAAACCTACAAAAAAGTTGACTAAAAATCCTCAAAAAAATTCTGGAATATTATTCTGAAAGTCAATTTTTTTTAATCCAAAAAATTGCCTTCAATCACTCTGCAAAACTAATGGTAGATTTTGAAGAAATACGCCGAAAATAATTTCTACAAAATAATGGAAAACAATGTCTTATGTAATTTTCGAAGATGGTTGACAAAAGTTGGAAATTTTCAAAAGAATGGAGGGAGTACAGAAAAACTGAGGTTTTAAAAAAGTTGCCTAAAAATCCGCAAAAAATTCTGAGATATAAATTTCGATAAATATAGTGTATCCATGGCCCTTAAGCAAGGTTTTGGAAATATTCGGTTTAAATGTGTTTTTTAAGTCCAAAAAAAATAGATTTTTTCGTTGGGAGGTTCTGAAAAAATAGTAGGAATTTTGGAAGAAAAGAAGCCGAAAACAACATCTAGAGTTCGAAATGTACAAAAAAATATTCTTTAGGTGCATACTTTCCTAGGTGATCGAAAAACGATCAAAATTACCTTAAGTGCGGAGCACTGAAAAATTGATGTTTTGGAAAAAAGTCCAGGAAATTCTAGGATATGAATCTCGACGTACTAATTCAAAAAATACAGCCTGTTTATGTTTCCAGAGGAAGATTTTAGAAGTATTCGGTTTAAAAGCCAATTTTCTTTTAAATCCAAAAAAAAAATTGCTTTATTTGGACCCTTAAAAACTTTTTTCAAAATAACAAGAGCGAAAGTAACTTCTAGCAATTGAAATATAAAATAGTAGAAATTTTCGACTAAAGGTGGCAACTTTTGGAGGTCGAAGAATTGGAGAGCATTGTAAAACTGATTTTCTGGAAAAGTTGACTAAAAATCCTCAAAAACATTTGGAATATAATTCTCGACGTCCTGTTTTGATAAATCTAGCGTGTTCGTCCCCCGAGGCAAGATTTTGGAAATATTTAATTTGAAAATCCTTTTTTTAATCCAAAAAATTGGCTCTTGTCTTTGGGCAATTTTGGAAAAATAGAGGAATTTTCGAAGAATTGAGACCGAAACAAATCTCTGGAGTCGAAATCTATAACAAACTCTCTTTAAGTAATTTTCGAAGGCGATCGAAAAAAGTCGAAATTTTCGTTAATGGAGAACTTTGAAAAATTGTTTTTTTGTAAAAGTTGAATAAAAATACACAAAAAGTTCTGGACGTCTTGATTGGAAAAATGTATCGTTCAGGAGCAAGATTTCTAGAAAAATTCGTTTTGAATTTTTTTTTAATCCAAAAAATTGCATTTTTTGTAGGGTAATTCTGGAAAAACAGTAGGAATTTTCGAACAATTGAGGCCAAAAGTAGTTTTCGAGATGGAAATCTACAAAAAACTCTCTTTAAGTAATTTTCGAAGATCTCGACACACTAATTCAAACAATATAGCCTGTTTATGTTTCCAGAGCAAAATTTTGGATATATTCAGTTTGAAAATGAATTTTTCTTTTAAAGCCAAAAAATGCCTTATTTCATTGTGCGATTCTGGAAAACCATTAGAAATGTTCGCAATAACAAGGCCGAATATAACTTCCAGAAGTTGAAATCTAGAAAACAGTCCAAAACAATCTCTTTGAGTGCAGAAAAAAACGGCTTTTGAAAGAGTTGCCAAATGATGCCGAATCGTAGTCTAAAAAAAATCTCTTTAGCTAATTTTGTGAAAATGGTCGAAAAGAGTCAAAATTTTCGTAAGTCGAGAGCATGGAAAATCAAAAAAATTACCTTTATTGGTTGGGCGTTTCCCGCAAAATAGTAGAAATTTTCGACAAAATGTGACCGAAGGGAACTTCTGGAAGTTAAAATCTACAACAAAAAAAAACCCTCTAGGTACTTTCCTAAGTGGTCGAAAAAATTCCAAATTTTCCTAGCATTGAAAAATTGATTTTCTGGAAAAGTTGACTAAAAAATTCACAAAAAAATTTGGATTATAATTCTCGACGTCCTGTTTTGATAAATGTAGCGTGTTTATGGCCCCGAGCAAGATTTTGGAATTATTCGGTTTGGAAGTCTTTTTTTAATCCAAAAAACTGCGTTTTTCTTTGAGCAATTCTGGAAAAATAGTAGGAATTTTCAAAGAAATGAGGCCGAAAGTGGTTTCTGGGGTCGAAATCCACCAGAAAATGTCTTTAAATAATTTTCGAAAGTGATCGAAAAAAGTCGAAATTTTCGCTAGTGGGAAGCATCGAAAAATTGATTTTTTGCAAAAGTTGACTAAAACTCGACACAAAATTCTGGAATATAACTCTCGATGTTTTTTTCGAAAAATATAGCATGATTATCATTGATTATGGTTCTGGAACAAGATTTTAGAAGGATTCGTTTTTTAAAATCCCTTTTTTTATCCAAAAAAAAATTGCCTTATTTCAATAGGCAACTCGAGAAAAATAGTTGGAATTTTCGAAAAAATGAGGTTGAAAGTAACTTCTAAGGTCGAAATCCACAAAAAATCTATTTAGGTAATTTTCAAATATGATCAAAAATTCGAAATTTTCGGAAGAGGAGAGCATCGAAAAATTGACTTTTTGGAAAAGTTGCATAAAATCCACTACATAGATCTCAATGTTCCGATTCATAATGTAGCGGAAACATTCTGTTTGAAAATCATTTTTTTAAACCCAAAAAAATTGCCTTTTTTCGTTGGGCGATTTTGAAGAAATAGTAGGAATTTTCAAAGAAATAAAGTACCAAGTAACTTCTGGGGTGGTTATCTACAAAAAAATCTCTTTAGGTACTTTTCAAAGTAGTCGAAAAGAGTAAAAAATAAGAGCAGAAAATTTGATTTTTTGCAAAAGTTGGCTACAAATCCAGGAAAAAATTCTAGGCTATGTCTCGACGTACTAGTTCAAAATATAATAGCGTATTTATAGTTCAGGAGCAAGATTTTAGAACTATTCGGTTTGAAGGCAATTTTTTTTAGTGCAAAAATTTGCCTATTGCCCGTTGGGCGATTCTGGAAGAATAGTAGGAATTTGGGAAGTAATGAGACCGTAGGCAACTTCTAAAGACCGAAGGCAACTAACATCTGGAGGTCGAAATCTACAAAAAAAAATTCTCTTTACTTTCCTAGGTGATCGGAAAAAGTTCGAAATTGTCATAAGTGGACAGCATTGAAAAAACGATTTTTTGGAAAAATTGCCTAAAAAGCCAGGAAAAAATTCTAGGATATACGTAGATCTGGATGTACTAATTCACAAAATATAGCCTATTTATGTTTTTAGAGCAAGATTTTAGAAGTATTCGGTTTGAAAGTGAATTTTCTTTTAAATCCAAAGAAAAACCTTGTTTCATTGGACGACTTTGGAAAACTATTAGAAATTTTCTAAGTAATGAGGGCGAAAGTAACTTCTGGAAGTCGAAATCTATAAAACAATCCAAAACAATCTTTTTTAGATAATTTTACAACGTCGATCGAGAAAAGGTTGAAATTTTCAAAAGAGGGAAAGGAGTACAGAAAAAAAAAAGCTTTTGAAAAATTTGCCTAAAAATGCACAAAAAACGCTGTAATATAGATATCAATGTCCTGATTTGATAAATGTATCGTGTTTATGGCCCAAGGGAAAATTTTGGAAATATTTTGTTAGAAAATCAATTTTTTTAATTCAAAAAATTGCCTGTTTTCGTTCGTAAGTGGAGAGCATGGAAAATTTGATTTTTTGGAAAAGTTGCCTACAAATCCAGGAAAAAAATTCTAGAATATGTCTGAACGTACTATTTCAAAAAATATACGTGTTTATGGTTCAGGAGCAACATTTTAGAACTACGGTTGAAAGCCATTTTTTTAATCCAAAAAATTTCCTTTTTTTGGTTGGGCGATTCTGGAAGAATAGTAAAAATTTTCGAGGAAATATGGCAACGACTGGAGGTCGAATTTCCGAAGAAAAAAAATTAGGCACTTTTCTAGGTGGTCGAAAAATGGTCAAAATTTGCGCAAGTGGGGAGTATTGAAAAATAGATTTTTTGTAAAAGTTGGATAAAATACCCAAAATATTCTGGGATATATATCTCAATGTCTTGATTCAATGAATATAACGTGCTTATGGCCCTAGAGCAAGATTTTGGAAATATTCAGTTTGAAAGTATTCTTTTAATAAAAAAAATGCCTTATTTTCGTTGAATGATGCTAGAAAAATAGTAAAAATTTTCGTAGAAATGGGGCCGAAAATATAAGTAAAAGTAAGACCTTTTCATGCATTTGCCAACAACCAAAATCAAAACCCATTTGCCCTAGAAACCGCTCTTTATCAATAAGTTGCACTTCTTCCAAATCGATTTATTTCATAACTACCTCCATTTTTTGCCCTTTCCAAATCACGTTTCGTTCGTCGCGCGCTCCGTTTTTTAATTTTTCCATTTGCGGCGGCGAATTCCATTTCTCCACTCCAAATCCCTTCATATTTCTCCAATAATTAACTAAAACAAATTCCACTGACTTAATCGAAAATCGAAAGAAGCCATTTCCTGCTCATTTCCTGCAAATCCCGGCGTGTTCCTGCAGCGAATGTCGCGCTGCTGATTCACCGCCGCCGCCAGCATTCGCATTCTCTTCGGGTCCGACAAATATATATTTCTAAGAAGTTGATAAGTCGTCACCCTGCAGTCGATCCTCCGGATCCCGCGCCAACTTTGCTCTAAACGACAAACTTTCTATATACATGTGCGGAATTTGGAACTTTCCTTAAATTTGTATCGTCTCTTTTGGAAAACAAATGGCGAACTTTAGCCTTATTGATGCTCGGCTCTCGGCCCTTTCGGACACCTGTCAGCGGGAAGTTGCGCAAGGCATTTTCAATAAAGTATGTTCATATAAGGAAAAGGCGGCACGTAATTCCGTGTTATTGAAAAGTCGGCGGCGGAATAAATAGTAATAAATCGCGAACGGATCGTGCGGGAATGATTTACGGCACGGAAGGTGCATAGGAATAGAAACGGGTCGCATCTTCGCGAAATCCGTGTTAAGTAATCGAAAAATGTTCTAGTACGAGGGAAACGCACGTTTTCCCATGGTGGGTATATGAAATTATTAAAGCCGCGTCAATTTGCATTAGCGAAATGAACCGATTAATGCACCCATATCAATTTTTAACGGATTATTACCGAAGTGCCAGCACCAGGAATCTATTCTGTCGCGAATAACAAATCGATTAATGCATTTTCGAAATCACTATTCTGCTTGTCAGAGGTATGTTAAATTTAAAATAGCATTAAACGTGACATTGGAAGCGTGACTCACCAAGGTCTTGCTTAAATAATTCGTGGTGCTAACGGAAATCTTCGTAAAGGTGTAACAGAACACGTGCGACGTTTTTGACAAAACCGCAAAATTAGTGACTGGTATTTCCGACCGTACATTTAAAATTTAAAATATGACCAAAAGCGAACTACCGTGGTCATGTTTACGTTATGGTTTTGCCATTACAAATATTTTTTTGTACATTGTTGAAGCATGACAATGTTGCCCGAATTTAGATTGTCAATTAAGATAATTTAAAATTATTCTTATTGTGTTTTTTAGATGCTGGTGGTTTTTAACACTGCTAGGAACTAACAAGTGGTCAAGAAGTTCTTAAGTTAACTGCATTATTTCAAGAGTTATTGGCAAGAGTGCTGAAGGAGTCAAATTCGTAAAACCACTATTTTCGTGGATGACCTATACTCTACTGCAGGCTGAATTATTGAATTTCGAGGGAAAAATATAAATAATTCATTTTCTGTTACAAAAGGGCTGCGACAGAATTCCAAATAAGGTAAACAGAGCTTGATTTTTCACGACTCTACATTTTCAAAATCTTATTTTTGTGTCCATTAACATTTATTTCCATGTGAAATTAAACACGGCCTAATGTGCCACTAGTTTTTCACAATGAAATAAAGCAATTTTTTTCAAAAAAAAAAAAAAAATTTCAGAGCGAATACTTCCAAAATCTTGCTCCGGAACCACAAACACATTTTTTTAATTAGTTCGTCGAGATCTATGTATATCCTAGAATTTTTTAAATATTTTTTAGTAAGTTTTCCAAAAATAAATCCTCCCACTTGCGAAAATTTCGGTTTTTTTGATGCTCTAGGAAAGTACCCTAAAGAGATATTTTTTCTTCGCAAATTTCTACTAATTTTCCAGAATCGTCCAACGAAAAAAGGCAGTTTTTTTGGATTAAGAAAATGACTTTCAAACCGAATGTTTCCAAAATTTTGCTCTGGTGCTATAAACACGCTACATTTTTTTCCAAATCAGGACATTCAAATTCATATCCCAGAATTTTTTGTGGAATTTTCCGCAACTTTTTCAAAACCTCATTTTTTGCTCTCTATTGTTTTATAGATTTCGACTTCTAGAAGTTACTTTCGCCTTCATTTCTTCAAAAACTCCTCATAGTTTTCCAGAGTTGATGCACATTGAAATCTACATCCCGGAATTGTTTCCAGATTTTTAGGCAACTTTTTCAAAGTTTCAGTTTTTTAATACACTTGCGAGAATTTTGACTTTTGTCGACGATTTTCGAAAATTATATAAAGACATTTACTTATAGATCTCGAACTTCAGAAGTTCATTTTGGTCTCATTTCGTCGAAAATTCCTGCTATTTTTCCAAAATCGCCAAACGAAGTACGACCATTTTTTGGCTAAAAAAATTGACTTTCAAATCGAATATTACCAAAATCTTGCTCAAAAGGCATAAATACGTTATATTAGGGAATCAGTACGTCGAGTTTTATATCTTTGAATTTTTGTATTTTTTTGGCACCTTTTTCAAAAGCTCAGTTTTTCTGTACTCTCTCCTCTCTTTTGAAAATTTCAAACTTTTTCCAACTGCCTGCGAAAATTACCCAAAGGACATTAGTAAATTTCGACTTCCAGAAATTATTTTCGGCCTCATTTCGTCAAAATCTGCCATTAGTTTTTCAGGGTGAAATAAAGCAATTTTTTTGAAAAAAAAAAAAGATTTTCAGACCGAACACTTCCAAAATGTTGCTCCGGAACCATAAACACATTTTTTTAATTAGTTCGTCGAGATCTATATACCAGAATTTTTTGTAGATTTTTAGGTAACTTTCCCAAAAATTAATTTTTCACTTCTCGCCACTTGCGAAAATTTCTACCTTTTTGACTACCTAGGAAAGTACCCTAACGAGATATTTTTTCTTGGCAAATTACTACTAATTTTCCAGAATCGTCCAACGAAAAAGGGCAATTTTTTTAGATTAAAAAAATGGCTCAAACCAAATTTTTCCAAAATTTTCATCTGGTGCCATAACCACGCTACATTTATCAATAATCAGGACAGTGAAATTCATATCCCAGAATTTTTTGTGAAATTTTCGGCAACTTTTTCAAAATCTCATTTTTTGCGCTCTATTGTTTTATAGATTTCGACTTCTAGAAGTTACTTTCGCCTTCATTTCTTCAAAAACTCCTAATAGTTTTCCAGAGTATCACCACATTGAGATCTAGATCCCGGAATTGTTTCCAGATTTTTAGGCAACTTTTTCAAAGTTTCCGTTTTTTAATAGACTTACGAAAATTTTGACTTTTTGTCGACGATTTTCGAAAATTATATAAAAACATTTGCTTATAAATTTCGAAATTCAGAAGTTCATTTTGCTCTCATTTCGTCCAAAATTCCTGCTGTTTTTCCAAAAACGCCCAACGAAATACAGCCATTTTTAAAAAATTGACAAAGCGCATATTTCGAAAATCTTGCTCAAAGGCCATAAATACGTTATATGTATTAGCGAAACGGTACGGCGAGATTTATATCTTTCTTAATTTGTGTAGTTATTTTAGGCAACTTTTTTAAAAGCTCAGTTTTTCTGTGCTATCTCCATTCTTTTGAAAATTGCGACCTTTTGTGAATCATCCTCGAAAATTACCTAAAACATATTGTTTTGCATTATTTTGTAGATTTTGATTTTCAGAAATTATATATTTTCCGCCTTATTCCTTCAAAAAGTACCACTAGTTTTCCAGAATGACCCAATGAAGTAAGATAATTTTTTTGAATTTGAAAAAAAATTGACTTTCAAACTGAATACTTCTAAAACCTTGTTCCGGGACTAGAAACACGCTATATTTTTTGAAGAGATCAATATCCTAGATTTTTTCCTGGATTTTTAAGCAACATTTTCAATTTTTCAATGCTCCCAATTACCAAAATTTCTGCTTTTTTTCGACCACCTAGGAAAGTACTTACTTAAAAAGATTTTTTTGTAGATTTCGACATCCAGAAGTTGCTTTCGGCGTCATTTCTTCGAAAGTTATTTTTTCAGAATCGCAAAAAAAGGCAATTGTATGGTTTAAAAAAAAATGGCTTTCAAACCGAATAGTTTTAAAATCTTGCTCCTGAGCCATAAATACGATATAATTTATAAAACCTTGAAGCTGTATTTACAAATCGGGATATTAAGATCTATATTCTAGAGTTTTTTTTTGTAGATTTTTAGGTAACTTTTTTAAAAGCTGTTTTTTTTTCTGTTGTCCCTCCCCTCCCCACCTAGGAAAGTACCTAAAGAGATTTTTTTGTAAATCTCGAGTTCAGAAGTTGCTTGGGGGCTACAAGAACGCTATATGTTTGGAATCAGCACATCTAGATTTGTTTATGATTTTTGCGCAAGTTTTCCAAAAGTTCAGTTTTTCAAAACTCCACCGCGATGAAAATGACCTAAAAAGGTTTTTTTGTAGATTATAGCCTCCAGAAGTTACTTAATCTTGCACGCCACATTTTCTTGTGAATTTTGAGGTAACTTTTCCAAAAGCTAAATAAAACACATTAAGATGACAAGTGTAAGATTAAAACAAAATTCGGCCTGACCTGACCTAACTTAATCTGATCTGATCTGACTTAACCCGACAAGATATGACCAGTCCGGACCTGACCTGACTTGACTTGATCCGACCTGACCACTCAGGGCCGAGTTTTCTTTAAATGTTAAACGCGATTTCTTGGACCACCTTTGAAAATTCCGTAAAGAAATGTTTTTGTAGGTTTCGACCTCCGTAGACTCCTTTCGGTGTAATTTTTTCAAAAACTCCTACCATTTTTTCAGAATAGTGCACAGCAATTTTTAAGACTTAAAAAAATAAATTTCAAATCGAATTTTCTTAAAATATTACTCGAGGACCACAAACACGATACATTTTTGGAATCAGAATGCCGAGATCTATATCCTAGAAATTTTTTTAATCTTTAGGGAACTTTTCCAAAAGCTTAACATGTGCAAAACTCTTCCCTAATGAAAATTATCACCTTTTTCGTACCGCTTTCGAAAATTACCTTTTAAAATTAATTTTGACCTGACCTGAATTAATTTCAGCTGATCTGATTTGACCTGACCAATCAAGTCCGAGCTTTCTGTCAATGTCGCCTAATGAAATTTTCTGTGGATTTTAAGGCAACTTTTTCAAAGCTCATTTTTTCTGAGCTCCCTTTCCTCTCAATAAGAACGAACTATTAATACTTGCTAACTAGCTAGTACTCGTAATGATAAAAGTGTTGCCTGAATGCCGGTCATTTCCGGGTCAGTAGTGGGTCTTATAACAATTTTTGTAGCTGCAGTATCTATCTTTTTTCAGAGCATTTAAAAACATCAACATTTGTTGTATAAACACGACTACAAAACTTATATTAAACTTCCCACTTATCAAAACAGAAATTCCCGAAAACTCCCCCTGAACACACGGAATGCGATACTCCGTCGTCGTACGGTTGCCTGCCTACCCATCATTGAATAATTGTAAATTAATATTCCCCTCATAACGAAGCTAATTTTTCAGTCAAACGGCAATCCGAGCCCGAAAATAAACAAATTTAATGTCGATTCACCCCCGCTAACGACGTACAAAATAAAATACGCCCCAAATGGAGTAGCGCCCTTGTTTTGCAATTTTAATCCGGGGAAAAAAACTTTCGTCATAAAACCCGACTTTTTAATGAATCCCCATCAGAGGGCGAAAAGCGGAACCGGGCTAATAACGCAACATCGAGGTCGAACCTCATTATTTCATCAAAGTGGACACATCCAATACTTGGTATGCAAAGCTGCGTTATTTACATATAATCGAGAAGGCCGGCGCTTGGGCGGATATCCCTTTGAAGGCAACATGGCCGTAGCAGAAGGAAGCGTCCGTGGTTTCTAGACGATAAGTCAAAAACAGTCACCACGTGTCAAAAATTTAACCGAGACATCACTATAGTGACAAAAATGCTCAACTGTGCACAAGTTGTTCGTCTGGAGGATAACACGGCTTCAGCCCCTGTAATTTAGCAATATCCGGCGGCGGATAGCAAGGATTTTTCAGTAATCGCGTCCATATTTCAGAGGTAAAAATGTAAAACAATAAGAAAACGGACGAGCGACCCCTATAAATTTTATGAGATTTTTCGGATGTTTATCTGCATCCCCTTTATTCGGGCAAACGAAAATGTTGCAGGTTATTAAATATGACAGGGGAAGAAAGGGCTCGGGGCTGTTTGAAGGCGGTCTGGATGGGGGCTATTCAGACCACTTGACCACACATGAAAGAAATATTTTCAATGCAGGTTTGTGATATTAAAAAGGGAGGAAGTGTGACGCCGTAAAAGAGAATAGCCACCCCGGTATTCGCATTCTGCTCCAAATTACGGGATTTAGGAGATTTTAGAAAACACTAGAAGTTTGTTTAAAGTTAGTGTAAGACTAAATTTGAGCGGATCCATTATATCTTTAATGCTTTAATCCGCGATAATTATATCAACGCAGTAAATTACCGTGTCAATATCGCAACAGCGTAGCTTGAAATTTCTGAAACTTTAATGATATCGTTATCAAGATCAACAACATTAAGGGAATGGAGGAAAATTACGAACTACTAAAACTTTAACATACTGACAAGTGGGCAAAAATGTTCAAATTCTTCATTACTAAAAATTTGAATTTAAGGACACACGTGAAACGTGCCTTATCCCATCCCCCACCCCCGCTCACACACAAACCACGTTCACCCGCATTCCGCTTTGTGCCGTGATTCAGCAAAAATTCATTTTTTGCATTTAATTAAAGCCGATTCCATCTTATCGCGCCGTTACAAGAAAATAAAAGTTTTTCGGAGGGCGCGTATTTGTATTATTTGTTTGTTAATTAAAAAGGATGACCGGCCCAAGTCGTAAAAAAGTTCAAAGGCGGAATTGATGCGGTGAAAAATGCGAGCGAAGGAAATAATCCTTGATTTTAATTAAAATTAAAACTGCGTGAAAAAAATATTACGGCGGGGTTTAATGACGGCGAGGCACAGAAACGATACTTCTACCTGTATGATAATTAAAAACGCCCTCGATAAATTTCGGGCTTATAGAATGAAAAAGGGTGAGGCGCGGCGATAAAACACTGGCCAAGCGTGAGCCGGAGTCGGACAGGGGTGTCTCCTAAGACCTAATCTCTTTTCAGCGGAACGGACGATATTGGCCATAAAAGAAATTAGTGGGGGAAGACGCGCGTGGGTTTTTTCGGGCAGGATTATGTGACCATGTGTGGAAATTCGAGGACATAAAAAGCGGATTTTAGGCTAAAAAAAGGTGGTTCCAAAAATATATCGTGTTTATGGTCCCCGAGAAAAATTTTTAAAACATTTTAAAGTTTAAATTTTTTTTAAGACGACATTTCTTTACGTAATTTTCAAAGCTACTCCAAAAAAGCTCGAAATTTTTATTAAGGAAGATTTTAAAAATATTCGGATTAAATTATTTTTTTTTAATCCTAAAAAATTGCGTTATTTTATTGGAAGATTCTCTCAAGATGATACTAATTTTCTAAAAAATGAGGCCGAGAGTCACTTCTGGATGTCGAAATCTACAAAAATCTCTTGAGATAATTTTTAAAGGTGATCGAGAAAGAACAGTGACCTGCCAATTGCAAAAATATAGCGTTTTTGTAGTCCCTGAGCAAGACTCAAAATTTCCGGTTGAAAATAACAAATATTTTTTAATCCTAAAAATTTGCTATATTTTGTTGGGTTACTCTTAAAAAATGAGGCAGAAAATAGCTTCTGGATGTCGAGATCTACAAACAAATCTACTTTGGTAATTTTCAAAAATGATGGAAAAAAATCCATTAGTAGGATGTCTCGAAAATTTAACTTTTGGAAAAGTTAAATAAAAATTCACAACAAATTCTCGAATATAAATCTCAAAGTGCTGATCCCAAAAATGTGACATGAAAGATTAACTTCTGGAGACCAAAATCTCAAAAAAAACCTTCTCAAATAATTTTCGAAGGTGATCTAAAACGGTCGAAATTTTCATCACGGTGGTTGTGTTGATTTTTTTTTTTTACTATATGTAGTATATTTTCACATCGTTTTTAAGTTTCCTAGATTTTAATTTGGATCATTTCTAAAATTCTGTTTTTAAAATTCTCAAAACATCTGGAGATATTTTTGCAAATAGTCGATTTTTTTTTACTTTAAAGTGAATTTTAGAAAGTATTAACATGTATGATAACTGGATAAGTTATCATTGATAACGCTTTCAATTTCTTTTTGTGCTTTCAAAATATTTGGCCATATAAAAAAAATCCAAGCTTTCAGACCCGGTTAAATTTTATAAAAATAATGAACCATACACTAAATTTATTTTCAACTATACAGAGTGTTTGTTTTTAAGGACAACAGTAACACACAACTTAATTGTTTCAAATGGAATATCCTACACATTTGTACATCTTCTGATTGACCTCTTGTTAGATTTTATAACCACAGTTTATTCTTAAAATTCTAGATACGACGTTGCCACATTGTTCACATTGTCTTGAAATTTTTTAGCAACGGAAGAGTTCACAATTTTTTATTTTCTTATTGTGTTTTTTCTAGAGAGATAAACCGACACATTGATAGAATGAGAAGCAAAAAATTGAGTATGATAAAATACAGATTTTTTTAATTTTTTAGTTATTCGTTTCGTCAATTTTTCAATTTGTATTTTTTTGATTTTCTTTTGTTCCAACATTTCCATTTTTAAATGTTTTGTTGTCATAATTTCTCGTTTTCTCAACTTTAATTTTTTTCTCGACTTACATCGAATAAAGAATCATCAGAATCGCGACAGGGTGGGTGGGTGGGGCTTATATTTTGCCTTTTTTTTTAAATATACATAGCCATCTTTTCACAACAAGAAACTTAGACTATAGATAAAATGGTACATTTTTGCAAGAAAATATGGATTTTGCAATTATGGGACGGAGCCTAAGTGCATTATCGATATTTCATAATACAAATTTTCGATCTTAAACATGTTTTAAATTTCATGTTGCGAAAAGAAGTCTACACATATTAAAATAAAAAGGCAAAATGTATGCCCGCCCACCCGCCCTATCTCAACTGTGATGATTTTTGTATTCGTCGTGAAGCAAGAGGGCGTAACTTAACTGCAAAATAATTATTTCTTCACAAGAAATTAAAAACCTGTTTTTGAGTATCGTGTTGTTCTAAGAATACTATGTATGTTAAGACGAAGGGCCAAAGTATACACCCCGCCCACCCACCCCATCTCCATTGTAATGATTTTTTTTATTCTCATAAACTTAAAATACGTTTAAAATGGTAAATTTGTACAGGGAAATATCGATTTTACTGTTACGCTCCGCCCCTTGGTCTGACAACGAATGAAAAACTGAGCACGATTGAGATCCAGACGGATGGGTGGGGCTTCTTTTGGTTTTCTTTTTTACATTCACGTTTCTTTGTATAACACGGTTACTTGAGAAACTATTTCACAGTAATTTGTCCTAGTAGGTTAAGAATTTTACAATTAAGCTCCTCCCCTCGGCTTACGTCGAATAAAAAAATCATCAGAATCGCGACAGGGTGGGTGGGTGGGGCTTATATTTTGCCGTTTTTCTTAATATACAAGAAACTTAAAACATGGTTAAAATGGTACATTTTTGCAAGGAAATATAGATTTTGCAAAATCGATATTTCCTAATACAAATTTTCCATCTTAAACATGTTTTAAGTTTCATGTTGCGTAAAGAAGTCTACAAACATTAAAACAAGAAGGCAAAATGTAAATGAGTTTTTCAATTTTTCGTTTCTTCAGTTCTTCAATTTCTCATTTTTACAATGTTTTAGTTTTCCAGCTTTTCTTTTCTTTAATTTTTTAATTTGTATTTTGTTTATTTTCTTTAATATTTCAATGTTTCTATTTTCTAACGTTTCGGTCTCATTGTTTTTCGTTTTCTCACTTTAATGTTTTCAATTTATCTATTCTTTGCTTCCAAATTTTTCAATTTTTTGTTTCTTCAGTGTTCCGGCTTGCCATTTTTCAATTTGCCAATTTTTCGGTCTTACCATTTTTCGTTTTTCGATTTCTTAATTTTTCAGTTTTTATTTTTCGGTTTTTCAATTTTTCCATTCTTGAGTGTTCCGGTTTAAAATTTTCCAATTTTCCGATTTTTCGATTTTATAATTTTTCGTTTTTCGATTTATTAATTTTTCAATTTTCTATTTTTCGATTCTTCAGTTTTCCAAAATTTTAAGTTTTATTTTTCAATTTCTCAATTTTACAATTTTTTGATTTTTCAGTGTTTCGGTTTCAATATTTTTTGTTTTTCAACTTTAATTTTTTCAATTTTTCTAGTTCTCGACTTCCAAATTTTTCAATTTTTCGTTTTGTTGAGTGTTTCGGTTTACAATTTTTCAGTTTGCCAATTTTTCGATTTTACAATTTTTCCTTTTTGCGATTTATTAATTTTCAGTTTTTAATTTTTCGATTTTTCAATTTTTCGTTTCTTCAGTGTTCCGGTTTGAAATTTGTCAATTTTTCAATTTTGTGAATTTACAATTTTTGGTTTTTTCGATTTTTTGTTTTTCAGTTTTTAATTTTTCGATATTTTCAATTTTCGTTTCTTCAGTCCTTCAGTCTACATTTTTATTTTTCAATATCTCAGTTTACAATTTTTTGATTTTTCAGTTTTTCGTTTCACTTTTTTTTATCAATTTGTATTTTGTTCATTTTCTTTAATAACTATTTCAATGTTTCGGTTCCACTGGTTTTTGTTTTCTCACATTAATTTTTTCAATTTTTCTATTTCCCTCCTTCCAAATGTTTCAGTTTTTTGTTTCTTCAATGTTTTGGTTTGCAATTTTTTAATTTTTCAATTTTTAATTTTTTCATTTTTCGTTCCTTCAGTTCTCAAAGTCTACATTTTTATTTTTCAATTTATCATTTTTATAATTTTTTGGTTTATCAGTTTTTCGTTTCTTCGATTTTTCAGTTTGTATTTTGTTTATTTTCTTTAATATTCCAATGTTCTCATTTTCCAATGTTTCGGTTTCATTGTTTTTCGTTTTCTCACTTTAATTTTTTCAGTTTTTCTATATCTCTGCTTCCAAATTTTTGTTTAATATTTCAATGTATCCATTTTTCAATGTTTCGGTTTGATTGTTTTTTGTTTTCTCAACTTTAATTTCTTTAATTTTTCTATTTCTCGACTTCCAAATTTATCAGTTTTTCGTTTCTTCAGTGTTCCGGTGTGCAATTTTTCAATTTTCCAACTTTTCGATTTTACAACCTTTCGCTTTTTCCATTTTGTTTTTTGATTTTTTAATTTTTCAATTTTTAAATTATAGTTTTTCAATTTTCCGTTTCTTCAGTGTTCCGGTGTGCAATTTTTCAATTTTCAAATTTTTCGATTGTACAATTTTTCGTTTTTTCTATTTCGATTTTTTAATTTTTAAATTTTTATTTTTTCGATTTTTATTATTTTTTCGCTTTTTTAATTTTATCTTTCTTCAAGTTCCTAACTTTCATTTTTCATTTTGTTAATTTTGTAAGTTTTATTTTCTCGATTTTATATCACAATTTTTCGTTTTTTAATTACGTTTTTTTCAAAATTTCTTCTTTTAAAACTTTCAGTCTTTGATATTTCAGTTTGTCTATTTACGAATTTTATTTTTTTTTATTTTGCAATTTTTTGGATTTCTCAATTATCCGATTGTCTTTAATTTTCAATATTTTGATTTTATAATATTACGTTTTTTCGATTTGGCACTTTTGTGATTTTTAAGTTTCTCAATTTTTAATCTTCCGATTTTTCAATTTTTGGATTTTCCAATTTGTCAAGTTCTTGATCTCCAATTTTTAAATTTTGCAAAGTCTTCATTTTACCGTTTTTTGTTTTCCATTTTTGATTTTTCAGTATTACAATTTTCCATTTTTTCCATTTTTTAATCTAAAAAATTAAAAAAATTGAAAAACCGAAACACTGAAAAAACGAAAAATTGCAAAATCGGAAAATTGGAAAATCGATAAATCACAAATCGAAAAACTGAAGAAACGAAAATTTGAAACATTGAAAAACTAAAAATCGAGAAATTAAAAAATTGGAAAAAAAAGGAACAGAAAAATTAGCAAAACCCAAAAATTGTAAAACCAAAAAATTATAGAATCGTCAAAATTGTAAAATTGAAAAAGTGTAGCACTGAAATAACGGAAATTTGAAAAATTAAATTTCGAGAAATGGAAAAATTAAAAATCGAAAAATTAAAATATCAAATAAAGAAAATGGTTTAAATTTCAATAATTGAAAAATGGAAAAATTCTAAAATCGTAAAATTGAAAAAGTGACCAATTTTCATAAACATTATTATTGCATAGGTACATATTTAAAATGACAACTAGAAGAATTTGCAATTCGAAAATTGAAGAAAGGAAAAATTGAAAAATCGAGAAACTCGATATTTCACAGTCACAAAATGCTTTAAATTTTTCAAAATTAAAAAGTGAATTTGATGAAGGTTTTTTATCGATTCACAGTCAATTCATTTTTAAAAACTTTCAAGAAGTGTTGTTTTGAAATTATTTCTTTTATTTGTTGGTGATTTTAAGGTTTTTGAAAATTTGGAGTTTTTTTTAAGGCTAACATAAAAAACCCAACAAGTTTTTGGAATTTTCGAAACCTCAGTAAATTTTTTGCAAATGGCCGAGATCTTTTAAATTTTTAAAGTGAATTTTAAAAACTATCGACAAGTTTCACAACTAAAAAGAAAAAGAAAAATGTTTTAAATTAATTTTTATGAAGTAATTTTTTATGCATTCGTGGTGTTTTCATGTTTCAAAACCTTCAAGAACTGTTGTTTTGAAATTTTTAAATGTTTGTAATTTGATAGTGAATTTAATTTTTTTTAAATTGAAATTCTTTTCCTTAAAACTAACATAAAAGACCCAATTTTTCTTTTTATTACACGTTGTATATTTTCACATCGTTTTTAAATTTCCTACTTTTGGTATAAATGGTAAGTATTTTCACTAGATTTTAGTTTGGACCACTTAAGATTCTCTTTTTGAAATTCTCAAAACATCTGGAGATATTTTTGCAAATAGTCGAAAATTTTTTACTTTAAAGTGAATTTTAGAAAGTATGTTGACATGTATGATAACTTGATAAGTTATCATGGATAACGTTTTCAGATGCTAGCTTTCGACCCCGTCAAATTTTACAAAAATAATTTGAGTTTTTAAAATTTACTGTTTTTTGAAAATGCAGAGTTTGTTTGCAGCGGAAAAGTTTACAAAATCCCAACAATGTTATGTTTAGAATATTATAAAATAATATAACACACAGTGTTTATAAAAACATTAAATTATAATAATTTGAAATTTTGATATTTCAGTTTTTCAAAAAGAGTATTTTGTTGCTATATCTTATTCTTTTTGAGAGAGAGATAAACCGACACCGACGAAAAAACGAGAAGAACAAATAGAAGTGGACATAGTAATAAAATACAGAGTGATCTAACCAAAAAACTGAAATATCGATATTTCAAAATTGTAATATTTTATTTTTTTTATAAACTCTGTATATTAAAATTTTATTTAATTAATACCACAACAAAATGTGTACCTTTATTTGTCTTTCCATAAAATATTGCAACACAGATCTTAAAGATAACACTTTTCACGATTTTTTTTGTAAATTCATAAAAGAAGTTAAATGGAATAATGTTTCGCACTGGAATTTTAAAAATAAACTATGGTTATAAAGCTAAGAAGAGAAAATATATAGAATATTCTTTTTAAAACACTCAGTATAGTAGAAAATAATTTTAGTGTATGCTACTCAAAAAACCTAGAATCTAGATCTCCACATGCTGATTTCAAAAATATAGTGTTTTTATAGTCCCCGAGCAAGATTTTCAAAATTTTTAGTTTGAAATTCAATTTTTTAATATTAAAAATTTGCTATATTTTATTGAGTTATTCTGGAAAAATTGTATATGCATATATAAAAAAACGGACAATAATCCGAACAGTGTTTTTTAAACTTTATTTAAATATAATATTTCATTTAAATATTTTTATGTCGTCCAACAAAAGAAATGGCGAAACAATGGCCATCCATTTTTTACTAAAACTGGTATTAGCCCCATCATTTCGCCCCAGACTGGTCGGATTTTGCAAAAACGTAATCGCCCCGACTTAAAAGAGTCAATAAAAATAACCCCCTCGTCATATCTTCCAACCCGCTGAATACAATTTTTAATTAACAAAAAAGCCACATAATGAAAACTCTATCCAGGAATCGAGTGCACACATTGTTTGCCCGGACCCACTCGACATGATCAATGACTCCGAAAAAGCTCCCTCGGTTCACAGCCCGGAATAGAGCAAACACTAAGTGTCCGTCAATTTAATCGAGCGATTCCAGCACACTTCTTTTAATTATTCACAAAGCGCTTATCTCGATCCATTCATTCACTGATAAAATTTCAATAAAGGGACTCACCTTCTCCCTATTGTTTGTACTTCTTCCCGTCGCGGCGCAGGTGAAAGACACGACTGGAAATGTAGACGTAATCGCTTAGTAAGCAGAGATTTTGTTTATTTTCCCGAAACCTTGAAGAGTTTGTTTAGCAGTTTCCATCTTTGAAATTACATAATGAAAATGCTGAAAACGTGCAATTACCGAATCCCTGGTGGTTAAAAGCGTAATTGGTGTAATAAAAGGCTTAGTCAAATATGTGGCTGAGTCAGCAGCCAGATGCTGGGTCATGGCTTCCGAATTTTTACTCTTGGTCGTCGCGCTTAATCAACAAACAAGGTGTTGACGAAATTCCTCGAGGAGCAAACAATACCACCTGTGTCTGTACGCTCATTTTTCAGTCGGAGCGTTTTGTTTCTGTTTTCCATTAGTCGACATCGAAATCGCCGTGCTCCTCGACGTCATTAAATCGGTCGGAACTTTACTGTGTTAACAGTTTGTCTGCCATTACGGCCGAATTTTTCCTAAATGGATGCGCTTCATGCGATGTGTGTCGTAATGGGCACTTACTATATTTTATGGGGGCCATTTAGAGACAACTGGTGAAGTTTTTGTTTTGGCCGGTTGGTAGCATTTGATGGCCTGCCGCGATTGTAATTTAACACGATGCCGATAACGGAAGATGTTTTGCTGAAGAGAAACAATGCACTGGAGTTTCGACAGAACCCCGAGTGTTTTGCGTTGGCTTTCGCCTGATTTTTCACGCTCGAGCTGCTCGTGATGTCCTGTTGAATTTTAAATTCGCGGAGGGTCTGTTATAATTTTGTTCTTCTCACTCCCTGATTTGAATCTTTATTTCATAGACTTGTGTTTGCTTTACCGTTAGTGGGAGCGTTGTTACAAGAGCAGTGGCGGTTATTTGATAAAAGCTGCTTAAATTTTAGTTCCTTAAATAAGCCCAGAAAAAAGAGTTAACATTTCCTACATATTGCGTTAGAATCATAGACAGTGGCAGAGTATCATACTGCGTTCGAATCGTAGACAATGGCGGAATATGGGTGATTCTAAATGCATGTCGTAAACAAACACGAAAAAATTATAAGTTGTCAAAACATATTTATAAAATACCCTTTAGCTTCGTACATTGGTAGTTTTAAACTACATTTTCCCGAGTGAGCCCGACTCCTACAGATCCGTCACTGATGGCAACAAATCTCCACCGTAATGTCTCCATTTCCCGGAATTTTTCCCATGCAAGGTTAAACGATTCCTCCTGGAGGTGGATGACGAAATTTACAGCTTTAACCTGTTTAACGTTGCCGACAAAAAAGATTAAATAAGAGTGTCACTGGAATGTTGCGCACGGTGGCGAAATGAACACGTGATGAACATAAACCTTGACTCTTTTTTTTTTGTAAAAAAATCTTACGTTTGCCTTCTTGTATTAATGAAAAAAGACTATGATGTTGCCGGGAAGGCGGGTCGTGTCAACATGTCAGTGAACTTTTCGATACACAGCTCGATACTGAAACTGAAAACTGGGCAGTAATGCGCTGGGGACACGTAATTGTTTATCTTTGAGGTTACTAGTTAAATAAACGAAAGTGTTTAAATAAAGAGGAGTAATTGCAAGTAAAATGCGTTGTTGCGAATTCTTTGAAAAAATGAAACACCAAGTGTTCCCAAGATTTTTTCGACGGCAGGGGTCACCGAGATTCTTACCACTTCTTAAAAAAAAAAAATAATACAACACTAGGGATCCTCTATCAATTTCTCAATTAAAGTTAAATAACACTAAGATTACACTAAAGATCACCGAGATTCTTTCAAGTTCTTTAAAAAAATTAAACACGAAGTCACAGAAATTGTTCCGACTCCGAAAACAAGTGTCCTCAAGGTTTTTTCTATTTCTTTAAAAAAGTAAACCTCTAAGGGTTCCCGAGATTCTTTTAACTCTTTGAAAAATAAAACACCTTAAATCCCCAGTATTTTTTCAATGTCTTTAAAAAGTTAAACACAGAGAGAGTACCTAGATTCTTACACTTCTTCAAAAAGTAAAACACCAGAAGCTCTCTAGATTACTTTTAGTTCTTTAAAAAAATAACAGACCAGATGTCATTAAGATGCTTTCTAGTTCTTTAAAAACATATAACACTAGAAGCCTTCTAGATTTTTTCACCTTTAAAGAAAAAAAAAACCATCAGGAATCTCCAAAATACTTTCAATTTCTTTAAAATATTTTAGCACCAGAGATGGCGGAGATTCGTTCGATTCCTGAAAAATATGTATACAAAACATCCGGGGTTCCCGAGTTTCTCACTTCTTCAAAAAAAAGCACCAAAGGCCCTCTGGATTCTATTTCTTAAAAAAATATTAAACACCAAGGTTCCGAAGATCCTTCCGATAAAAGCAAAAAAAAACACTAGAGATTGTCGAGATTCTTTCTACTTCTTAAAAAAATAAAACATCCAGGGCTCCCCAGATTGTTACGATTTCTTGAAAAAATAGAAGACAGGGACCCCTGAGATATTTTCGAGTTCTTTAAAAAATTAAACATCAGATATTCTCGAGATCATTTGGAATTCTAAAAAAAGATTGCGTCGAGGTTAGAAATTGCCGACATTTTTTTTGAATTCTTAAAAAAATGAAACACCAGAGGCTCTTAGACTCTTTCTGATTTGAAACAAAATAATAAAACACCTGGGACAAGGAATTTTTTTCGACTCTTTAAAAAAATTAAATCGAAGAGATCCCCAAGATCCTTAGGATTACTTTAAAAAAAAAAAAACACCAGAGGCCGTCTAGATACATTTTTTCTAGTTCTTAAAAAAAATCAAACACTACCCCCTAACGAGATATTTTCGACTTCTTTAAAAGAAAAGTTTCAGAGATCTCCAAGATCAAGTTCCGCAAGACTCTTTTAAATTATTTGAAAAAATAAAGCACCAGGAGTCTTCAAGATTCTTACGACTTCTCGAAAAAATAAAATATCAAATCTCCTCTCAATTCTTTCTGGTTTTAAAATTCTTTTCCGACTCCATTAAAAAACAAAATTGAAGAGATCTTAAAAAATAAAACACCATAAGTACTCTAGATTCTTTTTAGTTCTTTAAAGAAATAAAGTACTAAGGGCCCCCGAGATTCTTTCGACTTCTGAAAAAAACGTCGAGGTCCTCAAGACTCTTTTAAATTATTAAAAGAAATAAAGCAAGATCCTTCCTCGTTCTTTAAAGAAATTAAACATGAGAGATTACCGAGATTCTTTCGAGTTCTTAAAAAAAAGTAAAACACCCAGGGCTCCCCAGATTGTTACGATTTCTTCAAAAAATAGAACACTAGGAGCCCCTGAGATATTTTCTACTTCTCTAAAAAATTAAACATCAGATATTCTCGAGATCCTTTGGAATTCTAAAAAAAGATTGCGTCGAGGTTCTTTCGATTTCTTCAAAAATATGTATATAAAACATCTCCGAAAAATAAAACACTACAGGCTTTTTAGATTATTTCTAGTTCTTTACAAAAAAAAAAAAAATAATAAAATACCAAGAGTACCTACGATTCTTTCTAGCTCTTTAAAAAATAAAACACTAGCTCCCCCGAGATTTTTACGACTCAGAAATCCCCAAATAAAAACTAAAAATTGAAGAACCTTCAAGACTTATTAAAAAAAACGTCAGGGGTCCGCAAATTTTTTTAAATTTTTTAAAAAGTAAAACACCAAGGGTCCCAAAGATCCTTTCTAGTTCCTTAAAAAAATATATAAAACACTAGAGCTAGCCGAAATTCTTCCTTTCCTTAGAAAAAAAAAAAAACACGAAGCATCAGATATCTCCAAAATCCTTTCGACTTCTTAAAAAAAACTTAAACCAGAAATTCCCGAAATTTTTTGACTTCTTAAAAAATGAAACACCAGAGTCTCCTAGACTCTTTCTGATTTAAAATAAAATAATAAAACACCTGAGACCACCGAGTTTTTTTCGACTCCTTTAAAAAAATTAGATCGAAGAGATCCCCAAGATCCTTTAGATTTCTTTAAAAAAATAAAACACCCGAGGCCGTCTATAGATTTTTTCTAGTTCTTAAAAAAAATAAAACACTACCCCCTAACCAGATATTTTCGACTTAAAAGAAAACATAAAGCATCAGCGATATCCAAGATTCTTTTCTTTAAAAAAATTACACACCAGAGATTGTCGAGATTCTTTCGATTTTGTAAAAAAAATAAAATATCCAAAGTTCTGAAGATTCTTACGACTTCTTCAAAAAATAAAATACCAGAACCCCCCTGAATTCTTTCTGGTTTAAATTTTTTTTCGACCGCTTAAAAAAAATTAAATCGAAGAGAATTAGATTCTTTCTAGTTCTTAAAAAAACATAAAACACTAAGGACCACCGAGATTCTTTCGACTCCTTAAAAAAAATTCCAGGGGTCCTCAAAATTATTTAAATTGTAAAAAAAAATAACTAGCCCCCCTTCCGAAATATTTTCGTTTTCTTTATAAGAAAACATGAGAGATCTTCAAGATCAAGGTCCGCAAGACTCTTTGAAATTATTTGAAAAAATAAAGTACCAGGAGTCCCCAAGATTTTTACGACTTCTCCAAAAAATAAAATACCAAATCTTCTTTGAATTCTTTTTGGTTTTAATTTTTTTTCCGAATCCATTAAAAAACAAAATTAAAGAGAGCTTAAAAAATAAAGCACCATATGTCCTCTAGATTTTTTTTAGTTTTTTAAAAAAATAAAGTACTGTAAGGGCCCCCGAGATTGTTTCGACTTCTTAAAAAAACGTCGAGGTCCTCAAGACTCTTTTAAATTATTAAAAGGAATAGATAAAGATTCTTCCTCGTTCTTTAAAGAAATTAAACACTAGAGAATGCCGAGATTCTTTCGACTTCTTTAAAAAAATAAAACATCCGGAGTTTCCGACATTCTTAGGACTTATTCAAGAAATAAAACACTAGGGCCCTAGAGATTCTTACGACCCCTTAAAAAAAACGTCAGGAGTCCTCAAGATTCTTTCTAGTTTCTTAAAAAAATAAAACACTAAAGCTATCCGAGATTTTTTCTACTCCTTTAAAAAAAACATAAAATATCAGATACCTCCAAGTTCCTTTCGATTTCTTTAAAAAACATAAACACCAGAGATTGCCGACATTTTTTCGACTTCGTAAAAAAATAAAACACCCCGGGATTCCAAGATTCTTACGATTAATTAAAAAAATAAAACACCTGGATTCTTTCTAGGTTAAAACAAAATAATAAAACACCTGGGGACACACAGTTTTTTTTCGACTCTTTTAAAAAAATTAAATCGAAGGAATCTCCAAGATCCTTTAGGTTTCTTTAAAAAAAATAAAAAGCTCGGGGCCCTCTAGATTCTTTCTAGTTCTTTAAAAAATAAAACACTATGAGCCGAAGAGATTCTTTCGACTCGTGAAAAAACTTCAATGGTTCTCAAAATTCTTTTAAATTCTTAAAAAAAAAACAAAGAATCCGAGATCTCCAAGAACCTTTTGTTTTCTTTAAAAAAAAATTAGACACCAGAGATTGCCGAAACAGCCAGTTTCCCAAGATTCTTACGACTTCTTAAAAAAATAAAACATTAAAGGCCTCCTGAATTCTTTCTGTTAAAAAAAAAAGATTTTTTCGAGTCCTGTAAAAAAATAAAATCGAAGAGATCTTAAAAAAAAAATAAACACCACACAACACGCTCTCTACATTCCTTTCAGTTTCTTAAAAAAATTAAATACTAAGGGCGCTCGAGATTCTTTCAATTCCTCAAAAAGATCAAGGGCCTCAAGACCCTTTTAAGATATTAAAAAAAAATAAGGCACCAGGGGTTCCTAAGATTCTTTCTCGTTATCTAAAAAAATAAAACACCAAGGACCCTAGAGACTCGTTCGCCTCCTAAAAAAAAAACGTCAAGAGTGTTTCAAGATTCTTTTAAATTCTTTAAAAATTGAAACACCAAGAATCGCCAAGATTGTTTCTAGTTCCTTAAAAAAATTAAACCCTCGAGCTCCTCCAGACTTTTTTTCACTCCTTTAAATAATCATCAGGTATCTATCTCCAAGATCGTTTCGATTTCTTAAAAAAAAATTAAACACCAGATATTACCGGCATTTTTTCGACTTATTAAAAAAATAAAACACCCGGGGTTCCGGAGATTCTTACGAACTAATTCAAAAAATAAAACACCAGAGGCCCTGCAGTTTTTTCGTCCTTTAAAAAAATAAAACGCTAGCGACGCTAGAGGTTCCTTTTAAAAAAAAACATAAAACATCAGAGACCTAAAAAATATTTTCGTTTCCTTTAAAAATTATTATTAGACCCCAGAGATTGCCGAGATTATTTTGACTTTAAAAAAGAATAAAACACTCAGGGTTCCTCCCAAAATTCTACAACTTCGTCAAAAAATAAAATAACAGAGCCCTCCCGAATTCTTTCTGGTTAAATTTTTTTTCGGCTCCTTTAAAAAAATCATCAAGCTCCTCAAGACTCATTTAAACTATTAAAAAAAATAAAGCACCAGGAGTCCCCAAAATGATTTCTTGTTCTTTAAAAAAATTAAACATCAGAGATTTCCGCGATTATTTCAACTTCTTAAAAATATAAAACATCCGGAGTTCCCGAGATTTTTACAACTTCTCCAAGAGATAAAACACTGGAGACCCTCCAGGTTCTTTATAGTTCCTAAAAAAAAAACACCAAGGATCCTAAGATTCTTTCGACTCCTTAAAAAAAACCTCAGGGGTTTTCAACAATCTATTTAATTCTTTAAAAAAGTAAAACATCTGGGTTCTTTCTAGTTCCTTAAAAAACTAAAACATTAGAACTCCCGGAGATTTTTTCCACTCCTTTAAAAAAGCATGAAGCATCAGATATGTCCAAGATCCTTTCGATTTCTTAAAAAAACATTAAACACCAGAGACTGCCGAAATTTTTTCGACTTCTTAAAAAAATAAAACACTCGCGCTTCCCAAGATTCTTACAAGTAATTAAAAAAAAAATGAAACACCAGAGGCACCTGAATTTTCTTCGGTTTGGAACACAAAATAATTCAATCAGAGGGATCTCCAAGAACCTTTAGATTAAAAAAAAAAAAACACCAAGTGCTCCTGAGATTCTTCCGACTTTTTAAAAAACTTCCGGGGTCCCAAAATTCTTTTAAATTCTTACACAAAATAAGACACTAAAGGTCCTCTAGATTCTTTTTAGTTCTTTAAAAAATAAAATACTTAAGGTCCTCGAGATTCTTTCGACTCCTTAAAAAAACATCAAGGTCCTGAACACTCGTTTAAATTATTTAAAAGACTAAAGCAGCAGAAATCCTCAAGACTTTTCTCGTTCTTAAAAAAAAAACTAAGTAAACATCAGAGATTTCCGCAATTCTTTCGACATCTTAAAAATATAAAACATCCGGAGTTCCCGAGATTCTTACGACTTCTTCAAGAAATAGAACACCAGAGATTCTCCAGATTCTTTCTAGTTCTTTAAAAAAAAATAAAACACTAAGGAGTTTAGAGATTCTTTCGACTACTTAAAAAAGTCAGGGGTCCTCAAGATTCTTTAATTCTTTAAAAAAGTAAAACAATAGGAGTTCCGAAGATTCTTTATACTTCTTTAGAAAACCTTAAAGACCAGAGATTGCCGACATATTTCCATTTCTTAAGGAAATAAAACACCTGGAGCTCCCAGGAGTCTCCAAGATTGTTTCTCGTTCTTAAAAAAAAATCAGAGATTTCCGAGATTCTTACAACTTCTTCAAGAAAAAAAAAACACCAGAGACCCTCCAGAGCTTATTTCTAGTTCTTTAAAAAAGTACACTCTGGGCCTTCGAGATTCTATTGACTCCTTAAAAAAAAATCAGGAATGCCCAAGGTTCCTTCGACTTAAAAAACTAAATATCACTAATTCCTTAGACTTTTTCGACTTCGTAAAGAAAAATTAAGCACCATTATTGCAATACTAAGAATGTTGCTTCTGTCTGCTTCTAGGTATATGCTTAACTTTCAAGACTATGACATTAATTTATGTCAATATTTAGCCCAGTGAATTTCTGGTCACCTAAAAACTGGGAAGGATAAATTATTCTGGAACAAGAGAAGTGCGTCATCGTTCGCATTATAATACAAGAGGCTATATTTAACCTTGACCTGACTTGACCTAATCTGACTTGATATGACTTGACCTGACAAGATAGAACCTGCGCGAATCTGACCTGGCCTAACCTGACCTAACATAATGTGATCTGATCTAAGCAATCAGGGTTGAGTTTCCTGTAAATGTTATTTGCCCTTCATGACCTGACTTAACCTAACCTGATTCGACTTGACCCGACAAGATATGACTTGCCCATACCGGACGTGACCTCAGAATTATTCATATTGATTTTGCAGGTCAATAAATATAATAATGTGTGTAGAAACAATCTTAATAAACACAGTTTATGTACAGTGATATAAAAGTCAGCATTCCTTTTTCTTTTCAAACAGAATATATTAAACTTCTTCGAAATTTTATGTTAATTACATTGTGAAGGTCCAAAGCAGAATCAAAATTGAATTTAGATATCCTTTGTTGTCCTGAATCGATTGTGTTAGTCACAGCACTTGTAATTTAAAAGTTTGTTTCACTATTGAATTTGTTTTATATTATACCTACACCCACAAGAGAAAGTGCCTTGATGAAAAATTAATCTAATCCCGCTGTGACGACGTTGTTAATAAAACTCTCTTTCATTCCAGTATAAAAAAAAATGTTGAAAAGTTTTCAATACTACTGCACCAGCGGGACCTATTTAATTTTAAAAGATTTTTTTTTTCATGTTTAATAAACTAGAGAACAGAGAAGCAATCAAAGTGAGATAATAAAAGTCAGAGCTATTAAAGTGACGTTATAAAGTCCTCTGACCAAGTTTAAACATCGGATTATTGGGTTACATTTAGCAACTAGTTCTCGTTTTTCGTCTATCCCAGCGTGTAGCTTTACATTGTGGTCCTTCTTCCCAACTTTGATCATTAGAGTCCAAAATACGAGTCCGCGTTCCCGATAATAATTAAAGCATGAAATAAATATCAAACACGAGAAAACTACACGCCCCACGAGCACAAAGTAAGCGTTAAATATCAAAGGAATCAGCAGAAAAACGTGGCTAGTGTGAAATTCTACGCAAACGTATTTCCCCGAATCCTTCCATTTTCTATCTCCCATTGTGCTCTCCCTTTGTTAAATTTAACGAGATGCAAACGCCAACAGAAACACAATCGACTTATTTTCGAGATTAATCTAAACTAAATCGACACTTACTCTTAATGAAAAAAGAAAAAGTTTAAAACCACCGACATTGACTAAATCTAAACTGTCGAAAGACTTCCTTCGAGTCGCAAGTCGCGCGACCCTCTTCATTTATTATTATTAAACTTTGTTTTACTGCCCTTATCCCACATAAATTTCATGTCGATGAGCCCCCAGTGCCCTAAACCATCATCACATGGCAATAATTAAATCCCTTCAGCTAAATCACATTCGCTCGAAAACAGGGTGTAAAATCGTAAAACTCACCCCCAAGGGTTGTTCTTAATTCAAGTGGCGGCGCCGTTTGCGACAAGCAGGTGACTGTGTCAAACACAGAAACTGTTTTAAAACTTCGATAAGGGGGGTTTTGACGGGCCACCGGAACTATCAGAAGTTGTCTGCTTTACGGAAATATCTAGTCACGTAGGGTGGTCTGGTTTTAAAATCTCTCCAACATTCGAATGGAAGGAGTCATTGCGTCGATTTATGGGCTCGAATCGGCTCGTAAACTTTGATTACAAAACCTTGAACTTCTGTCCTGTAACCCTATTTCGGGGATGCGGAGGAAGTCGATGGCATTTTTTATTAAATTTGAAATTTAGACAAGGAGAATATTTTAGATGTCGCCTCACGATGTAACTTTAAGAAAATTTCAGCGCTATTGAATTAAGGTGGCTATATTTTTTGTGCACAGATGCTGGGTAAGAAGCTTATTGCAGTAAAACTATTACCGCACTAATTCGGTAAAGATGCCTTGTTGCCTTGTAATCAAGTTTTTCTCAATTTTAATAACTTAGGGAAAACAAATTTCGCCCATCGAATTCATCATGTACTTGTATGTGCCTCATAAAATAAACAATATATTTCTCTCGTCACAAAAACGCCTGAACCAAACCAGGAGCGAATAAGCCAGCGTTGAAATTTATCTCTTCGGCCCCATATGTCCACTTCGCCATAAGCTTGACATGCAAGTGCCTAGTGCCGTTTTGCTCCCGCATTCTCTGCATTCGGGTGCACGCGTGATTACCCAATAACGTCCGGTTAATGGCGCATAAACAAAAGAAAGAATGAAGGAAAAAAGTGCTCGTCGCTGCATATACACATCAATAACGACTGCGTCCACATGAGAGCTGAAATTCTTTATTTATCGCCTCCATGCAACTGCTGACGTCACTTCATTTTTTCAGTTGTTTCAAATTATATTCTTTAATGCTACTTGACCTGATTTGATGCCTCTGCTTTGAATTCAGGTTGCTTCCCCCATTAGTCAATGCGCGAAAACACTTCACTTGACTTTATAAATGTCTTGTCAGTCCTAACAGCAGAACTGATGCCGCCATTAATTTTTATTTCCCCGGCGTAAACGAGTGAAGTATTGTAAAGAGTCTGACAAATAAATAATTTCAGGTTTGCTCGACATAGTGCAACTCCTAAAATATGAAAAAGTAAGGTCCCCATTTCCGCCTGTCTGTTGTAAAGTAAACTATGCAACATTATGCTTAAAAATTCATAGTTTTATAAAATGTGTCGTCAAATTTTCGTTGTGACCTCAACACACTCTGGTAGTAGCGAGTAACTAAGTGTTCTCAAACTAATTGTGGTTGGCATGTACTGGACAATTCTCCATCAAGCCCGACAGATCGATGTACAAATTCACTCTGATGTGGTAAAAGCAGACGTGATTTGAGCTGTCCTGTCTGCTTTTTCTTAATTCTAACTTGAGTGATCTTGTTAAACATCGTTGTGATACTGTAGACTGTTTTAGTACTTTTATGGGGAGAGAAAATACCGTTGATAAAGTTTACAACAGAACATGCAATATATCACCTCAGTTTTATTCGAGCGCTGGAAGAGATCTCGTTCATAAAAATGTGCATAAATATTAAATCAAGTGTTACAATGTTGTAGTGTTTGTTTGAGGAAGTTTGTGGAATTTACTGACTGATGATGGCAGATTGCGTTTGTTTAATAAAATCGGCCAGAGGTGACCGATAGAAATGGGAGACATACTTTTGCCTATTGTAGGAGATACGAAGAGTCAAGGATACGTTAAATTAGCAATTCGTCATTTACGGGAAGTAAATATTATGGTCATAGTTAAAAAATCGTCTTTCTGCTATTCTTCAAGATAAAAATCTGCAATTTAGCTCAAGGTTTCATTTTACCTTGACTGACACATAAATTAAAAGCTTGTTCATACAAGGTGACAAATTTAAACGTTTTGTATTCATTTTTTATATAATATTGTTATTATTATGTACCTTAAAGCTACATTAAAAACTGATTTATACAGAAAAGGATTGAACTAAGAGTTGAAAAATCTCCTAAGACAAACTCAAATAAGTAAGTTCAGTATGCAAAGAAAATTTACCTTTTTTACCCTGTAAACATGATTCGATTTTAGAAAGATACTTGGGGGTGTGTGTAAATACGGTCTTTATTGAAAGTGCGATATTGTTTTTACTTTTTAAAATTTCATAAAAATATTTATATGAGCCGATTTATCAATTTCCTCGAAAAAATATTTCATAAAATTAATAGTAACTTTATTTGTTTATTTATCATCGCTTTAAAAAAATTCTTGACATCATTTCAAGTTTTTATTAATTAAATTTTGAAGTCTCAAAAATCTCAAGAAATTTAAGAAACTCAAGAAGCCTCACACACTTAGATAACCCAAGAAATTAAAAAAAGCTCAGAAACCCAAAAACTAACCAAGAAGTCCAAGAAAACTAAAAAATCCAAAGAGACCAATAAACCCAAGGTACCGGAAATTCAAAAACTCAAGAAGATCAAGGAATTCATGAAACCCAAGAAATTCGAGAAATCCGAGGAAACTAAGAAATTCAAGACATGGGAAATTCTGAAGATTATCAAATTCTAAACAACAAAAATTAGAAGCAAAATTTTAAAACCTCAAGAAACTTAAGGCCAAGAAACATAAGAAATCCAAGGTATCTAAGAAATTCAACATTCTGGAAATTATAAGCACTCGAAAAATTAAAAATTTCTCTCAGGAAACTCTGGAGATTAAACCTCACATACTCGGATAACGTAAGAAATTCAAGAGATCTCAGTAACTCAAGAGCACAAGTACAAGGAAACCAAGAAATCCAGTAGGCAAGAAAACCCAAGGATCTCAGAAATCCTAGAAATCCATCAAGAAATCTAAAAATTTTGCAAATGAAAAACAGCCTAAAAACCCAAAATTTTCTAAACAAGTTTTAAAACCTCAAAAAATTTGAGACCAAAAAACTTAAGCACCCCAAGAAACCCAAGAACCTCAAAAATCTTAAACATATAAACATTCTGAAAAATAAAAAAAACGAAATTCCAAGAAACTTAAGAAACTCGAGATTTTCAAGAAGCCTCAGGAGTTCAGAAAATCCAAGAAATCCAAAAAATTTCAGAAGCCCAAGAACCCTAGTAGTCCAAGAAACCCAAGAAATCCAAAAAGACAACGAAACCCAAGAAACCTCGGAAATTCAAAAATCTCAAGGAGCCCAAGAAACTCAACAAATTCAAAAGAGCCAAGAAATTCAGGAAAATCAAAATTCTGGAACTTATGAACATTCAGAAAAATACAAAATTTTGAACTCCCAAGAAACTCAAGATATTTAACAAACTCAAGAAGTCTCACAGACTCAGATAACCAAAGAAATTCAAGAAATCTCAGAAACCCAACAACTCAAGAAATAAGTACAAGAAAACCAAGAAATCCAGTGGGCAAGGAGGCTCAAGTAATTCAAAAAACCCAAGTAGCCCAAGAGATTCAAGAAATCCCAGAAATCCTAGAAATCCAAGAAATGTAAGGAATTCAAAATTCTGAAGATCATAAACAGCCTTAAAAACCCAAAATTTTGGAAAAAATTTTAGAATCTCAAGAAATTCTACACCAAAAACTTAAGCACTCCAAGAAATCCCAGAAACTCAAAAATCATAAACATATAAACATTCTGAAAAATAAAAAAAAAACGAAATTCCAAGAAACTTAAGCAACTCGATATTTTCAAGAAGCCTCAGGAGTTCAGAAAATCCAAGAAATCCAAGAAATCTCAGAAGTCCAAGAACCCTAGACGTCCAAGAAACCCAAGAAATCCAAAAAGACAACGAAACCCAAGAAATCTCGGAAATTCAAAAATCTCAAGGAGCCGAAGAAACTCAAGAAATTCTAGAAATCCAAGAAATACAAAAGAGCCAAGAAATTCAGGAAATTCAAAATTCTGGAACTTATGAACATTCAGAAAAATCAAAAATCTTTAACTCCCAAGAAGCCCAAGACACTTAAGGAAATCAAGAAGTCTCAGAAACCCAACAACTCAAGAAGTAGGTTCAAGAAAACCAAGAAATCGAGTGGGCAAGGAAGCTCAAGAAATTCAAAAAACCCAAAAAGCCGAAGAGATTCAAAGAATCCCAAAAATCCTAGGAATGCAAGAAACTCATAAATCTTAAATATATAAATATTCCAAAAAATCAAAAATTTTTAACTTCCAAGAAACTTAAGAAATTAGAAATTTTCAAGAAGCTTCAGAAGTTCAGATAATCCAAGAAATCTAAAAAATCTCGGAAGCCCAAGAAGTCCAAGAAATCTAAGAAATCCAAAAAGACAATGAAACCTAAGAAACGTCCAAAATTCAAAAATCTCAAGAAACCCAAGAAACTCAAGAAATTCTAGAAATCCGAGAAATTCAAAAGAGCCAAGAAATTCAGGAAACTAAAAATTCTGGAAGTTACGAACATCCAGAAAAATCAAAAATTTTGAACTTTCAAGAAATTCAAGACATTTGAGAAACTCAAAAAGTCTCACAAACTCAGATAAGTTAAGAAATTCAAAAAATGTCAGAAACCCAAGAGTTCAAGAAGTAGGTACGAGAAAAGCAAGAAATCCAGTGGGCAAGGAAACCCAAGAAATTAAAAAAATCCAAGAAGCCCAAGAGATCCAAGGAATCCCAGAAATCCTAGAAATCCAAGAAATGTAAGGAATCCAATATTCTAAAAGATTATAAACAGCATAGAATTCCAAAATTTTGGAAAAAAATTTAAAAACTCAAGAAATACGAAACCAAAAAACTGAAACAAACCAAGAAATCTAAGAAACTCAAAGATATTAGACATATTAACATTCTGGAACAACAAAAATTGTGAACTCCCAAGAAACTTAAGAAACTCGAGAATTTCAAAAAGCCTCGGAAATTCAGATAATCCAAGAAATCCAAGAAATGTCACAAGGTCAACAACCCAAGTAGTTTAAGAAACCCAAGAAACCGGAAAGTCAAAAACTCAAGAAGATCGAAGAATTTAAAAAACCCAAGAAATTCGAGAAATCCGAGGAAACCAAGAAATTCAAGAAATCTCAGAAGCTTAAAAACTCAAGAAGTCCAAGAAACTCAAAAAAATCTATTAGGTTTCTTGAACTTCTTGGTTGGATTCTTAGGTTTCTGAGGTTATCCGAGTGTCTGAGGCTTCTTGAGTTTCTTGGGCGCCCAAAATTTAATTTAAAAAAATTTCAAGACAAGAAAACCCAAGAAAATTCGGAAATTGAAAAGCTCAAGAACCAAAAATTCAAGAAACCAAACGAATTCGAGAAATTCAAGGAATCCAAGAAATTCAAGAAATCCAAAATTCTGAAGATTATCAACATTCTAAAAAGCAAACATTTGATGTAAAATTTTAAAAGCTCAAAAAACCCAAGGCCAAGAAACTTTAGTAATTCAAGAAATTCAACATTCTGGAAATTATATAAACATTTTGAAAAATCAAAAATGTTAACTCCCAAGAAACTCAAGCCATATAAGAACTTAAGAAAACTCACAGACTCAGATATCCGAAGGAATTCAAGAAATCTCAGAAACCCAGGAGTTCAAGGTACAAGAAAACCAAGAAATCCAGTGGGCAAGAAAACCCAAGAAATTCAAAAAACCCAAAAATCCCAAGAGATTCAAAGAATCCCAGAAATCTTAGAAATCCATCAAGAAATCTAAGGAATCCAAAATTCTGCAAATTATAAACAAGAAATCCAAAAAACTCAAAAATACTCGACATATAAAAATTTTCAAAAATAAAAAAAATTGAAATCCCGAAAAACTTAAGGGATTCGAGATTTTCGAGAAGCCGCAGAAAGTTCAGAAAGCTCAGATAATCCAAGAAATCTCAAAAGCCCAAGAACTCTAGAAGTACAAGAAACCCAAGTAATCCAAAAAGACAACGAAACCCAAGAAACCTCGGAAATTCAAAAATCTCAAGAAGCCCAAAAACCCAAGAAATTCTAGAAATCCGAGAAATTCAAAAGGGCCAAGAACTTCAGGAAATTCAAAATTCTGAAAATTATGAACATTCAGAAAAATAAAAAAATTTACGCTCCCAAGAAACTCAAGACATTTAAGAAACTCAAAAAGTCTCACAGATTCAGATAACCAAAGAAATTCAAGAAATCTCAGAAGTCCAAGAGCTCAAGAAGTAGGTACGAGAAAACCAAGAAATCAAGTGGGCAAGGAATCTCAAGAAATTCAAAAAAACCCAAAAAACCCAAGAGATTCAAAGAATTCCAGAAATCCTAGGAATCCAAGAAACTCATAAATCTTAAATATGTAAATATTCCGAAAAATAAAAAAAAAATACTTCCAAGAAACTTAAGAAATTAGAGATTTTCAAGAAGCTTCAGAAGTTCAAGAAATATAAAAAATCTCAGAAGCCCAAGAAGTCCAAGAAACCTAAGAATTCCAAAAAGACAATGAAACCTAAGAAACGTCGGAAATTCAAAAATTTCAAGAAACCCAAGAAACCCAAGAAATTGTAAAATCCGAGAAATTCAAAAGAACCAAGAAATTTAGGAAACTGAAAATTTTGGGAGTCACGAACATCCAAAAAAATCAAAAACTTTCAAGAAATTCAAGACATTTGAGAAACTCAAAAAGTCTTACAAACTCAGATAAGTAAGAAATTCAGAAAATGTCAGAAACCCAAGAGTTCAAGAAGTAGGTACGAGAAAACCAAGAAATCCAGTGGACAGGGAAACCCAACAAATTCAAAAAAACCAAGAAGCCCAAGAGATCCAAGGAATTCCAGAAATCCTAGAAATCCAAGAAATGTAGGAAATCCAATATTCTAAAAGATTATAAACAGCCTAGAATTCCAAAATTTTGGAAAACAATTTAAAACCTCCAGAAATACGAAACCAAAAAACTGAAACAAACCAAGAAATCTAAGAAACTCAAAAATGTTAGACATATTAGCATTCTGAAACAACAAAAATTGTGAACTCCTAAGAAACTTAAGAAACTCGAGAATTTCAAAAAGCCGCGGAAATTCAGATAATCCAAGAAATCCAATAAATGTCACAAGGCCGACAACCCAAGTAGTCCAAGAAACCCAAGAAATTCAAAAAGACAACGAAACCCAAGAAAGCTCCGAAATTCAAAAATCTCAAGAAGCTCAAGAAATCCAAGAAATTCTGGAAATCCGAGAAATTCAAAAGATCCAAGGAATGAAAAATTGTTAAGGTTATAAACATTCTAAAAAAAATTTTTAAATTTCCAGTAATCCAAGACAAAGAAATTTAAGACATCCAAAATTTCCAAGAAATTAAAAATTGTGAAAATTATTATTTATTATTTTGTATCAATTATTTTGGAAAGTAGTCTTCTAATATTTTTCAAGTTTGGGCACATTTCAACGACCGAGCAGTGTAACCTTGTTGTACCTGTCAATAAAAATTGAAATGAGAAATTGATAAAAATACGGTATTTAATAATAATAATAATAATAATAAGTTTATTTGTTTATTTATTATCGCAAGAAAAATCTTGAAAATATCGGAAGTTTTTTTTTATTTAAATTTTGAAGAAACTCAGAGAATCCAGAAACCTAAGAATCCAATCAGGAAGTTCAAGAAACCCAAAAATCCAGAGAGACAATAACGCCCAAGGAACTCTGGAAATTCAAAAACTCAAGAAGACCAAGAAACTCAAGAATCTCAAGAAATTCGGAAATCGAGGAACCGAAGAAATTCAAGAAATCCAAAATTTTGAGGACTATCAACATTCTAAAAACCAAAAATTTGAAGTAACATTTTACAATCTAAAGAACCAAAGAAATTCAAAATTCCAGAAATTATAAACATTCAGAAAAATCAAAAATTTTGAATTCCCAAAAAACTCAAGATATCTAAGAAACTTAAAAAGTCTCACATAGTCAGAAAACCCAAGAAAATCAAACAATCTCAGAAACGCAAGGGCTCAAGAGCTAAGTACGAAAAAACCATGAAATCTAGTGGCACAGGGAAGCGCAAGAATTTCAAAAAACTCAAGAAGCCCAAGAGATCCAAGGACCCAAGAAATCCAAGGAATTCAAATTCTAAAGATTATCAACATTCTAAAAAGCAAAAATTTGATGTAAAATTTTAAAGCTCAAAAAACCCAAGGCCAAGAGACTTTAGTAATTCAAGAAATTCACAATTCTGGAAATTATATAAACATTTTGAAAAATCAAAAATGTTTAACTCCTAAGAAACTCAAAATATATAACAACTCAAGAAATCTCACAGACTCAGATATCCCAAGGAATTCAATACATCTCAGAAACCCAGGAGCTCAAGGTAAAAGGAAACGAAGAAATCCAGTGGGCAAGAAAACCCAAGAAATTCAAAAAACCCAAAAATCCCAAGAGATTCAAAGAATCCCAGAAATCTTAGAAATCCATTAAAAATCTGCAAATTATAAACAAGAAATCCAAAAAACTCAAAAATACTCAACATATATATGTATAAACATTTTGAAAAATAAAAAAAATTGAAATCCCAAAAAACTTAAGAAACTCGAGATTTTCAAGAAGCCTCAAAAAGTTCAGAAAATCCAAGAAATCCAAGAAATCTCAGAAGCCCAAGAACTCTAGAAGTCCAACAAACCCAAGAAATCCAAAAAGACAACGAAACCCAAGAAACGTCGGAAATTCAAAAATCTCAAGAAGCCCAAGAAACCCAAGAAATTCTAGAAATCCGACAAATTCTAAAGAGCCAAGAAATTCAGGAAATTCAAAATTCTGGAATTTATGAACATTCAGAAAAATAAAAAATTTTGAACTCCCAAGAAGCTCAAGACATTTAAGAAACTCAAGAACTCTCACAGACTCAGATAACCAAAGAAATTCAAGAAATTTCAGAAACACAACAACTCAAGAAGTAGGTACAAGAAAACCAAGAAATCCAGTGGGCAAGGAAGCTCAAGAAATTTAAAAAACCCAAGTAGCCCAAGAGATTAAAGAAATCCCAGAAATCCTAGAAATCCAAGAAATGTAAGGAATTCAAAATTCTGAAGATCATAAACAGACTTAAAACCCCAAAATTTTGGAAAAAATTTTAGAATCTCAAGAAATTCTAGACCAAAAACTTAAGCACCCTAAGAAATCCAAGAAATTCAAAAATCTTAAACATATAAACATTCTGAAAAATAAAAAAAAAACGAAATTCTAAGAAAATTAAGAAACTCGATATTTTCAAGAAGCCTCAGGAGTTCAGAAAATCCAAGAAATCCAAGAATCTCAGAAGTCCAAGAAATCCAAGAAATCCAAATACACAACGAAATCCAAGAAACCTCGGAAATTAAAAAATCTCAAGAAGCCCAAGAAACTCAAGAAATCGAGAAATCTGAGAAATTCTAAAGAGCCAAGAAATTCAAGAAATTCAAAATTCTGGAATTCACGAACATTCAGAAAAATTAAAAATTTTGAACTCCCAAGAAGCTCAAGACATTTAAGGAACTCAAGAAGTCTCACAGACTCAGATAACCAAAAAAATTCAAAAAATCTCAGAAACCCAACAACTCAAGAAGTAGGTACATACAAGAAAACCAAGAAATCGAGTGGGCAAGGAAGCTCAAGAAATTAAAAAGAACCCAAAAAGCCGAAGAGATTCAAAGAATCCCAAAAATCCTAGGAATGCAAGAAACTCATAAATCTTAAATATATAAATACTCCAAAAAATCAAAAATTTTTAACTTCCAAGAAACTTAAGAAATTAGAGATTTTCAAGAAACTCAAGAAATTCTATAAGTCCGAGAAATTCAAAATAGCCAAGAAATTCAGGAAACTGAAAATTCTGGAAATTACGAACATCCATAAAAATCAAAAATTTTGAACTTTCAAGAAATTCAAGACATTTAAGAAACTCAAAAAGTCTCACAAACTCAGATAAGTTAAGAAATTCAGAAAATGTCAGAAACCCAAAGGTTCAAGAAGTAGGTACGAGAAAACCAAGAAATCCAGTGGACAGGGAAACCGAACAAATTCAAAAAATCCAAGAAGCCCAAGAGATCCAAGGAATCCCAGAAATCCTATAGATCCAAGAAATGTAGGAAATCCAATATTCTAAAAGATTATAAACAGCCTAGAATTCCAAAATTTTGGAAAACAATTTAAAACCTCAAGAAATACGAACCCAAAAAACTGAAACAAACCAAGAAATCTAAGAAACTCAAAAATGTTAGACATATTAGCATTCTGAAACAACAAAAATTGTGAACTCCTAAGAAACTTAAGAAACTCGAGAATTTCAAAAAGCCGCGGAAATTCAGATAATCCAAGAAATCCAATAAATGTCACAAGGCCGACAACCCAAGTAGTCCAAAAAACCCAAGAAATTAAAAAAGACAACGAAACCCAAGAAAGCTCCGAAATTCAAAAATCTCAAGAAGCTCAAGAAATCCAAGAAATTCTGGAAATCCGAGAAATTCAAAAGATCCAAGAAATGAAAAATTGTGAAGGTTATAAACATTCTAAAAATATTTTTTAAATTTCCAGTAATCCAAGACAAAGAAATTTAAGACATCCAAAAATTCCAAGAAATTAAAAATTGTGAAAAACATAAAATCTTATCAATTACTTTGGAAAATAGTCTTCTAATATTTTTCAAATTTGGGCACATTTCAACGACCGAACAGTGTAACCTTGTTGTACGTGTCAATTAATATACATCTGTCCCCACCAAAAATTGAAATGAGAAATTGATAAGAATACGGTATTTAATAATAATAATAATAGTAAGTTTTTTTGTTTATTTATCATCGCAAAAAAAAATCTTGACAATATCGGAAGTTTTTTTTTTATTTAAATTTTGAAGAAACTCAGAGAATCCTAGAAACCTAAGAATCCAATCAGGAAGTTCAAGAAACCCAAAATATCCAGAGAGACAATAATGCCCAAGGAACTCTGGAAATTCAAAAACTCAAAAAGACCAAGAAACTCAACAATCCCAAGAAATTCGGAGATGCGAGGAACCGAAGAAATTCAAAAAATCCAAAATTCTGAGGATTATCAACATTCTAAAAACCAACAATTTAAGTAAAATTTTACAACCTAAAGAACCAAAGAAATTCAAAATTCCAGAAATTATAAACATTCTGAGAAATCAAAAATTTTGAATTCCCAAGAAACTCAAGATGTTTAAGAAACTTAAAAAGTCTCACTTAGTCAAAAACCCAAGAAATTCAAACAATCTCAGAAACGCAAAGGTTCAAGAACTAAGTACAAGAAAACCAAGAAATCTAGTTGGACAAAGAAACGCAGAATTTCAAAAAACTGAAGAAGCCGAAGAGATCCAAGGACCCAAAAAATCCAAGAAATTCAAAATTCTCAAGATTAAAAAGAACACAAATTTGGAACAAAATTTTAAAACTTCAAAAAACGTAAAATTGTGAAAAATATGAACATTTATCAATTATCTCGGAAAGTAGTCTTTTCATTTTCCTCAAATTTTGTGGACATGCCAACGATCTGTGAATATCAATTAATATATATCTGTATTTAATAATAATAACAACAGTAACCTGAACCAAAATCTATTGGTTCGCCCTCCAGAAGGTTGACGATTCATCTAAAAAAAAGTAGGTAGACAAATCTTTACAGAAAGTGCTTAATTATTTTTACTTTTTGAAAAAGTTTTCACTGAATATTTCAAAAAGATGATTATACTCGTATGAGCCGATTTATCAATTAAGTATTTTGGAAGATAGTCTTCTAATTTCCCTCCAATTTTGGGGACATACCTACGACCGAACAATGTTACCTTCATAAAGTAGGTAATACGAATAAGTAATAAAAGTTTGTTTTTTATTTATTTACTGAGTAAATAATCATGGGAAAATTTTAACGATTATTCACACTTATTTACTTTAAAAGTGGCATAAAAGCATGATTACCGCATATGTGTGAACCTTGCTCACGACGAGGCGTCAGCCGAGTTGTTCATTCTCACGAGTACTATAGAAGGCGTTGTAGTCCACTGCACGTACAAAATCTTATCGGCGGTCAAATAAATGAAAACATTTGTACAAGTTCAGCGCTCAAATGAGTCACTACCTAACTCAATCGTGTGGGACAAGTGAAATTGATTCATGCAAAAACAGACCCCGCAGTGATAACAACAACAACAAGCGCCTCCTTAGCGCTCCATTGACCATTAAACCAGCTATAACCATAACCCAGAAAAAAAACAGCAACCCAAAAACGGTGGTACCATCAACCCGGGCTCAACGCGTCCGCTCCAGGTCCGCCAACCCACCCATAAAAAGCAAAAAAAAACCCAACCATTGATAACCATCGTCGCGGCCTGCGTGTGACTGCATGTACATCCATCCATCCACCTTCGGTCCCACCGCCTCTGCCGTACACTCGCGGATCGATTGTTGCGCGTTGGGTCCTCCGTCGTCTCTCGACTCCGTTCTCCGTTCTCCGTCCCCATCGCAGTGTGTTATGGTGCGCCGTCACCGCCGCTTGCACCGCGTCCTCCTTCATTGCCACACATCGCGTCTGTGATGCCGACCGGCTTCCTGCTGCTCCTGCTGGCCGCGCTCGCCGCCGCCTGCCACGCTCTGCTCGAGCTGCCGGACACCTCCGGCATCGACGGCCAGCTCACCGCCAACCTGGGGGTGGACCACTTCTTCTCCCTGTGGCTGGTCTTCAACAACGACGACGTCAAGACGTCAGGTCAGTAATTGCGACTCGCACTTCCGGTGCAGCTGCGAGTGGCGGCTTCGACGCTTTTGGGGAAATTGACCATTTCCGGTGATAATGTCAACGGTAATTGATTATATTCAAATGCGGGCTCTTGATGCGATATGATCGCGGCCTTGGAGGCGAATTTTGAGGCCGCGTTTCCGGTGACGACGGTGACTTTATTGCGGATTTATTGGCCTAACCTAACTCTTGGCCGGCTTCGGGTGCTGGCTCGTAAAACGGCGAGGAGGAGGAGGAATGGGTTTTTGACTTTTGGGGGATAGTGCTGAAATGGGGGTTAGAGGAAATTTCAATGCGACCCGATGCGGCCTTTTTGTTCTAAAGACCGCAAATTTTCCCAGCTCAGATTTTTTTTTTTAGTTCAAGCGAAAATAACAGTGGAACTTACTGTTGCATTTGTAAGGTTTATTACATATTTTTTTCGGACGACAACTAGGGGAAGCGGATTTTAGACCCGAAAATGGCAAAATAGGCGCTTTAGACAAGTTTTAAATTTTACGCAACAAATTAGATATTTTTCCCCATTTTCGGCAGAAAAATGTTTCCTTTTGTCTGTTAAGACTTTTTTATATCTAGATCTCTCAATATCACACGATGTTAAAAGACAACATTTAAAATTACAAATTTCGGTGGATTTCATTGCTCTTGGTATCAGGTATTTTTTTGTAAAGTATCTTAGCAGCTTTTTAAATGCCATTTCACCTGCTCTCCCCAGGGTATCTTCCAATCGTTCGTCCAACTGCTCGCCTATACCCATATACTGACTTAAGATCAACTCAGTGGTCTCTAATCTAGTTATACCTACTTGCTTTTAAGATGGTAAAATGGGTTTTTATATAAACCAAATTATGTTTGAGATGCTTTTGTTAGCAATAGTATTGAGCATCTGCGATGCATTTCGACACTGTGGAGTCAAATTCCATAGTAACCTAAAATGTGTCATTTAATTTAGAATTACACAACAAAACTATGAATAGCAATAAACGAGCTTTTTTTACATCGTCAAAATAATCGCAATAATGTATGTCGCTTCAATCCATGAACCCCATCTTGTCAGAACAGGCTCTGGAGATAATGGACAATTCGGTACGGCTTTCCGGAAGGCTTGGATCCTTAAAATAATGAGCTTTATAAATACTTTTTTTACGTCGGAAATTAAACCATTGACTCAGTATAACTTAAGCTACTAAACTTAAGACATGAGCCAAACATGTTAGATGAATTAAGTTAGGAGAAAATATTTCCCGGTGTTTGCCCCATTTAACCATGTATCCAGCGCCGGCCGTTAGTAGCAGTTTTAGTTTTGCGTATTTGATTCCCGTTGGCCATAATACTCGTATACCTGTATTATTACACCTGAATTAACATTATCATTTCAGAAATTGGGTCACAAACTAAATTTAAGTTCGGCTTACATCAGATGACTTACATTACTACATAGCAAAGTTGCAAATGTGCTATAATTGTGCCACAATGTTAATGCAACTTTGCAACTGTGCATTGGTAAATATAACCAGTCTGACTGACGCTACAAGGATGCAATTTGAACACTAATGCAAGTTGAAGTTAATTTAAATTGGTCCGAGAAAAATTAATTTTTTTTAATAATTAATATAATTACCTAACGACTCCTTGATAAAATGTGCCACTGTTACATTATTGAATTTTTCCAATATTTACGATGCCAGTAAATGTGGTGTACAAACTGCCTCTACTGATAATTTTCCCACTATAATATTTGCAATGTATTGCCCATCAGAATTTGTAGTTTCATCTACTGCTACCCAAATATCTGCTCTAACTCTATTAATCACCTACAAAAGTACAATATAAAATAACTAAATACTCGTACTTAAATAAAATAGCAAAAATCAGGATGTTCAATATTTCGTCATTGTAAATTTGGGACAAGTAATTCTTTCTCAAAGTTGATTCCTCAAGAAATTATTTTTGCAGTTCCTCTCCAAAAATAAGCGCAATGTTTTGTTAAGTTTCTTCAACGGTATATTTGCCGCAACAAATGCACTGCATAATTCAAAATAAAAATTTTTCCTACGGTCTTCACTATGAAATAGGTTAATTAAAGTTTGCCTGGTATCTTTAGTAAGATTTATTTTATGCAAGTCAATATTTTCATGTTGAAGAAAATAGTTGAAAAATGGTGGAAAATGTCAAAAGTGCCAAAATCAGTCTTACCTTTTCAAATGCTAGCCCCGCCCACCCACTGTCTATTTTCTTAGAGGGTTTATCATTTGCCAAAATTAGTCTTACCTTAGCAAGTATATTAGGCCCGCCCACCCTCCCTCTTCTCATTCTCTCTAATTTTATTTCTGTTCAGTATAAGATCATTCATTTCATTCAAATCAATTACTGAAAAGGAAACAGGATGGGTGGGTGGGGCTAATTATGCTGTTCTGTCGAGTGGGAGTGGAAACTTCTAAAATACTTGTACATATAATAAACGAAGCCGAAAATTACTTCTGGATATCTAAAACTATAAGAAAATGTGCTCAATTACTTTTCGAAAATACTTAGTTGAAAATGTCATAAGTTCCAAAATCAGTCTTATTTTATCAAATACTAGCCCCGCTCACCCACCCTCTATTTTCTTAGAAGGTATGTCATACAAAAATTTTATACCGAGCGATTTTGACGGAACTTTAAAAATAACTTTATTTCAATTGGCGATTTTGGAAAAACAGTAGGAACTTCCGAAGAAAGTAAGCCGAAATCTTTAAGAAAATGTCTTCAACTAATTTTCGGAAATAGTTGACAAATTGTGGAAAATGTCAAAAGTGCCAAAATCAGTCTTATGTTAGCAAATACTAGCCACGCCCGTCCGCCCTCTATTTTTTTGGAAGATATGTCATTTGCCAAAATCAGACTTACCTTAGCAAGTACTAGGCCCGCCCACCCGCCCTCTGTTTTTTTGGAGGGTATCTCATCTGCCAAAATCAGTTCTACCTTAGCAAGTGCTAGGACCGCTCACCCTCCCTCTTCTCATTCTGGTGACTAATTTTATTACTGTTTAGTATAAGATCATTCATTTCATTCAGATCGCATCAAATCAATCACTGAGAATTCGACAGGGTGGGTGGGTGGGGCTAATTATATTCTTCTGTCGAGTGGGAGTGGAAACTTATAAAAAACTTATATAATAAACGAAGCCGAAAATTACTTCTGGGTATCGAAAACTACAACAAAATATTCAACTAAGTACTTTCCGAAAATAGTTGAAAAGTGGTCGAAAATGTCATAAATGCCCCAATCAGTCTTATTTTATCAAATATTAGTCTCGCCTGCTCATTGTCTATTTTCTTAGAGGGAATATCATTTGCCAAATCAATTTTATCTTAGCAAATATTAGCCCCGCCCACCCGCCCTCTGTGAAGATATGTGATTTGCCAAAACTAGTCTTACCTTAGCAAGTACTAGGCTCGCCCACCCCCCCCCCTCTCCTCATTCTAACGACTAATTTTATTTCTGTTCAGTATAAAATCATTTTTTTCAATCAGATCGGATCAAATCGATCACTGAGAAAGAGAAAGGGTGGGTGGGTGGGGCCAATTATGTTCTTCTGTCGAGTGGGAGTGGGAGTGGAAACTTATAAGAAACTTATGGAACAAACGAATTCGAAAATTACTTCTGGATATCGAAAACTACAAGAAAATGTCTTCAACTATGCACTATTCGAAAATAGTTGAAAAATTGTCGTAAATGTCGTAAGTGCCAAAATAAGTCTCATATTTTTAAATACTAGCCCCGCCCACCCACTCCTTATTTTCTTTGAGGGTATCTCAAACAAAAATTTTATACCAAGCGATTTTGACGTAACTTTAAAAATAACCGTATTTCAATTAGCGATTTTGGAAAGTCGGTAGGAATTTCCAAAGAAACGAAGCCGAAAATGACTTCTGGATATCGAAATCTACAAGAGAATGTCTTCAACTAATTTTCGGAAATAGTTGAAAAATAGTGGTAATTTTATCAAAAGTGCTAATATCAGTCTTATCTTATTAAATACTAGCTCCGCCCGCCCACCCACCCTCTCCTTTCTCAGAGGGTATATCATTTGCCAAAATCAGTCATATCTTAGCAAATACTAGCCCCGCCCACCCGCCCTCTGTTTTCTTGGAACTTATGTCATCTGCCAAAATCAGTCCTACGTTAACAAGTACTAGGCCCGCCCATTCTCCCTCTTCTCATTTTGGCGACTAATTTTATTTCAATCAGATCGCATCAAATCGATCACTGAGAAGGAGACAGAGTGGGTGGGTGGGGCCAATTATTTTCTTCTGTCGAGTGGGAGTGGAAACTTATAAAAAACAGTAGATAGTGGAAAATATCAAAAGTGCCAATATCAATCTTATCATATTAAATACTAGCCCCGCCCACCCACCCTCTCTTTTCTCAGAGGGTACATCATTTACCAAAATAAGTCATATCTTGGCAAATACTAGCCCCGCCCACCCGCCCTCTGTTTTCTTGGAACTTATCTCATCTGCCAAAATCAGTCCTACGTGAACAAGTACTAGGCCCGCCCACTCTCCCTCTTCTCATTTTGGCGACTAATTTTATTTCTGTTCAGTATAAAATAATTTTTTTCAATCAGATCGGATCAAATCGATCACTGAGAAAGGAGACAGAATGGGTGGGTGGGGCCAATTATGTTCTTCTGTCGAGTGGGAGTGGAAGGAGTGGGAGTGGAAACTCATAAAAAACTTATGTAACAACCGAAAAAATGTCTTCAACTACTTTTCGAAAATAATTGAAAAATTGTCGTAAATGTCATAAGTGCCAAAATCAGTCTTATATTTTTAAAGACTAACCCCGCCCAACCACCCCCTATTTTCGTAGAGGGTATGTCAAATAAAATTTTATACCGAGCGATTTTGACAGAACTTTAAAAATAACTGTATTTAAATGAGCGATTTTGGAAAACGGTAGGAATTTCGAAAGAAACGAAGCCGAAAATGACTTCTGGATATCGAAATCTACAACAAAATGTCTTCAACTAATTTTCGGAAATAGTTGAAAAATAGTGGAAAATATCAAAAGTGCCAGTATCAGTCTTATCTTATTAAATACTAGCCCCGCTCACCCACCCTCTCTTTTCTCAGAGGGTATATCATTTACCAAAATCAGTCATATCTTAGCAAATACTTGCCCCGCCCACCCGCCCTCTGTTTTCTTGGAACTTATGTCATCTGCCAAAATCAGTCCTACGTTAGCAAGTACTAGGCCCGCCCAGTCTCCCTCTTCTCATTTTGGCGACAAATTTTATTTCTGTTCAGTATAAAAACGTTTATTTCAATCAGATCGGATCAAATCTATCACTGAGAAGGAGAGAGGGTGGGTGGGTGGGGCCAATTATGTTCTTCTGTCGAGTGGGAGTGGGAGTGGAAACTTATAAGAAACTTATGTAACAACCGAATCAGAAAATTACTTCCGGATATCGAAAACTACAAGAAAATGTCTTCAACTACTTTTCGAAAATAATTGAAAAATTGTCGTAAATGTCATAAGTGCCAAAATCAGTATTATCTTTTCAAATACTAGCCCCGCCCACCCACTACCTATTTCCTTACAAGATATATAATTTGACAAAATCAATCTCATCTTAGCAAATGCTAACCCCGCCCACCCGCCCTCTATTTTCTTGGAAAGTATGTCATTTGCCAAAATTAGTCTTACCTTAGCAAGTACTTGGCCCGAACCCCCACCCTCTTGTCATTCAGGCGACTAATTTTATTTCTATTCAGTATAAAATCATTTTTTTCAATCAAATCGGATCAAATCGATCACTGGGAAGGAGACAGGGTGGGTGGGTGGTTGGGGCCAATTATGTTCTGCTGGCGAGTGGGAGTGGAAACTCATAAAAAACTTATGTAACAAACGAATCCGAAAATTCCTTCTGGATGTCGAAAACTACAAGAAAATGTCTTCAACTACTTTTCGAAAATAATTGAAAAATTGTCGTAAATGTCATAAGTGTCAAAACCAGTCTTATATTTTTAAATACTAGTCCCGCCCACCCACCCTCTATTTTCTTAGAAGGTATGTCATACAAAAATTTTATACCGAGCAATTTTGACGGAACTTTAAAAATAACCGTATTTCAATTGGCGATTTTGGAAAAAATGGTAGGGGTTTCCTAAGAAACGAAGCCGAAAATGACTTCTGGATTTCGAAATCTTTAAGAAAATATCTTCAACTACTTTTCGAAAATAGTTGACAAATGGTGGAAAATGTCAAAAGTGCCAAAATCAGTCTTATGTTAGCAAATACTAGCCCCGCCCACCCGCCCTCTATTTTTTTGGAAGGTATGTAATTTGCCAAAATCAGCCTTACCTTAGCAAGTTATAGGCCCGCCTACCTTCCTTCTTCTCATTGCTGTTCAGTATAAGATCATTGATTTCATTCAGATCGGACCAAATCAATCCCTGAGAAGGAGACAGGGTGGGTGGGTGGGGCTAATTATGTTCTTTTGTCGAGTGGGAGTGGAATTTTATAAAAAACTTATATAATAAACGAAGCCGAAAATGACTTCTGGATATCGAAATCTACAAGAAAATATCTTCAATTAATTTTCGGAAATAGTTGAAAAATAGTGGAAAATATCAAAAATGCCAAAATCAGTCTTATCTTATTAAATACTAGCCCCGCCCACCCACCCTCTCTTTTCTCAGAGGGTATATCATTTGCCAAAATCAGTCATATCTTAGCAAATACTAGCCCCACCCACCCGCCCTCTGTTTTCTTGGAACTTATGTCATGTGCCAAAATCAGTCCTAAGTTAGCAAATACTAGACCCGCCCACTCTCCCTCTTCTCATTCTGGCGACTAATTTTATTTCAATCACATCGGATCAAATTTATCACTGAGAAGGAGACAGGGTGGATGGGTGGGGCCACTTATGTTCTTCTATCGAGTGGGAGTGGGAGTGGAAACTCATAAAACACTTATGTAACAAACGAATCCGAAAATTACTTCTGGATATCGAAAACTACAAGAATCTGTCTTTAATTACTTTTCGAAAATAGTTGAAAAATTGTCGTAAATGTCACATGTGCCAAAATCAGTCTTATATTTTTAAATTGTAACCCTCCACCCACCCACCCCCTATTTTCTTAGAGGGTATGTCAAACAAAAATTTTATACCGAGCGATTTTGACCCAAATTTAAAAATAACCGTATTTCAATTAGCGATTTTGGAAAATCAGTAGGAATTTCCAAAGAAACGAAGCCGAAAATGACTTCTGGATATCGACATCTACAAGAAAATGTCTTCAACCACTTTTCAAAAATATTTTAAAAATGGTGGAAAATGTCATAAGTACCAAAATCAGTCTTATCTTATCAAATACTAGCCCCGCCCACCCACCCCCTCTTTTCTTAGCGGGTATGTAAAAAAAAAAAAATTATACCGAGTGATTTTGACGGAACTTTAAAAATAACTTTATTTCAATTGGCGATCTTGGAAAAACAGTAGGAACTTCCGAAGAAAGTAAGCCGAAAATCACTTCTGGCTATCGAAATATACAAGAAAATGTCTTCAACCAATTTTCGGAAATTGTTGTAAAATGGTGGAAAACGTTAAAAGTGCCAAAATCAGTCTTATCTTAGGAAATACTAGCCCCGCCCACCCGCCCTCTATTTTCTTGGAAGGTATGTCATTGCCAAAATCAGTCTTACTTTAGCAAGTGCTAGGGCTGCCCACCCTCCCTCTGCTCATTCTGGTGACTAATTTTATTACTGTTCAGTATAAGATCATTCATTTCATTCAGAACGGATCAAATGAATCATTGAGAAGGAGACAAGGTGGGTGGGTGGGGCTAATTATGTTGTTCTGTCGAGCGGGAGTGGAAACCTATAAAAACTTATATAATAAACGAAGCCAAAAATTAGTTGAAAAATCGAGAATGTCGTAAGTGCCAAAATTACTCTTATCATATCAAATACTAGCCCCGCCCACCGACCCCCTATTTCCTTAGAGGATATGTCAAACAAAAGTTGTATACGGAGCGATTTTGACGAGACTTTAAAAATAACTGTATTTCAATTAGCGATTTTGGAAAAACGGTAGGAATTTTGTAAAAAGCGAAGTCGAAAATCACTTCTGGTTGAAAAATGGTCGAAAATGTCTAGATTTTTGGAAAAAAATAAAAACTGTATTACATTTTACGATTTAACTTTGAAAATGAAAAACCGAATGCTCTGGACTCTTACAAACGTTTTAAGAGAGTCAGAAACATGGTTGCACATGCAACTTTGCAACAGTGCAGAGTTGGGTTATTGAATTGTCCCGTTTCTTGCTTTTTGTTCGCACGTTTTAGAGCTCGTGGAATAGAAAAATGAAACTTTCCTGTTTCAGTCTGTCTGTTGCCAATTGTATTACACAATCGGAACTACGGACCCGATAACTTATTTTATTTTATAAATTTACTAAATTTAGATTTAACGAAACTGTGTCAATAATCGTTTAGAGAGCACTATTAAAACATACATTTTCGGCTGCCAAATCGGTTTATCTTGTTACATCTCAAGGTTCCATTTTAGGCGCCGTGTTGTTTTTGATTTACGTCGGTGACTACCCGATTTCGTTCCGAATGCTTGTACAGCACTCATGCACGCGATACGAGTATTGGAATGGAAAAGTTTTATCTAAATACCCAAGACCGGTTCCAAGTTTACTCATTTTAAATCTTTAGAATATTATTATTAATGTGATTTTTACCCTCCAAAAAATTGATATGCAATTCTGCAAACACTCGCATACTATTTGTAGAATTTAAAGCGGTTCGGGTCACATTTTTGATTGATTTTACTGCTGCCGGAGTTGGTATCTGTGGAACTATTTTTGGCGGAATAGCGAAAGGGAATTTCAGTGCAACCCAATAAGGAAAGAAGCCTTGCCATTTTTGTTCTAACGGTGAAAGTTATTTTTCCCGATCTCTGTTTACTTTGAATCAAACATACACGCAGTAGGCTGTGCTTATGCATCGTTGCATCAGAGGGACCAAGGCTCTGCTTACACTTTCTGCATAAATATAAGTTACCCTTGTTTTTTTAACGGTACGTGGGATAAGATAACTGGATATTGATTTTTCGAAATTTATAGAAATTCGGTTTGTTGTATTATTGAAAAAAAAAAGTGATCTAGTAAGCCATGAAATGTACATATTTTTTAAAATATTGATGTTGGCATTGGAGTTATTTGACAGTGATTTTATCGTAAATGTCAAAGTGATTAACACGAACAAGAAAGGCGTGGGTGTTGCTAACATCATTCTTTTAACATTAAATTTCAAAGGTTGCTACCCGAATTTGTTTCTAGATCATCCTATCACTTTTGTAAAGAGCAAATGCAATTTTGTAATTTTAATGCTAGTAAAATTCACATTTGATAAACGATATATTTTTTTCCTTGAAAATCGGTCTGTTTTATGTCAATAGTAGACTGGAAATACTACGAGAGGAACAAGGACTATTTTGTTTAGTTTAACATTGTTCGTTCAATTTTTTTTATTTGCATTTTTTCAATTCAGAGATACTATGAGAATTGACAGATTGAGATTTAAAATTTTCACGAGAGATTAATTTTTATGTGGACACTTCTCGGGAAGCTGCAGAAACTCAGTTAACACAAGAAATCTAAGAAACCTAAGAAACCAAGAAAGCCAGGAAAGTTAGTAAGACAAGGAAACTCAAAAAATACAAAATTATGAAAATTATAAAGATTTTAAAAACCCAAATTTGGAAGACAGTATAATCCCAAGAAATCCAAGAGTAAGAAATTCAAGAAATTCAAAATTCTGAAAATTATAATCATTGTCAAAAATCAAAAACTTAGATTTCCCAAAATACGTAAGAAACCGCCGAAGCTCAGATAGTCTAAGAAACCCAAGAACCCACGACGTCCAAAAAACTCAATAAATTCGGAAAGACAAGGAAACCTAGGAAACCCCGAAAATTAAAAAACTCAAGAAAGCCAGAAATCCAAGAAACCCAAAAAATATTAGAAATCCGGGAAATACAAAAAATCCAAGGAATCCAAAATTCTGTAGATTTATATGCATTTTAAATAAAATTTGGAGCAAAATTTAAACCTTAGGTCGAGAAACTTAAAAAATCCAAAAAAAAAACAAGAAATTTAAAAAATCCTCGAAGCCCAAGAGATCGGAAAAATCGGAGAAATCCAATAAATCCAAATTCCTAAAAATTATAAACATTTTTTCAAGAAACTCAAACATCCTCCGAAACTGAACTTTTTTTTGTTTCAATTTCTTATTTGTTAAATTTTGGACAAAATCAACTGGTCAAGATATCGGAATATCGTAAAAGCAAAATTTAACGAAAAGTTTAGACGCAGTGAGCAAAAATAGCCATTACCCCAACAAAGCCGCCCTAAATCACGGCTCGTCGCAATATCCCGAGTGTTTGAAAAATGAGAGTTTCTTAAAAGGGGGGAAATTATTCATCTTGTCACTCTCATCTTTTCACCGTGTGACGGATACATAACCGAGCCACCATTTTCAATAAATGAAAATTTTATTGCTTTCTTCTGTTTAATTTTTCACGACACGCTTCCTTTAATTTTTCCACCAAGCCCAATTTTTCCATTTTTAATTCATCCACTCCTAACTTTTCCGCCCCCGTTTCAAAGCTGCATTAAACTGTCAGTATTTATTTCCGGCCGGCGGCGCCCCTGCTGAAAATAACTTAGATTCCGAATTCCGAAAAGCAAATCTTGCCCAGACTCGAGGGTGCGAAGAATAAATCATTCCCATATGCATGTTTAATATATTGTCGCTACTGAAGGGTTTCGGTCGGCAAATTTTATTTAAAATGTACACAAAGTCGCCGCCCCGCGATGGATGAGGTGAATTTAAAATTTAATTTCACATGTCAACACTTTGCAACTACACGCAAGGAGCAATTCCGGGTAATTCGTCTCGCTCCCGGAACTTACGGCGTTGTAAAAATTTGCTTTTTATTTCGGAGAGTTAAGGGTTGTTAGAAGACTGATGTGCTGTTAACCCAGTTTGCGTTCTTCAGCTGCGGGATGTTACGCAAAGAGTACACGAAGTGGATGATGTTTATGCAAATTTCGCCTTTATTGTGGCGATGTAGTGCGGGAAGTTTTCTTTATGGGAAAATGTGCGTCTTGACCCGGACGAATTTTTTGCCACTTTCTAATTTGCTAAATTACAACTCCGCTCCGACGCCGCTTCTTATTGAAATAACCCACTATTAAACCCTAAAGTTTAATCCTCTTAATAACTTACCTACGATCCGTTTATCAACTTTCGGGGTATTAACGCCAAGTCGAAACTGAATCAGTTATGGTTCGGAACACCGAAACTTCATTTCCGAAGAAAATTACATTGAAGCAAAAACGCCACTCCACACGTTTCATAACCGAAATTGTAAACAACTTGGAGCAGGTTTTGGTCCAACTAATCAGGAATCACTATGTTGTTAGATGAAAGGAAAACTTTGAATGCGTCTACGGGGAAGTGCACTTCGATGTAAGAAGTTGAGTAATTTAAATCCCATTTTCGCACCTCTTAAACTTGATATACTGTGTGCATAATAATTAACGCCGTAATTATTCATGCCTACCTCGAGCTGAGTTTTCATCTTGAGAACTTTTTCGTTTTATAGAAAGTAAGTAAATTCCAAGTTTTCGCGTTTCTTGAAATTAATCAGTGCGGAGCTTTTGATTTCTAGAACCGTCTGCGACCTCAGATTTTTTATTCATTCAGTCTGTCTGTGGTAATATTAACAGTTGAAAATTTGCACTACTATGAATACAACCGCTGTGAAGCGGAAATCACCGCAAGTTTCATTGGAATACAGAATGACGAACGAGAAACTAAATATCAGGAATGTTTGATATTCATGAAATAAAATCTATAATACGCAGGTAATCAGTCAAATTACCAGTGAAATTGATACACACATTTGCTTTTGATGTTTCGTTAATGGCAGTTTGTTATCCAAACATTTTGCTGTACTTTATTTGTATAATACGGGTTCATTTGTATTAAAACACAATTTATGTAATGTGGTTGAGTAATTAGAGATATTATAAAAACAAATTAAATTGATACAACTGATACCTATTGGATGTGTGTTTTAGCTGAAAACGAATAGTGCCATTATGTGAATTTTTAAGTTAAAACTATGGGAAATTTCGTTGAAGCGACGTAATTTCGTCTGGTGTTGTATGAAAATTTTTAGAGAGTAAATAAAATAAATCTAAACGAACATCTAAATTCGTAAAATATTAATTTTGAGTTTTTTTAGATAGATTATTTGTAATAAATAAATTCGGCGAACAGCAACCATCATGTTTTCTCGAGGTTTGATGACCCCAAAAGTATGAGAAAATAGATCTTCCGTTCCCGTTTCTTTATATATCTATGTCAGATATACCATGTAAATGGCAAAAAGTTAAACAAAATTTCTTGCATTTCTTGGGTTACGTGAGTTTCTGAGGATTTTTGAGTTTTTTGAGTTAATAAAGTTCCTCGAATCAAAATTTGTCATTTACCGGAATGTCTATAATTTTCAAAATTTTGGATTTATTAGGGAACTTGAATTTTTTAAATTTCCAGGACTTCTTGGGTTCTTGCCCCACTGGATATCCTGGATTTCTTAGATTTCTTGGGTTGACTGAGTTCTGAGGCTCCTTATTTTTTCTTTAGTTTCTTAAGTTTCTTGGGAGTTCAAAACTTTACATTTTTGCATAATTTTCGGAAGTTTTGATTTTCTTAGATTTTTCGAATTTCCTGGTTTCTTGGATTACTTAGGCTTTTTGATTTTTTTGAATTTCTTAGTTTTCTTGTACCTCTTGGACTCCTGGGTTTCTGGGATTTTTTAGGTTTCTTGGGAGTGCAAAATTTTTTGTTTATCAGAGTGTTTGTAATTCCCAAAAATTTTTAATTTCTTGGTTTTCTTGAATTCCTTAATTTTTTAAGTTTTTTTTTGTTGTATTTATAAAAAATTTTGTTGTGCTCTACTCTACAGTTGAAAATAATGTACCGTATGCTACGCACAACTATTGTCTTTAACTTGTATTTTTTTGTGATCAATTTTCAAATTTTGAGTTCCAAATTTTCAAAAATGTTCCTGAAAATCCGTTCGTGTGTGTCTAAACAATCAAACAGCTGCGTAATGGGACAGATCATTCTACGTTGATTTCGAAAAAGAAGTCGTCATTGTCATAAATTTTCAAAAAATCGATAAATTTGCATTCGAAATTTTCAGAAATTTTCCCAAATATCCGTTAATATGCACCGTAATTAGCAGACAACTACATCATCACACAGAAAATTGATCATAGACAACAAACATGAGATCGTAGTGATCATAAGTTTTCAAATAGTGGAGAATTTTGAGTTCCAAATTTTCAAAAATTTTGCTAAAAATCCGTTCGTATGTGTCTTAACAACCATCAGCTACGTAAGGTGACAGATAATTCTACGTTAATTTCAAATATGAAGTGGCCGTTGCTATACATTTTCAAAAAATCGAAAAATTCGCATTTGAAATTTTTAAAAATTTTACAAAAAGCCATTAATATGTATTGTAAACCGTAAATGCCTCACGATCAGATAAAGAATTCTGCTTAGATTACGAATATGGGGACGTGGTTGTCATGAATTTTTAAATAATAGAGCAATTTCCTTTTGGAACTTTCAAAAATTTACCAAAAAATTCGTTAATGTACATTTTAACTACTAACTAGCGACGTTATCGGACAGAAAATTCTGCGTTGATTACGAATATAAAGTCGTCATTGTCATAAGATTTGAAAAAATTGAGAAATTTGTAATTGGAACATCCAAACATTTTGTCAAAAATCTGTATTATGCGTCTAACAAGCAGACGTCTACGTTATCAGACGAAGAATTCCACGTAGATCACGAATATAAAGTCGCCCTTTTCGTAAGTTTTCAAATAATTGAGAAATTTGTGTTCGAAATCTCCAAAAATGTTGTAAAAAATTCGTTAATAGGCATTGTAATCAGCAGACATCTACATGATCAGACAGAAAATTTTTCATGGATTACAAACATAAAATCGTAATTATTTAAGTTTTCAAATAGTGGAGAATTTTGAGTTCTAACTTTTCAAAAATTTTCTAAAAAATCCGTTAGTATGTATCTGAACATCCAAACAGCTACGTAATGGTACACATAATTCTACGTAGATTTCGAATATGAAGTGGTCGTTACTATAAACTTTTAAAAAATCAAAAAATTTGCATTCGAAATTTTCAACCAATAAATAGCGCTACATTATGAGACCGAGAATTCTCCTTAGATTACGAATAGGAAGTTGCGGTTCTTACAAGTTTTCAAATAACCGAGAAATTTGCTTTTGAAACTTTCAAAAATTTACTCAAAAATCCGTTAATGTACATTTTAACTACTAAATAGCGACGTTATCGGACAGAAAATTCTCCGTTAATTTCGAATATGAAGTCGTTCTAATCGTAATTTTTCAAATAATCGAGAAATTTGCATTTGAAATTTTCAAAAATGTTCTCAAAAGTCCTCTAATATGCAATGTAGCCACCAAATAGCTACATTATTATACAAATAATTTTCCATAGATTACGAATTTGAATCTGGTTCAAACAAGGTTTCAAATAATCGAGAAATTGGCAATTCAAATCTTTCAAAAATTTTCCCAAAAATCCGTTAATATGCATCGTACTCAGTAAAAAGCTACATTAATAGACAGAAAACTCTCCGCAGATTACGAACATGAGATCGTGATGATCATAGTTTTCCAATAGATAATCGAGAATTTTGCATTTGGAATTTTCAATAATTTTCCAAAAAATCCGTTAGTACCTATGTGTTTTAATAACTAAACAACTACGTAATGGAATAGATTTCGGATATGAGGTCATCATTGCCATATGTTTTCAAATAATCTAGAAATATGCATTTGAAATTTTCAAAAATTTTGCTAAAGTTCTGTGAATAATACGTCTTAAGAAGCAAACATTTCCATTATTATTAGGAAGAGAGATCATGGTGATCATAAGTTTTCAAGTAGTTGAGAATTTTGAGGTCAAAATTGTCAAATTTTTTTCCAAAAATCCGTTAATGTGTATCGGAATCAGTAAACAGCTGCATTATGAGACAGTTAATTCTCCGTAGATTACAATTATGAGGTCGTGGTTGTCGTAAGTTTTCAAATAATCAAGAAATTTGCATTCAAAATTTTCAAAAATTTTCTCAAAAATTCGTTAATATATATCATAACCAGCGAACGGCTGCATTATCAGATAGAGAATTCTACGTAGATTAAAAATATGAGGTCGTCGTTGCCATAAGTTTTCAGATAAACGAGAAATTTGAGTTCGATATTCTCAAAAATTTTCCCAAAAATTTGTTAATATGCATCGTAATCAGCAAACAGCTTTATCCTCAGACAAAAAATTGTCCGTAGAGTACGAACATGAGATCGTGGTGTTCATGAGTTTTCAAATAGTGGAGAATTTTCCACTCGAAATTTTCAAAAATTTTCCCAAAACTATTTGTATGTGTCTCAGCAACTAAATAGCAAGGTAATGGGACAGAAAATTCTACGTAGATTTCGAATATGAGATGATGGTGATCATAAATTTTCAAATAATCGAAAATTTTCAGTTCGGAGTTGTCAAAAATTTTCCCAAAAATTCGTTAATATGTATCGTAACCACTGAACAGCTGCATTATCAGACAGGGAATGCTGCGTTAACTACGAATGTGAGGTCGTGTTATTATTAATTTTCAAAAAATTGAGATATTTGCATTTGGACCTTTCAAAAATTTTTCCAAACATCCGTTAATAATACGTTTTAAAAAGTAAACATCGACATTATCAGAGAGGGGAATTCTAATTAGATTATGAATATGAGATCTTGGGGATCACAAGTTTTCAAATAGTTGAGAATTTTGCGTTCTAAATTTCCGAAAATTTTCCAAAAATTTGTAAATATATGTATTTTTTTAACATTGAATTTATTTGAGTGTACTTTAGGGGCATGGAAGTTCTATTTACTAATATATGTATGGCCAATTTTTTTAACATAAAGTTGTTAATTTACCGATTTTGACAATAACTAATCAACATTGTTTAATTTTCAACACCCGAAATTTTTATCAATGTCATAATTTTGCCATTTCAAGGGGTTGTAAGACTTATAGATAAGACACAGTTGTGGTCAAAATCTTATAGAGTTCTCTTCAGATTTATTATTAAATACTGTTCAAAAGCACTTGCATCACTATAAAGAGAAAAAAGAACTACTAGATGCACTTAAAAAATCTGTGTATCAGAGTAAGCGTAGGTTTTCAAACCTACAATTAATTATAAGACACTCTATACAGGCTTTTTGAATTCGAAATATTTTTTTTTTGCATAACCAACCCAAAACCAAATAACATACGGATCGAGGGCAAAAATGTCGACTGCCATGAAATTTTAAATCACTCGCTCTAATATGGACTAGTTCTTCTTATTTTAGACGTGTTGTAATTAACATTCAAGCTTCGAAGAGTGAGATCAGTCTCAGTTATACATCGGAAGTCGATGATTACAATAACAGATTAACGCAAATACTAATTGTATAAACTTTTGACGTCGAAGTATGGTACTTATTTCCAAAAGCGGCACATTTATGAAACTAGACTGACTTAACCCACACACATAATAGAAAATTTGCGGAATTACCTACTCTGAAGGTAACACTTAAAGTTTATTTTTCCTTGTTGAATTATTGACAGTGTCGTAATTTAATTCAGTACAGAATTACCCAACACGTTTCTGCTTTATTATAATACATAGGTACGTTTACGTTATGAAACTCAGTTAAGAGCCAAGGCCGAGAATTTTCACATTTATCTTAAAAATTAATCTATATTATACACATAGTCGTTTCTACGTCAAACGAAAACTCCTATAATAATCATATAACCAAGTTTCTAAAATTCAAACTTTTTTATTATAATTTGAAAAATTGTAGCTTTCATTTGCTGTTTTTCCCTCATTAACTTGTATATTCTTGTTAAAGAACATAACTATATTTTATCAACTTTGTACAACGCAACTGTACACAATTACCATTTTTTCTCGCGTACTTGTTCACCTTTGTGTTAAAACAAATCAATGTTAAAACAAGGCAAACAGCCATCTCTGGGACCAACAACATTGTGTTTATCTCCCCCGCAAGAACAACAAAGCTAATACATGTAAAACTACAAAGACCCAGAAAATGGTTAATAAAAATAAAACAAAAATGAAGCAATAAACCGCACGTGTTAAAGCCCGCAAACAACGTTATTGTTAAATAAAAGTGCTTAAATAAAGCTTCCAAGTTACTCAACAGACCCTAAACTCACGAATCGCTCCACTCTTTTCCCGTTCCTAATTACAGCGAATGTTTACGTTAAACTCGATTCCTGTAACAAATCAATTATTTTTTTCCGACTAACTCACGACAAACATCATTCTCCCTCTGCACATTGAATTTAATTAAAACTTATCCACCTAACAAAATAACAAAACGTTAAATTAACTCAGCTGTCTCGTCTACTAAAACAATTCTGCCTCGTATTTCGCAGACAACAAAAAACTACTTAATTATATCGTACTGTATGCGCCTGCAGGATTATAAACATAGTTTGAAAAATACGAACTAACTCGATTAATTTTGCAAAAACGTGCCTTTGTGAGCATTTAGAGCAACACAAATGAGTACTTATGGCTAAATAATAGTGTAGCTGCTCTACATTAAAACAATTACGCCACAATTTGTCATGCGCATAATTATCCAATGTAATTATTTCCCTCTGGAAAAAGTATTTTTAAACGTGCCACCATTCTAAGAGTAGCCTCTCGGTTAAGTGAATAAGGCTGACTTTTTATAGAAGCAATATGCTTTTATTAGAACGCATTGTCAATGTCAGTGTTATGGAAATAATTGTGCCGTTTAGAATTGCTACAACGTGGCTGGGTGATTGAATCAAAGTGAGCAGAATTTTAATTGGCCTTTAATAAAACATTCGTTGTATGAAAAAGCGTTGTGTCGCCTAACTGTAAAAGTGCCAGATTTTGATAGTCAAACGAGGTTTAAAAAGTTGGAGTTAATTTGACAAAAGTGTTTGCTTACGTTGCACTGTTTCAGTAATTTGGACGCACAGTCCTTCAAAAGAAGTGCTAACGTGCTAACAATTCGGTTATTAGGAGATCTGCTAACAAAAGCTCTAGAACTTGTTGGCTAATTAGTGACAACACAACAATATAATTGTTGTTTACGTTGCAAACATTTCACGATAATTGTTGGGGATTTTCCGATAGGTCCAATATTACACATAATGTGGACGCATTTTTCCAACTATATTGGCAACCTTGACTAGAAATTAGCATAGTCGAAAGGTGAAAGCAATATTATTCCTTACTATTATTTTTCCTCTCTGTAAATCTAAAAGAGAAGAATAGTGGGGATAAAACCAGCATCTGCGTTAAACACTCTATCCCTATTTTTAAATTAACTGGACCATAATGACCACTTTTTGACCTGTTTTGACTTTTCCCATTACCACTTGCTTACAAAGTTCTCCCACGAACGTTTCGCTATTTTACTAAACCAACGGATACATGTTTCTGTTCCGACAATGACCTCTTCAATATACGATCCAGATAGCTGTAAACCTCGACTTAAACTCCTATCTTTGTTATTAAATGCATGTGAAGAATGACTTTCAACAAAGCTAATGACGTTCATAGAGACATTACAAACGCAATTTGTTTCAACTTTTCCCATGTGAATTTTTTTTTTTTTGAAGTTTGGTACTGAATTCACACTATTCCGCTACGACCTAATGATTTTGAAGTTTGCAAGATTGCAGTTCAAGGCTGCTTGGTTCAGCGCTCTGAGTTTAGCCTGGTTTGTCAATTTTTTCAGTGTTGTGTAACGTGTGGGTTCGTGTACCGAGTAATCAAACAGAAGAATCTACAAAAAATTAAAAAATGTTAAAATCGACACGCGAAATCGCCGCTGTTTGCGATAGTAAAATCTTGTTGCATATTTAACGTCTAAAAAATTGTAAAGTTCTTTTTCGCTTCTTCCGTGTTTCGATTCGAAATTTTTTGTTTCTTCAATTTTACCATATGCAATTTCATTTGTAAATTTTTCAGTTTTTTGATTTTCCAACTTCTGGATATGTGAACTTTTCATTTGCAATTTTTCGAATTTTAATTTTACATACATATGTAAGAATAATAATTATAAATTAAAAAAAATCACTTTTTCAATTTTACGATTTTAGAATTCCAATTTCTCGATTCATTAGTTTTTTTAGATTTTCAAGTTTTTCGATTTTCAGTCTTCGATTTGCAATTTTTCGATTTTTCATTTTTTCGACTTTGCAAGTGTTCGTTTTTTCGATTTTTCAATTTTTTCCCATTTTTTTTTTGTTTTCGCTTCTTCAGTTTTTCGATTTGGATTTTTTCAATTTTTCATTTTTTCGTTTCTTGAATTTTTAAATTTTGAAATTTTTGATGTGCAATTACTTGAGGTTTCAATTTTTATTTTTTCAGTTTTTCGATTCCTCAGTTTTTCATTATTTTCATTTCTTAAAATTTTTCATTTGCAAATTTCCGTTTCGGCTTTTATTTGCTTTATTTTCACAATGTTTTGTTTTTTCAATTTTACGTTTCTTCACTTTTTCAATTCGAATTTTTTCAATCTTTCATTTTTTTAGTTTCTTTAGTTTTTAGATTTTGCAATTTTTCGGTTTACAGTTTCTCGAGTTTTCAATTTTTAATTTTTCGGTTTTTCGATTCCTCAGTTTTTCATCATTTTCATTTCTTAAAATTTTTGATTTGGAAATTTCCGTTTCGGTTTTTATTTTCTTTATTTTTACAATGTTTTGTTTTTTCAATTTTCCGTTTCTTCAATTTTTCAATTCGCAATTGTTCAATTTTTCTTTTATTTCTTTAGTTCTCGAGTGTTCATTTGCAAATTTTTCAGTTCTTCGATTTACCAACTTCTGGATGTTTCAATTTTTAGTTTTTGCAATTTTTTTATTTACAATTTCACGAGTTTTCAATTTGTCTTCAATTGTTCTGACTTTTTTTAGTGTGAAATTTCTCAATTTTTGGATTTTTCAATTTTTCGATTTGCAAATTTTTCAGTTTTCATTTTTGCTATGTTTCAACTTTTAGATTTTTAAATTGTTTCATTTTTTGATTTTAGATTTTTAAGTCGCTCTTAGATTTCCAATTTTTCGAATAATTATTTTTTTAGATTTTCAAGTTTCTCGATTTTCGGTTTTTCAATTTTTCGTTTTTTAGTTAGTCGTCGATTTGCAATTTTTCGATTTTTCACTTTTTCGATTTTGCAAGTGATCGTTTTTTCTATTTTTCGATTTTTTCCAATTTTTTAGTTTTTGGATATTCCGTTTTTTCAGTTCTACGTTTTTTCGATTTTGAAATTTTGAAGCAATCTGTCGACATTTAAATTTTTCAGTTCTTCAATTGTTTGGTTCTTCAATTTTTCAAGTTCTTCATTCCCAGGTTTTATTTCATATTTTCAGGATTTTTCATTTTTGATTTTTAAGTTTACAATTTTGCGATTTTTCCATTCTTGAAAAATCGAAAAATTGAATCGGTTTTTCGATTTTTCAATTTTTTCCGATTTTTTAGTTTTTCAATTTTTCGATTTTTCAAAAAATTTTTCAATTTTTTCCGATTTTTAAAATCGAAAAACCGAAAAAACGAGCACATGTGAAACCGAAAAAGTCAAGAATCGAAGAACTAAAGAACGAAAAATTGAAAAACTCAAAATCGAGAAACTTCAAATTTAAAAAAAATTGAAGAAACGAAAAATTGTAAAACAAACAAATTGTAAAATTGAGAAACGGAAAGATAAAAGTCAAGAACTTCAAAAATTCAAAAAACGAGAAATTAAAAATTGAGAAACCAAAAATCGAAAAACGGAAAATCTAAAAATTGTAATATCGAAAAATTGAAAAAACGAAAAACTGAAAAATTTGGAACTCTAAAAATTGAAGAATTGAGTTTAAAGGTGGAAAAAAGAAAAATTATAACACCGAAACATTGAAAAATATAAAAATTGAAAAAATCAAGAAAATGAACAAACGAAAAATTGTAAAACAAACAAATTGTAAAATTGAGAAATGGAAAGATAAAAGTCAAGAACTTCAAAAATTCAAAAAACGAAAAATTAAAAATTGAGAAACTAAAAATCGAAAAACGGAAAATCTAAAAATTGTAATATCGAAAAACTGAAAAAACAGAAGTAGAAAAAACGAAAAACTGGTATAAAATCGAAGAAAATGAAAATAGAAAATTGCGGATTTGAAGAATAGAAATAAAAAACTTGAAAAACTGGGAAAACGAAAAATTTAAAAATCGAAAAATTAATAACAGGGAAACGAAAAGAATAAAAAAAATGCACATTTGCAAAATTGAAGAAATGAAAAACTGAAAAATTTGGAAAACTAAAAATTGAAAAATTGAGTTTAAATTTGGAAAAAAGAAAAATTATAACACCCAAACATTGAAAAATATAAAAATTGAAAAAATCAAGAAAATGAACAAGCGAAAAATTGTGAAGCAAAAAAATTGTAAAATTGAGAAATGGAAAGATAAAAGTCACAAACTTAAAAAATTCAAAAAACGAAAAATTAAAAATTGGGAAACTAAAAATCGAAGAACGGAAAATCTAAAAATTGTAATATCGAAAAATTGAAAAAACAAAAGTTGAAAAAACGAAAAACTGTGGCATAAAATCCAGAAAATGAAAATAAAAAATCGGGGAGTTGAAAAATAGAAATCAAAAACTTGAAAAAATGGGAAAACGAAAAATTTTAAAATCGAAAAATTAATAATAGGGAAACGAAAAAAATCAAAAAAATGTACATTTGCAAAATTGAAGCAACGAAAAACTGAAAAATTTGGAACTCTAAAAATTGAAGAATTGAGTTTAAAGGTGGAAAAAAGAAAAATTATAGCACCGAAACATTGAAAAATATAAAAATTGAAAAAATCAAGAAAATGAACAAACGAAAAATTGTAAAACAAACAAATTGTAAAATTGAGAAATGGAAAGATAAAAGTCAAGAACTTCAAAAATTCAAAAAACGAAAAATTAAAAATTGAGAAACTAAAAATCGAAAAACGGAAAATCTAAAAATTGTAATATCGAAAAACTGAAAAAACAGAAGTTGAAAAAACGAAAAACTGGTATAAAATCGAGAAAATGAAAATAGAAAATTGCGGATTTGAAGAATAGAAATAAAAAACTTGAAAAACTGGGAAAACGAAAAATTTAAAAATCGAAAAATTAATAACAGGGAAACGAAAAGAATAAAAAAAATGCACATTTGCAAAATTGAAGAAATGAAAAACTGAAAAATTTGGAAAACTAAAAATTGAAAAATTGAGTTTAAATTTGGAAAAAAGAAAAATTATAACACCCAAACATTGAAAAATATAAAAATTGAAAAAATCAAGAAAATGAACAAGCGAAAAATTGTGAAGCAAAAAAATTGTAAAATTGAGAAATGGAAAGATAAAAGTCACAAACTTAAAAAATTCAAAAAACGAAAAATTAAAAATTGAGAAACTAAAAATCGAAGAACGGAAAATCTAAAAATTGTAATATCGAAAAATTGAAAAAACAAAAGTTGAAAAAACGAAAAACTGTGGCATAAAATCCAGAAAATGAAAATAAAAAATCGGGGAGTTGAAAAATAGAAATCAAAAACTTGAAAAACTGGGAAAACGAAAAATTTAAAAATCGAAAAATTAATAATAGGGAAACGAAAAAAATCAAAAAAATGTACATTTGCAAAATTGAAGCAACGAAAAACTGAAAAATTTGGAACTCTAAAAATTGAAAAATTGAATTTAAAGGTGGAAAAAAGAAAAATTATAACACCCAAACATTGAAAAATATAAAAATTGAAAAAATCAAGAAAATGAACAAACGAAAAATTGTGAAACAAAAAATTGTAAAATTGAGAAATGGAAAGATAAAAGTCAAGAACTTCAAAAATTCAAAAAACGAAAAATTAAAAATTGAGAAACTAAAAATCGAAAAACGGAAAATCTAAAAATTGTAATATCGAAAAATTCAAAAAACAAAAGTTGAAAAATCGACAAATTGTAACATCAAAAAATTGGTCAAATGTAAATAAATATTATAAGATTTGATTTGCTAGTTGTATTTTTTCTATCACCTCTTATAAGTAATTCTAAAATATATGAGTGCACTGGTAAACCATAAGTATAGAGTCATCATATTTTGCATATTTCAAAGAGGATTTATTCGGCAAAATTTTGAGATGACGTCATCAAGTTTTTCGAAGGGGCTAAACGAATACATTTTTATTACCGATTTATCATCATTACGATAACCTTAAAACGTTTGCAAGATTTCAGAACATTCGGTTTACAGCTTCAAAATTTGCAAAATGTTGCTATAAAATTTTGATTTTTTTTTAATTCTGGATATCAAAGATGAAAACTCAACACGGATTCATACACCACAAGTAAGGGAGTATCTTAATTCATAACAATAAAAGTTAGCCGAATTTTGGTTAGCATCTACATGAAAGACCTAATACACACAATATTTGATAACAATTAGTGCGGTAATTTCGGATCTTTTCCAGGAGGTTGTTCGAGCACTGTTGGCTTAAAATATTAATTAATATTAATTATTTTTACATACATTTTTATATTTTATCGCCAGCTTATTATTTGGTGGAAGTAGATAAATTAATTTTGAAACATACACGCGAAATGACGTCACCAGTTTATTGCATGGAAGAATTAGGTGAATTTTACTTGGTGTTCAATAAGAATTTTCCAAATCTCGTTCGCATGTGGATGGAAGAAGGTCTCGTTGTCGGTCAAGCTCAGACATACTGAATCGGTCTCACAACATAAGGGTACACCAGGGGTGAAATAAACCGTTATTAGGGTTGCAAATAGTCGAATTCCGGGCAACATTTCGTGCGCACTTGCTCCAGGAGCTCGATGCCCGTAATCCGCATTTCTCATTAATCACCAACTTTTGAACAATTCCGGCTCGTTTTTTCCATTTTTCCTTTCAACGTACACGATCTCATATCCGCAAATCCTGCACCTTCGAAACTTCCGCAAACAAAATTAAATTGAAATCAAAGTTCATCGTCCCAGCAATAAACACGATTTAACAGTTACGAAAACAAAAACTGCAATTAAAAGTGCAATTTAACTTTGGAGACTTCTAAGCTGCATCGAGCTCGTGCTTTGATCTTAGCACAACAAATTTGCATTTTAAATATTTGCGTACGAAACGGCACGGGCTCGAGGAGTGCCTAAGACTGGAAGCCGAGGATTAATCCTGATCGTTTGATAAAGGCGGATTGCGGGTATTGGCTAGACGGAAAACGTAACAAGCGTTTAGGGAGTTCGGCTTGTACGGAAACAATTGGTAAGTTTGGTCCTTGCGAAGTATAACCAGAGATAAATTTCGTATTAAAGTCGTTCGGCTGTGAATTATTGACAGTACAGTGTAGTTAAGCCATGGCTGAAAATGTCGATACGAATTTATCGGAGCTAAGTAGCCGCCTTTTGTCGGGGACGGTGCTTAGAGGAGTGCGGGAAGAATTTATGGCGGCGGGGCGAGGGCGGGCGATTAATTAACAAAAAACTGATTTTTGAACTTGTATGCGTTCACGAACGGGGAGATTCGCTGTTCGAAAAACCGAGAGTCGAAAAATTGAAAATTCCAAATTTTAAAAATCGAAAATTGAAGATTCGAAACACTGAAATTTCGAAAAATCTCAAAACAAAATTCAAAGATCGAGGTGCGAGGTGTCGAAAAATCGAGAAATTTAAATATCGAAAAATTGCAAAATCCAGAAATTATAAAGTTCCCATAATTAAAATGTTGAAAAAGTGAGAAATCGAAATCTTGAATTGGGAAATCTAAAAATCCGAAAGTCTAAAATTCAATGTTAAATTTAAAAAATCGAAAAATTGGAAAATCAAAAACTGAAAAATTCGACAAATTGAAAAATAAAATTCGATAATTCTGGTTTGAAAAACTGAGAAATTGTAAAATCGTAGTCAAAAAATCGAAAAGCCGAGAAATCGTAAATCCAAAATTTCAAAAATCCGAAAATCGAAGATTCTAAAAACTGAAAAATCGTGAAATGAAAAATTCCTAAACTGAAACATCCAGAAATCGAAGCATCGAAAGATTGAAAAATCAAGAAATCGAAAAGTCGAGAGATTGAAAAATCAGATAATTGATAGATCAAAATGAGCCAAAATAAAAAAATTGAAAGAATCTGAAAGTCCAAAATTCAGTGTTAAATTTAAAACAATAGAAAAACTGAAAAATCAAAAACTGAAAAATTTGACAAATTGAAAAATAAAATTCGATATTTCTGGTTCACTCGACAAAATGAACAATCAAAAAATAGAAACATCTACATCTGAAAGAACTGAAAAATCGAAAAATTGAAAAATCCAAAAATTAAAAAATCAAAAATTTAAAAATTGAAAAATCAAACTGAAAAATCAAAAATTTAAAAATTCGAAAAATTGAAACAACCATATCGAAGAACTGAAAAATTGAAAACGGGAATTCCAGAATTCGAAAAATTGAATAATTCAAAAATCCAAAATTTTAAAAATCAAAAAATATAAAAACCGAAAATTCAAGATTCTAAAAACTGAAATTTCGACAATGAGGAATCCCAAAACTAAAATGAAAAGTCGGAAGATCCAGCCATGGAAACATCAAAAAATCTAACATTTAAAAATCGAAAAATTGCAAAATAGAATTCAATATTTCTGAATTGAAAAAATGTAAAGTTGAAAAATCGAGGTCAAAAGATCTAAAAACAGAGAAATCGAAAATCCAAAATGTAAAAATCAATCAACTAAAAAATCGAGAAATTGAAATTTTCTGAACTGAAAATGACGAAAAATTGGAAAATTATCAAAAAATCGGCACATAGAAAAATTCAAAAACTGAAACAGAGAAATCAAAACATTAAAATATCGAAAAATCAAGAAATCGAAAAATGGAATAATTGGGAAATCAAATGGGTCAAAATCGAAAATTGAAACGTTAAACATTGAAAAAATTTAAATGAAAAACATCGATAAATCGAAAAATCGAAAAATTAAAAAATCGAAAAAATGAACGAAAAAAATTGAAAGATCGAAATCTCGATAAATCGAGGAATCGAAAAATTGAAAAATCTAAAAATAAACAATCGCAAAAATTTAAAAATCAAAAAATTGAAAAATCGAAAAATTGAAAAATCAAAACTGAAAAATTCGACAAATTGAAAAATAAAATTCGATATTTCTGGTTTGAAAAACTGAAAAATTGTAAAATCGTAGTCAAAAAATCGACAAACCGAGAAACCAAAAATCCAAAATTTCAAAAATCCGAAAATCGAAGATTCGAAAAACTGAAAAATTATGAAATGAAAAATTCCTAAACTGAAATGAGAATTTCTAAAAATTTCGATATTTCAACGGTCGATTCCGGAAAAACGGTTGCAGTTATCAAAGAAACGAGGCCGGAAATGAGTTCGAGAGCCCGAAATCTACCAGAAAATGTATTTAGTTAAGTTTCGAAAATGTCAACATTTGGCCGAAATTTGAGGAAGGGAGGACCATTGGAAAAATTTCACTTTTATAAAAGTTGTCTAAAAATTCTGAAAAAATTCAAGGACGTAGATCTCGACACGCTGATTACAAAATATGGGCTGTCGATGGTCACGGAGCAATATTTTTGAAAGAATCGGTACGAAATGCGAATTTTTGAGAATTTCTAAAAATTTCGATATTTCAACGGTCGATTCCGGAAAAACAGTTGCAATTATCAAAGAAAGGAGGCCGGAAGTGAGTTCTAGAGCCCGAAATCTACCAGAAAATGTATTCAGTTAAGTTTCGAAAATGTCAAAATTTGGCCGAAATTTGAAGAAGGGGGGACCATTGGAAAAATTTCACATTTAAAAAAGTTGTCTAAAAATTCCGAAAAAATTCAAGGACGTGGATCTCGTCACTCTGATTACAAAAATATAGGGTGTCGATGGTCACGGAGCAACATTTTCGAAAGAATCGGTACGAAATGCGAATTTTTGAGACTTTCTAAAAATTTCGATATTTTAATGGTTGATTCCGGAAAAACGATTGCAGCTATCAAAGAAACGAGACCGGAAGTGAGTTCTAGAGCCCGAAATCTACCAGAAAATGTATTTAGTTGAGTGTCGAAAATGTCAAAATTTGGCCGAAATTTGAAGAAGGGAAGACCATTGGAAAAATTTCATTTTTAAAAAAGTTATCCAAAAATTCTGAAAAAATTCAGGGGCGTAGATCTCGACACGCTGATTCCAAAAATATAGCATGTCGATGGTCACGGAGCAACCGAAAAATTGAGAAATAAAAAAATGGAAAAATGGAGAAACCGAAAATTCGAAGAATCGAGAAACCGGAAACTGAAATATCAAAAAATTGAAAAATCGAAAGTTGAAAAATCAACAAATCGAAAAGCCAAAAAATCTAACATTCGAAAAATTGAGAAAGCGAAATGTTATATCTACAATTTTGATTTTTTTTTTCAAAAAAATTACATTTAAGTAACATTTATTCGACAAAACTGTAAGATGACATCATCAGTTCATGGGGGACAGGAACAAATAAATTTTGGTCAATGATTTACCACGCTTCCGATAACCTTAAAACGTTTACAAAATTTGCAACTTTAAAATTAAGTTGTAAAACGTTATATAAAAAAAATAATTTTCTAATTCATAGACCACAAATGGAGGATTATGTTATATTGATGGAAACACATCATGAGACATCGAGTAGCCAGTCGCCCGATGGACTCGATTACAATACTTCCTTAGTTCACGCCCGAGAATTAAAAATGTTAAAATCGACTTCGGCCGGACTGCGTGATATTTCGCAGTTACTCAACCCGAGATTAGTAACGGCTCACGCTATAAATTTTTTACATTTTCTTGCTAGCTTTTAGAGCTTTGAGCAAATTTTTCATACCATGTACAATTTTCTATACATTTGTTACGAATGGGTAATTAAAAGTTTTTTCGTAAAAATGTTGACCTCCATTTTTCAAAATGGCGGAATGGTGAATTTTTAAATCACGTTAACTTTGAAATAATTGTGACAGGTATATACTTGTAGTTATTTAAGAATGAAAGGTTTATAGCAACTAGCAACAATTAAAATTATAATTTATTCTTATAACTCACAGTAGCAATAAATAAATAAATAAAACCTTGTTAGGTATAAAAAAGGCAAACGTTCATTAGCGTTGGTTTTATCAAGCGGCGGTTAACAAGTCGTAGTAACTCTCGGTTATCACCCCGAAAACTCGCCCTAAATTCCGTTATCCTCTCCCATAATTTCTTTTTATCTAAACAAATCCGAATTTATTTCGCATCCGCATCGAAAGTGTGCGCTTTTCGCATTTCCCCGCATCCTCGCGTTGATAGACTTCGACGGTCTTCTTTTTCAATGAATTAATCACCGCTAACAAGAAACTAGAGTCTGAACGCTTCCACGAGCACAATCAATCATCTCATCTTGGCTCAGTCAGCCAGGAGCACCAGGAAGTTTTAATTTAATCCGTTAAGAGATCAGCTGTAACTCATTACTGTACATAGTCCTATCAAAGCCAGACACTGTCCTTTTACACAATATTTATTGCATTACGTAAGTTAAACAAATATTGCACTCCGTCTAACCGCACCGGATAAACAGCGTCTGCAAACAGTAGCGAACAAGAACAGATTAATTTAATTAAAAGGAATCGTGATAGTTGCGCAAGCCTTAACATACTGCTTAATTAGCTGAGTTAATACCTGCTTTATCAACTAAATGAGGTAATGCGCCCTACGGCTACGTACAAGGGCGGAAATTTTTGCCATTACGTCTAGGCGGAATCCGCCCGCAACAACTTGTTGCTACAAACATTTCGGATCATTTTGATATTGATCTTACGGAAAATCGTGGGATGAGTTGCGTCAGAAGTCAACGCACTTATCGAAATTCTTGACTTTCTAGTTATTGAGCTGTAATTACTATTATTGTTACGTCTACGTCGTGCGCAGATTAACGGTTGTGTGGTCAAGTGAGGTCGCGCGATTACCATACGGACATTGTTAGAGGGAATACGGTTTTTGCTACTGGTTTCAGTCTCGGATTCTAAGTAGTTTTTTAAGAGTTTGATTTTCATAAACGCGTTTCGCCAACGAGATTGGAAACTTCCGCGCAAATGGCTATTCTAGAGGCCAATATCGTTGGCGAAATGCGTCCGGATGATGACGGACGCTAAATATTCTACAGCTATATATTATTTCATATCCTACGTAAGAACCCATTATTTTTTGTTGCCAAAACCATGAACATTTTACTTAATGAGATTTTGTAGACCGTAGGAGTAGAATAATAAGCTAGAAAGTGACACTTTTGAAACACATTAGCGACAACTTTACGGAAGTGAATAATTACCGTTGTGGGAGATTATTGCACAAACACTATATACAGGATGGATCTGAAATACATTTCGTTCATCTCAGATTTCCCTCTACATGTGTGTTGGCGATGTCCCAAACTATGGAACTGATTACTATGAAATTTAGATGTTCGTAAATCTCAAGCGTAATTTGTATCGTAACAAGTTCAATTACGTCAATGTTTACAGCGTACCTATATTTTTAACTTTACGCCTATGTGTTACAGTCAGAAAAATTATAGAATGAAGTCTGATATGTAATTGAAAAACGAACTTTAAAATATATCGATTTAATCCTTCCACAAAATGGATGACGTCATCAATTAAGAATGAGTCATGAAGCGCGAAATTATTAAAAATAAAAGAAATTTAGAGTTAAAGACAAAGCACCATTGTAACTTAAGTATACTTTTGCATACAGGGTGAACTACTCAAAAAAAGTTTGTGGTATTCTAATAGAGTTCTTTCAGAGCTACAGCTTACAATTATCTCCAAATATACAGGGCGTTTAAATGAAACTCCTATACATTTTTAGAGATTCAGAATCCTTATTAAAAAAGGAAAATACACATCCCAGATACCAATGATTTTTTATGAAAACTTTAAAAAAAAGGCACATGGGGTCCTTATAATTCTTTCAAAAACAAAACCCTCAGGATTCTTTCAACTTGTTAAAAAAAAACAATTGGAGCGCCCAAGACTTTTATCAACTTCCTTAAAAAAAACATTCCTTCAAACTCTTTCAAAAACAAAACAAATTATTTCACATTCTTAAACAAAAGGTACTAGAGACCCCCAAGATTGTTTTAAATTTTTTAAAAATAAAACTTCAGGACTCTCCAAGACCTTTTCAAATGATTTCAAAAACAAATCACAATATATTCCTAAGTTTCTTTCACATAATTAAAAAAATTGGTCTAAAGAGTTTAGACAGTACTTCTCTCGCTGTCGGAAACGTGACAACTATTGTTTTTTTTTCGCAGTAGATTTTAAAGCATTCGGTGCATTCAATATTTTGTTTGACTCACTGTGTATATGAAAATCCAAAAACTAGGAATGGAATGATTTCAAGTACAGACTCATATTTTGTACATTTTAGATAAGATTTATTCGGCAAACTTTTGAGCTGACGTCAGCAGTTTTTTGGAGGGGATAAGCAAATATATTTTGATTAACAATTTATTATGCTTTTTAAAAACCTTAAAATATCTGCACGATTTCAAAACATTCGGTTCTGTATTTTCTCATTAAATCAATAAAATACATTTACGCATTCATTAATTCTTTTGGGTCACCCTGTATATGCGAGACTCATCATATCTTGTACAATTTAGGTAGGATTTATTGACAAAATTTTGGGATGGCGTCATCAATTTTTTAAGGGAGATGAGCAAATACATTTTGATCATTAAAATAAATTTAAAACATCTCCAAGATTTCAAGGCATTCGGTTTTATAGTTCCTGATTAACACAGTAAAATTAATTCACGCATTCATTAATTTTTTTGAGCCATCCTGTATATGCACATCCAAAAAATTTGAATGAAATGATAAATCGCAAGTATTGTCTCATCATATTTTGTGCATTTTAGACAGGATTTATTCAGCAAAATTTTGAGGTGACGTTATAATTTTTTTAGGGGGGGAGTGAGCAAATGCATTTTGATCAAAAATTTACCATGCTTATGATAACTTGAAAACACCTTCAAGATTTCAAAGCATTCGGTTTTGTAGGTCCTCAGTAAATCAAAGTAAATTTACGCATTCATTAATTTTTTTGAGTCACCCTGTATATGCTAATCCAACAAATTTTTAATGCAATGATAAGTCACAAGAAGAGACTCATCATATTTTGGACATTTTAGATAGGATTTATTCGGCAAAGGGGATAAGCAAATATATTTTGACTAAACATTTATTATGCTCTTTATAGTCTTAAAACATCTGCAACATTTCAAAGCCTTCGGGTTAACAGATTCGAAATTATATGGCAAAATGTTGTTTTATAATTTTGATTTTTTTTTCAAAAATCTTGATGTTTCGGGTAAAAACTCAATTCGGAGTCGTAAACTACATGTGTAGAACTACGTTATTTTATACAATTTAAAACCCATTTACTATGTACAATTTTGAAGTGACGTCATCGCATTAGTGGTGGGGATGATTAGAGACATTTTGGTTAGCGTTTTACCATCTACATGATGTTCTTAATATAAATACAAAATTTGACAACAATCAGCCCAGTACTTTCGGAGATTAACTGTCAGACAGACGGAAACGGGAGACCTATTTCTTCGTCCTGTAGGGGTAATGAAATATCGAGGAAACGTAAAAGTAGAGAGCTTACGCTCGGGAAGTAAAAAGACACTAAGGGCCCCCAAGATTGTTTCAAAAACCCTAGCATTCCTTTAAATTTTTCCACATTAAAAAAAGACATTCGGGCGTCGTGGATTAAAGACCCCGAAGGGTCTTTGACATTAACAAAAGGGACTATAAATCCTCAAGATTCTTTCAAACTTTTAAAAAAAAAAGCAGAGAGCCCACAAAATATTTTCAGAATCTTAAAAAAAATACACAAAGGGCCCGAGAGATTCTTTCACATAAAAAAAAAGATACTTAGGACCCCCATGACTATTTCAAATGTTTTCAAAAATAAAACATCGGAGTCCCTAGGATCTCTTCCAATTGTTTTAAAAGCAAATCACAAGATATTTCCAAGGTTCTTCCAATCTAAATTGTTTGACAATAAAAAAATAAAACTGCAAGATATTTTCAAATTCTTTAAAAAACAAACACTAGCTTCCTCTTAAATTCTTCCATATTAAAAATGGCACTCGGGTCTCCAAAAATGTGTTTCAATTCTTTGAAAAATAAAACGTTAAAGGCCCGAACAGTCTTTCAAACTCTTAGAAAAACAGAATGCCCTCAAAATCTTTCCAAATTCTTTCAAAAAAAGAGAGACATAAGAAACCCGCGAGATTATTTCACATTAAAAAAAGGCATGACTATTTCAAATATTTTCAAAATAAAAATCAGAAGTCTCGAAGATCTTTTCGAATTCTTGTAAAAGCAAAGCACAAAATATCACCAAATTTCTTCCACATTTTTAAAAAACACTAACAACCCAAGAGCTACAGCCCATCTTGTACATGTCTGGTTCTAATAACTTTTCTTTTATATTAAACAAATGGGCCCTGTGGGGTATACAACCAGTACTACAGATTTTTCATTATTTTTAAATAGCCGCAAATTTTGATCGCGACACTTTTGACAAGTTTTCCATAGCTCACCTATAAATGTAGTACAAAATCAGAGGTCATTGAAGGTTAAACACAACCGAAAACCTTCACTTTCGTATCCTACGACATACACAAGCCAAAACGTCCTTAACCCTTCGTCAAAATTGCAACATTATAGCAATATTCCTCCCTTGTCCGTGAACAAAATTGAGAAGCCCTTCGACAAAAATCGTCAAACTTAATTTTCCAACGGCAAGACTAAACATAATGGTTTGTGAGGGCTGGAGCTGAATATTTCATACATATCGATCCGACCGAAAAAAGATCTTCCCTTCACAAGGAAAAATATGAATATTTTATTCCTCCGGTTTTAATTCGTAAATCGGGCTCGGCGTTTGTTTATGATGGTTCTTGCCTAATAAAGAAGTTGGTGCAATCCCGGAGCGGATTCCACCAAGGGGGTTTAATTATTCCGCACTAACCCTCCTCTGCGATTAATAATTAATGATGAATTATCTCTTGCGCCGTAATCAGAAAACAATCCCGTAGAGGGCGCTAAATTTTTTACTGTTTACATAAGATGAAATTTATGATTGCGATCAAGAAATCGGAACAAGGAGGACGGTACTCGAGGGACAGAAAAGAAATTAAGATGTGCGATCCCGCGGGGGTGGTGAGGGTGGAAAGAGGGTGAAACTGACTACGCACGTAAGGAAGAATGTGTGTACAGAGCGAAACAACTTCACAGGAATTCCATACTCGTTTTCGGAGCTACTATTCACATAAACATTGTTTTTTTTCGCGTGGTCAATGCACGCGAAGAATGGGGCCAAAACCGTCACTTTTAAACCCAGTGCTGACGAAAACCGACGAAAATTTCGGATGACTTCATCCCGGCAACCACATTTTTGGCAAAATCAAAGCCATACACTTTTATGGTCACGGAGGCAATCTCCGTAGATCGTTATCAATCAAGAATTCAAGACAGGTTTTTGCTACATGACTAATTCCGTAACACTTCCCATAACATAATCAGAGGCATCATCGATGACTCACTTGTTAATTGCGCAAAAGATTCCTCGGAACTTCCCGTAACACCAGTTTTTCTAATTAGATTCGTATATGATGGCATGGTGTGAACTCGAAACGTAAATAAAGATGACTCTTGTGCATTTGTGCGTCCTTCAGCGGGCACCACGTTGCGGGAAAGTCGAATTGTCGACTTGTCATTTTGACCTGCTTTTGTAGCCGTAATTACCGTACGGACATTTTTAATGATAACGTTAAGTAGATATTGACCGGTAATGACGGCCTAAATGCTCATTCGGTGCAGTGGCGTGTCCAGGGGGCGTCGTCCCCTGCGAGCCTAATGGGAAATGAGTACACGATTTTGTAGACAAATTATTTTTGATTACGTTGTTGTTTGTTTTCTCTAATGAGGAATTTCGAATTGTTTGCCTTTAAGCCGTCTTATAAAGACATAAAAAAACAACAAGGGTGGTGTATAGGTATAAAGAACGCTAGAAATAATTGGCGCCCGGAAAAACAAAACCATTTAACTATATATTTTAGTTGTTCGCTACTTGTTATTAGTAATCACTAATCAGTCAAAGCACATTTTAACTTCCCGACCCCAAGCTACATCTATTTGTATTTTATTTTAGCCGTTGTCTTCATAAAACTTAAATTCCAACTTTTTATTTACAAAACTGGATTTTTTTAATTCTGAAAATGGAAAAATTGTGTAGAAAATCTTGGAAAACCCCGTTTTTTTGGTTGAAAGAATTCTTATGGGTTTCTAGTGTTTTATCAAGAATGTGAAAGAATCTTGGGGCCCCTGGTGTTTGGTTTTTGAAAGATTGTAAAAAAAATTTGGCGACCTCTGATATTTTGTTTTGAGTTTGAAACAGCCTTGGTGGCCCCAAGTGTATTTTTTTTTTATTGTTTCAAAGAGAAAATGCAAAGATTCCCAAGATTCTTTCACATTCTTAAGAAAGACACTAGGTAATCCCCAAGATTCTTTCATCTTCGAGACCCTAGGGTCTCCTGAGATGCTTTCATTTTTTAAAAAGAGACACTAGAGGCCGCCAAGATGGTCTTCCAAATTCTGTAACAACAAAACACAAGAAGTGTCAGGATTCTTTTACTTTCTTCAAAAAAGAGACACCAGGGTCTCTCAAGACACTTCCACTTTCTGAAAAAAAGGCACTAGAAGGTTCTGAGAAATTCTTTCAGTTTCTTTAAAAAAAACACTAAAGGCTTCTACAACTCTTTCAACCTTTTTCAAAACTAAACCACCAGAAAGCCCCAAGACCTTTTCAAATTGTTTCAAAGACAAAACACGAAGAACCGTAAGATGTTTTCACTTTCTAAATAAGACACTAGGAAGCCTCCAAGATTCTTTCATTTTCTTTAAAAAAAAAGCCAGGGTCTCTCGAGATGCTTTCACTTTTTTAGAAAGAGGCCCCAGAAGGATCAAAAAACAAAACACAAGATGCCCCAGGATTCTTTAACATTCTTTAAAAAGACACCGGGCAATGGGGGGGGGGGGGGGAGTTCCCAAGATCTTTTTATCTTCTTCAAAAAAAAAGCCACCAGGGTCTTTCAAGATATTTTCTCTTTCTTCAAAAAAGGCACTAGAAGCCTGTAAGATGTTTTTTCAAAACAAAATACTAGAAGGTCTAAAATATTTTCAAATTCTTTCATTTTTTCAAAAAATGACACTAAGGCCCTCAAGATTCTTTCATATTCTTCAAACTCTTTCAAAAACAAACCACTAAAAAGGCACAAGACATTTTCAAATTGTTTCAAAGGGAAAATACAAGGTTCCCTAAGATTCCTTCACATTCTTAAAAATACACCAAGGGGTTTTCAAAATTCTTTCTTCTTCCTTAACAAAAGAGGCTAGGATCTCCTGAGATCCTTTCACTTTTTTAGTATGAGGCACTAGAGACCTTCAAAATATTCTTTCAAATTTCTTCAAAACAAAACACTAGCAGCCCTAAGGCGTTTTCATATTGTTTCAAGGACAAAACACAACAAAATTCAGGATTCTTTAACATTCTTTAAAAAGACACGGGGCACTGGAGATACCCAAAATTTGTTTATCTTCTTGGAAAAAAAAACACCAAAATCTCTCAGGATACTTCGTCTTTCTTAAAAAAAGGCACTAGAAACCTGTAAGATATTCTTTCAAAACAAAACACTAAAAGTACATAAAATATTTTCAAAATCTTTCATTCTTTCCAAAAATGACACTAGACCCCCCAACAATTTTTTCATATTATTAAAAATAAAGACAAGAGAGGCTTCTGGAGCTCTTTCAAACTCTTTCAAAAACAAACCACTAAAAAGGCACAAGACGTTTTCAAATTGTTTCAAAGGGAAAATACAAGGTTCCCTAAGATTCCTTCACATTCTTAAAAACACACCAAGGGGTTTTCAAAATTCTTTCTTCCTCCTTAACAAAAGAGGCTAGGATCTCCCGAGATCCTTTCACTTTTTTAGTATGAGGCACTAGAGACCTTCAAGATATTCTTTCAAATTTCTTCAAAACAAAACACTAGCAGCCCTAAGGCGTTTTCATATTGTTTCAAGGACAAAACACAAGGAACTTCAGGATTCTTTAACATTCTTTAAAAAGACACGGGGCACTGGAGATACCCAAGATTTGTTTATCTTCTTCCAAAAACAAACACCAAAATCTCTCAAGATACTTCGTCTTTCTTAAAAAAAGGCACTAGAAACCTGTAAGATATTCTTTCAAAACAAAACATTAAAAGCCTCTAAACTATTTTCAAAATCTTTCATTCTTTCAAAAAATGACATTAGACACCGCGACAATTTTTTCATATTATTAAAAATAAAGACACGAGAGGCTTCTGCTGCTCTTTCAAACTCTTTCAAAAACAAACCACTAAAAAGGCCCAAGACGTTTTCAAATTGTTTCAAAGAGAAAATACAAGGATCCCTAAGATTCCATCACATTCTTAAAAACACACCAAGGGGTTTTCAAGATTCTTTCTTCTTCCTTAAAAAAAGAGACTAGGATCTCCTGAGATCGTTTCACTTTTTTAGAATGAGGCACTAGAGGCCTTCAAGATATTCTTTCAAATTTATTCAAAACAAAACACTAGCAGTCCCAAGGCGTTTTCATATTGTTTCAAGGACAAAACACAAGGAGCCTCAGGATTCTTTAACATTCTTTAAAAAGACAGGTGGCACTGGAGGTCCTCAAGATTATTTTATCTTCTTCAAAAAAAGACACCATGGGACCTCAAGACACTTCCTCTTTCTTAAAAAAAGGCACTGGAAACCTGTAAGTTATTCTTTCAAAACAAAACACTAAAAATCCCTAAAATATTTTCAAAATCTTTCATTCTTTCAAAAAATGACACTAGACCCCCTAAAAATTTTTTCATATTATTAAAAATAAAGACACGAGAGGCTTCTGCTGCTCTTTCAAACTCTTTCAAAAACAAACCACTAAAAAGGCCCAAGACGTTTTCAAATTGTTTCAAAGAGAAAATACAAGGATCCCTAAGATTCCATCACATTCTTAAAAACACACCAAGGGGTTTTCAAGATTCTTTCTTCTTCCTTAAAAAAAGAGACTAGGATCTCCTGAGATCGTTTCACTTTTTTAGAATGAGGCACTAGAGGCCTTCAAGATATTCTTTCAAATTTATTCAAAACAAAACACTAGCAGTCCCAAGGCGTTTTCATATTGTTTCAAGGACAAAACACAAGGAGCCTCAGGATTCTTTAACATTCTTTAAAAAGACAGGTGGCACTGGAGGTCCTCAAGATTATTTTATCTTCTTCAAAAAAAGACACCATGGGACCTCAAGACACTTCCTCTTTCTTAAAAAAAGGCACTGGAAACCTGTAAGTTATTCTTTCAAAACAAAACACTAAAAATCCCTAAAATATTTTCAAAATCTTTCATTCTTTCAAAAAATGACACTAGACCCCCTAAAAATTTTTTCATATTATTAAAAATAAAGACACGAGAGGCTTCTGCAACTCTTTCAAACTCTTTCAAAAACAAACCACTAAAAAGGCACAAGATTTTTCAAATTGTTTCAACGGGAAAATACAAGGATCCCTAAGATTCCTTCACATTCTTAGAAACACACCAAGGGGTTTTCAAGATTCTTTCTTCTTCCTTAAAAAAAGAGGTTAGGATCTCCCGAGATCCTTTCACTTTTTTAGAATGAGACACTAGAGACCTTCAAGATATTCTTTCAAATTTTTTCAAAACAAAACACTAGCAGCCCCAAGGCGTTTTCATATTGTTTCAAGGACAAAACGCAAGGAGCCCCAGGATTCTTTAACATTCTTTAAGAAGACACGTGGCACTGGAGATGCCAAGATTATTTTATCTTCTTAAAAAAAAGACACCATGGACTCTCAAGAGACTTCCTCTTTCTTAAAAAAAAGCACTAGAAGCCTTTAAGATATTCTTTCAAAACAAAACACTAGACGTCCCTCAAATATATTCAAATTCTTTCATCCTTTCTAGCGCCTCGAAGATTCTTTCATATTCTTAAAAAAAGACACTAGAGGTTTCTGCATCTCTCTTTCAAACTCTTTCAATCTTTCCAAAAACAAACCACCAGAAAGCCCCAAGACTTTTTCAAATTGTTTCAAAGGAAAAATACAAGGATCCCCGAGAATCCTTCACGTTCTTAAAAAGACACTAAAAGGTTTCCAAGATTCTTAAAAAAAAAACAGGGTCTCCTGAGATACTTTCACTTTTTTTAAATGAGTCACTAGAGGCCTCCAAGATATTTTTCAAATTCTTTCAAAACAAAACACTAGAAGCCCCTAAAATATTTCCAAATTCTTTTAAAAAATTACATCAAGGCCCCTAATATTCTTATTCTTAAAGAAAATGACACTAATTGTCCCCAACAATCTTTCACATCCTTCAGAAAGCCCCAAGACGTTTTCAGAGTGTTTCAAAGAGAAAATACAGGGAACCACAAGATTTCTTCTCATTCTTAAAAAGACACTAAGGGGTCTCCAAGATTCTTAAAAAAAAATACCCCAGGGTATCCTGACATACTTTCACTTTTTCAGAAAGAGGCACTAGAGGCCGCCAAGATATTCTTTCAAATTGTTTCAAAGACAAAACACAAGAGCCTCAAATTATTTCCTGACTTTCTTAAAAAAATACACTAGATGCCCCTAAGATATTGTATCAAATTTTTCTAAAACAAAACACTAGGAGCCCCCAAGATCTTTGCAGATTATGCTATTTTTTATGATACGTTGTAATTTCGTCACTTTTACTTTTAAAGAGTGTTAATTTGAGAAATATATGATCCCTGTGGCAAATTCGATGAAACGCCACTGCTTGCGTGGCAGTTAAAATATTTGACAAGTTCAGATCTGCCAACAAGTGGAAATAATAGCCCGAGCTTTGAGGTCGATCAAACGTAGGTTTAATTCTGTGATCCACATAGCGTTGTTAACATTTCTAAAGCTATACGAAACGGCGGCCCTAAGCAATGAAACAAGCCATTCCCAAAGATGTATCGACCTTGATAATTCGTTTTCGTCCCTTATCTTTTAAACGAGGAAATTGAGAAACAATATCGTCGGCATCCCTCATAAAGTCAGATATCTCCAGATGCGCTCCACGTAATCATATTCCTGGACCAATTATTCTTTCGGTTCGTCTGTCGAAAAATCATCCGTCGTCAATAATAATAATCTGCTTTAGGAGAGACAAACAACAATACAAACGAGTTCGCAAACCACCAGAAACATCTGTCCCTGTTTATAATTCACAACCGCTTCGCCGTAAAACGACGATTCAAACTAAACAATTTTACTGCAACAGTAAACCAGCTGATAATTTGCCCCGATCTCATACATTTCCCGCGCTAAACTTAATTACGCCCATTTTCAACAGGATTTAAAAAGCGCTCGCTGCTAAAACACTATAATTCCAACCAATTACACGTCTGGACTTAACCCAACTTTTATTGCATGCGATGCACTAAAAAGCAAACAAACCGTCTGTCTCATCCCGCTAACTCAAAGAAGCAATCAATTTTACACCGGTTATAACTCGACTTTACAGTTTTCTCTTATTTGCCAGAAACATTAGGATTCAGCATGTAGCAGCTTGTCCGTTTCGCTAACGCCGAGCTGTCAACGTGCTCCCTTAGTTTTATTAGTACCTTATTTAAAGGAAAACATCACGAACTTTCCCGGCAGAAGCGTTGCCACCAACATTTGAATTAGCCCTCGTCTGAGAGCAGCCTACAAAGTTGCTATCAGATACCCGGCAAATAACAAACCTCATTAGCGTGATCGTCGGCGAAAGCACGCTGGAACAAATCTGGGAACGGACGGCTTTCCTCGTCTCTTAAGCACCGCGATTACTTATCTAAGTAAATATGTGAAAAGCAGTTATACTGGGTGTAGTTAAATTTTCGTTCATTACGCGGGTTTTCTACTGGGTTGAGATACGCTCACTCTTATCCAAAGCTTGCAAACGCTGAAATCTGTCAATTCTATGCTGTTAACTAAGGAAAATCAAACTTGTGAAAGTAATTTTGATCAATATGCTGGAATTACAAGCTTAAAATCAACGAATTTCAAACAAATGAATTTCTATCAAAATTTTTTGAATTTCAAGCAAGAAAGAATTTAAATTAAAAAGTTTTCTTTTTGAAAGAGATTGAAACGATCTTACTGTCTTGAACGCGAAAGAGTCTTGGGGCTGCTGCTATTTTTTTTAAGAAGATGAAAGAATCTTGTGGAAACCTTGTGTTTTGTCCTTGAAATAATTTGAAAAAATCTTGGGAAGTCTAGCGTCTTTGTGTTTTAAGAAGATGAAAATTTTTGCGAGAATCTTGTGTTTCGTCTTTGAAAAAATTAAAAAAAAAAAAAAAATGGGGGCTCCTGGTGTTTTGTATTGAGAAAGTTTGAAAGAATTTCTTAGACGCTCTAAGTGTCCCTTTTTTAAATATATAATCTTGGGGGACTCTGCTGTCTTTCTTTTTAAAGAAGATGAAAGAATCTTGAGCACCCCAAGAGTGTTTTTAATATTTTTAAAGAAGGTGAAAGTGTTTTCGGGAATCTAAGAATCTTTTTAAAGATGAAAGAATCTTGGGCAGACCAAATGTTTTCTTTTTGAAAGAATTTGAAAAGATCTTCGGAGCTTATGGTGTTTCGTTTTCAAAGAGATTGAAACAATTTTTAGAGGCCGCTAGTGTATTTTTTTTTTGTAAGAAAGTTAGAGTCGTGGTGTTCCTGGTGTTTTTTTTTTTTGGAAGACAATAAAATAATCTCTAAAGAAAGTGGACGTTTCTCGGGGAAACCATGAGCCTTTTTAAAGATGAAAGAATCTTGGGGCCCCTAGTGCTTTTTTGGAGTAATTTGTAAAAACCTTGGGGGGCTTTAGTGTTTAATTTTGAGAAAGTTCAAAAGAATTTCTTAGAAGCTCTAAGTATTCCTTATTTTTAGATAAAGGATCTTGGACGACCCTGTTGACTTTCTTTTTCATCAAGGTGAAACTATCTTAGGGAACCCAAGAGTCTTTTTAAAGACGAAAGGATCTCGGGGAGATCTGATGTTTTCTCTTTGAAAGAATTTGAAAACATTTTGGGGTATCCTGTTGTTTTGTATTCGGGAACACAAAAGTCTTTTTAAAGATGAAAGAACCTTGAGCTAACCAAATGTTTTCTTTTTGGAAGAATTTGAAAAGATCTTTGCAACTCATGGTGTTTTGTTTTCAACTTTTAGAAGCCCCAAGTGTCTTTTTTTAAGAAAATCAAAGAATCGTGGGGACCCTGGTGTGTTTTTTTTAAGAAAATATAAGAATCTTGGATATTCGTAGTGCTTTTTTAAAGAAAGTGAACGTTTCTCGGGGTACCCAAGAGCTTTTTCAAAGATGAAAGAATCTTGGGGACCTCTAGTGCTTTTTGAAGGAATTTGAGATCTTCGGGACCCTTGGTGTTTAATTTTGAAAAAATTTGAAAGCATTTCTTAGAGGCTCTAAGTATCCCTTATTTTTATATAAAGGATCTTGGGGGACCCTGCTTTTTTTTAAAGAAGGTGAAAGAATCTCGGTGAGATCTGATGTTGTTTCTTTGAGAGAATTTGAAAATATTTTGGGGTCTCCTGTTGTTTTGTATTCTGGAACCCAAAAGTCTTTTTAAAAATCTTGAGGAACCCTGGTATCTGTTTTTTAACGAATATGAAAGAATGTTGGGTACCCATAGTACCTTTTTTAAGAAAGTGAAACTATCTTAGGGAACCCAAGAGTCTTTTTAAAGACGAAAGAATCTTGGGCTGACCAAATGTTTTCTTTTTGGAAGAATTTGAAAAAATCTTCGGGGCTTGTTTGTTTTGAAAGAGATTGAAATAATTTTTTAGAGGTCCCTAGTGTCTTTTTTTAAGAAAGTCAAAGAATCGTGGGAACCCTAGTGTATTTTTTTTTAAGAAAATATAAAAATCTTGGATATTTCTAGTGTCTTTTTAAAGAAAGTGAACGTTTATCGGGGTACCCAAGAGTTTTTTTTAAAGATGAAAGAATCTTGGGGGCCTCCAGTGCTTTTTTGGAGGAATTTGAGAAGATCTTGGGGACCCTTAATGTTTAATTTTGAAAAAGTTTGTAAGGATTTCTTAGAGTCTCTAAGTATGCCTTATTTTTATACAAAGGATCTTGGGGGACCCTGCTTTTTTTTAAAGAAGGTGAAAGAATCTCGGTGAGATCTGATGTCTGTTTGAAAGAATTTGAAAACATTTTGGGGTCTCCTGTTGTTTTGTATTCTGGAACCCAAAAGTCTTTTTAAAAATCTTGAGGAACCCAGGTATCTGTTTTTTAACGAATATGAAAGAATGTTGGGTACCCATAGTACCTTTTTTAAGAAAGTGAAACTATCTTAGGGAACCCAAGAGTCTTTTTAAAGACGAAAGAATCTTGGGCTGACCAAATGTTTTCTTTTTGGAAGAATTTGAAAAAATCTTCGGGGCTCGTTTGTTTTGAAAGAGATTGAAATAATTTTTTAGAGGTCCCTAGTGTCTTTTTTTAAGAAAGTCAAAGAATCGTGGGAACCCTAGTGTATTTTTTTTTTAAGAAAATATAAAAATCTTGGATATTTCTAGTGTCTTTTTAAAGAAAGTGAACGTTTCTCGGGGTACCCAAGAGTTTTTTTTTAAGATGAAAGAATATTGGGGGCCTCCAGTGCTTTTTTGGAGGAGTTTGAGAAGATCTTGGGGACCCTTAATGTTTAATTTTGAAAAAGTTTGAAAGGATTTCTTAGAGTCTCTAAGTATGCCTTATTTTTATACAAAGGATCTTGGGGGACCCTGCTTTTTTTTAAAGAAGGTGAAAGAATCTCGGTGAGATCTGATGTTTTCTCTTTGAAAGAATTTGAAAACATTTTGGGGTCTCCTGTTGTTTTGTATTCTGGAACCCAAAAGTCTTTTTAAAAATCTTGAGGAACCCAGGTATCTGTTTTTTAACGAATATGAAAGAATGTTGGGTACCCATAGTACCTTTTTTAAGAAAGTGAAACTATCTTAGGGAACCCAAGAGTCTTTTTAAAGACGAAAGAATCTTGGGCTGACCAAATGTTTTCTTTTTGGAAGAATTTGAAAAAATCTTCGGGGCTCGTTTGTTTTGAAAGAGATTGAAATAATTTTTTAGAGGTCCCTAGTGTCTTTTTTTAAGAAAGTCAAAGAATCGTGGGAACCCTAGTGTATTTTTTTTTTAAGAAAATATAAAAATCTTGGATATTTCTAGTGTCTTTTTAAAGAAAGTGAACGTTTCTCGGGGTACCCAAGAGTTTTTTTTTAAGATGAAAGAATATTGGGGGCCTCCAGTGCTTTTTTGGAGGAGTTTGAGAAGATCTTGGGGACCCTTAATGTTTAATTTTGAAAAAGTTTGAAAGGATTTCTTAGAGTCTCTAAGTATGCCTTATTTTTATACAAAGGATCTTGGGGGACCCTGCTTTTTTTTAAAGAAGGTGAAAGAATCTCGGTGAGATCTGATGTCTGTTTGAAAGAATTTGAAAACATTTTGGGGTCTCCTGTTGTTTTGTATTCTGGAACCCAAAAGTCTTTTTAAAAATCTTGAGGAACCCTGGTATCTGTTTTTTAACGAATATGAAAAAATGTTGGGTACCCATAGTACCTTTTTTAAGAAATTGAAACTATCTTAGGGAACCCAAGAGTCTTTTTAAAGACGAAAGAATCTTGGGCTGACCAAATGTTTTCTTTTTGGAAGGATTTGAAAAAATCTTCGGGGCTTGTTTGTTTTGAAAGAGATTGAAATAATTTTTTAGAGGTCCCTAGTGTCTTTTTTTAAGAAAGTCAAAGAATCGTGGGAACCCTAGTGTATTTTTTTTTTAAATATAAAAATCTTGGATATTTCTAGTGTCTTTTTAAAGAAAGTGAACGTTTCTCGGGGTACCCAAGAGTTTTTTTTTTAAAGATAAAAGAATCTTGGGGGCCTCCAGTGCTTTTTTGGAGGAATTTGAGAAGATCTTGGGGATCCTTGGTGTTTAATTTTGAAAAAGTTTGAAAGCATTTCTTAGAGGCTCTAAGTATCTCTTATTTTTATATAAAGGGTCTTGGGGGACCCTGCTTTTTTTTTTAAAGAAGGTGAAAGAATTTCGGTGAGATCTGATGTTGTTTCTTTGAGAGAATTTGAAAACATTTTTGGGTCTCCTGTTGTTTTGTATTCTGGAACCCAAAAGTCTTTTTAAAAATCTTGAGGAACCCTGGTGTCTGTTTTTTAACGAATAATAAAGAATCTTGGGTACCCATAGAACCTTTTTTAAGAAGGTTTAGAAGTATCCTGGGAAACCCAATGGTCTTTATTAAAAGATGAAAAAGTCTTGTGCAGACCAAATGTTTCCTCTTTGAAAGAATTTGAAAAAATCTTCGGGGCTTGTTTGTTTTGAAAGAGATTGAAATAATTTTTTAGAGGCCCCTAGTGTCTTTGTTTAAGAAAGTCAAAGAATCGTGGAAACTGGTGCTTTTTTTAAGAAAATGAAAATCTTGACGGCCTCTGACACTTTTTTTAAAGAATTTGAAACGTCCTTGCGAGCCCCTGGTGTTTTATTTTGAAAAAGTTTTAAAGAATTTCTTAAAGGTTCCAACTGTCTGTTTTTAAGAACACGAAAGAATTTTGGCGGGTCCTAGTGTCTTTTTTCAAAGAAGATGAGAGAATCTTGGATACCCATATCGTCTTTTGTAAAAAAGTGGAAGTATCTTAGGAAGAGTTTGAAAGAAATTCTTTTTATAAGAGATCAAAGAATCTTGGGGAGACTTGATTTTTTTTTTTGAAAAGATTTTCGAAGCTGTTGGTATTTAGTTTTCAAAGAATTTGAAAAAAATTTCTTAGAGGGCTCTAGTGTCTTTTTTCAAAGAATTTGAAAAAATATCTTGGAGGCCTCTAGTGCCTCTTTCCTCTAATGCTTCTTTCTAAAAAAGTGAAAATATCTCGGGAGACCCTGGGGTCTTTTTAAAGAATGTGAAGCCAAGATTCTTGTGTTTTGTCTTTGAAACAATTTGAAAGCCTTGTAGAAGCCTCTAGAATCTTTCTTTAAGAATGTGACTTATAGTGTTTCGTTTTGAAAGAATTTGAAAGAATGTCTTAGAGGCTTCCAGTGCATTTTTTAAGAAAGTGAAAGAATATTGGTGACCTCTGGTCTTTTTAAAGAATCTTAAGGAATCTTTGGGATCCTTGTGTTTTGTTTTTGAAAACAGTTTGAAAATGTCTGCGCATATTTTGTTCTCTTTAAAGGATTTTTTCGCCGTTACGTTGCAGGAATACGTTAAACACACATTTTTAAATAATTTTGGTTTTCTGATACTTTTATTGTACTATATCACAAAGACCAATAATGACTTATTACTATTATTATTACTCAGGGTAATGATAACAAACAGCGTTTGGAAGGTTTTATGTTGGTGTGCCTGCGTGCTGTAAAAGTATTGATGTAGGACCGACGGGACACTCGCAAAAATTCCCCAACTTCACTAACCCGTTACAGTTGTTAAACAATGTTGAATGCAATCAAAGTTTTGGCTTCCAACCCTCCCCCACAAACAACCCGCTTGTGTAGCAAACATACACAGATTTCCACTTGCACGGACCTGGATTTTTGACGCCACCACCTCTGGAGCAGAAATTAACTCCGGCAGTGTATTTATGGTTTCGGGCTGGGAAATCTCTGACATAACGGTGTTAGTTAGGATCAGCGCGTTAGCCATCTTTTGTTCCGAGTGGAAACGAAGCTCTGGAATGTTTTAATTACATCGAATTGCATTTCGGCTTCCACGAGCGCGCCAGAATTTATTTTCGAGAATGACGCCTATTTATATTAAGCCCTGTACGGTTTTCGATTGCTTCTCCACATGTTGGTGTAATTAATTTTATTATCGCGTTTACGGTGTAAATGGGATTACTTATTCACGCGTGGTTGATTTGGGAATACAGTTAAGTACTGACATGCCGGAGATAGCGGGCCCGGAAATTTGCTGAAGATCAATCAAACGGAGGAAAAATTTCGATCGGATCCCTTGGGGTGGGATGTGTCAAGGACGATTAACTTTGATCCGTGAATGTTTATCGACGTATTATATCTTTATGGCTGCTTAATGATAATGACTGGCTGGAAAAAGAAAACTACTTAGCATTTATAATTCTATTTCTTGGGATTGGATTTATATGATTCAACTTTTTTTCCAAACGCTCAGTACTGAAACTAATCCAAAATTCAAGGTTTGCCACGGACTTTAATAAACGTTTGTGTTAACTAGAAAACGTGCGATCTAAAAAGTAAATTTGAGCTGGCTGTGATTTTAAAAATTTCGTTAACGGTGTTCTGTGAGTGTAAATACAAGTTCTTTGAAGTTAAAATTGTTCCCTTGACGTACAAACATATGCAAATCGTATTTAAGTCAATTAATCTTAGTCTGAAAACACGTTGGCAGCAGGATATTAGATATATGTAAAGAGTGGAAGTGAAACCAAAGTTTTAAAATCACAGCTAATTTTCATTTAGGGTTTTTTCGGTCGCACGGTATTTAAGCCTCATTTCACCGTATTCCGCAGAAAGTTCAATTATTATCGTTGAGTTTTCTAGAATAAAATATGAATTTTTCGATTAATTAGTGTCACTTCGGCAAGTAATGCTCGAATAACGATCCACTCATTTCGTAACAGAATATGATTGGTGGCGTTTCAGTTGGTCTTTTTTGATTTTCCGGTTGGTTTAGGGTGGCTCATTATAATTTTTATTTTTATATATATATACAGGGTGAATCATTAATCGCGCGCTTCTTGATATGTCATTAATTATTGTTAGCAATAGAAAAAACGTTACAGATAAAAATTTTACCATCATACTATCAGCTATACAGAGTATTCTCTTTCTATTAACAAATGGAACACACTCTATATTTTTGGATGCTCTAATTGGCGTTTTCTCAGGCCTTATAACTAAAATTATTTTTGAAATTTCACTGCGACGTTGCCGTGTTTTTCAATTTTCTTGAAATTTTTAAACCTTATTATACACAGTGTTTATAAACTAATTTAAAATGTTACAATTTTCAAATATCGATCTATCAGTTTCAAATATAACTTGTTCAATTTCGAAACTGCTCGAGAAAACATCAAAAATTTCAAAATAGTGAAAAATTGAGCTTTTCTGGAAATTGCTCAAAAATCCACAAAAAAATTTTGAGAAATAGATTTCGACGATCCGATTCCAAAAACATGACATGTTGATGGTCCCGGACTAAAATCGAGGGCTATCATCGAAAATTCCGGTGCTATACTATAATTTTTGTTAACAAGGTATTTAGTACCTTTTCGGAAAAACTGAGCGACTAAAAATTATTTAAAAAATCATGCTTAGGCAGAAATAGCGAATATATCAGAAAAAATAATCCCAAGTCGATACGATAAGTGCTTTTCGAATTATTCAGTTTGAAAGTCAAATTTTTTAAATATCTCAAAAATTGACACAATTCATTTAGGGCATTTTGGATAAATGGTAGGTATTTCCAAATAACTGAAGACGTAAAAAACTTCAAAGGATCAAAATGAATAAAGAAATCTCATTTGCTGAATTTCGAAATTGCTCGAGAAAAAATTAAAAATTTCAATTTAGTGAAAAATTGAGCTTTTCGGGAAATTGCTCAAAAATCCAAAAAAATAATTGAGAAATAGATTTCGACAAGCCGATTCCAAAAACATGACATGTTGATGGCCACGGACTAAAATCGAGCGCTATCATCGAAAATTCCGGTGTAATTCTGGAATTTGTGTTAACAAGATATTTAGTACCTTTCCGGAAAAACTGAGTGACTAAAAAGTTATTAAAAAAATCATGCTTAGGCAGAAATAGCGAATATGTCAGAAAAAATAATCCCAAGTCGATACGACAAGTGCTTTTCGAATTATTCAATTTGAAAATCTAATTTTTAAAATATCTCAAAAATTGACACAATTCATTTAGGCCATTTTGGGAAAATGGTAGGTATTTCCAAATAACTGAAGACGTAAAAAACTTCAGAGGATCAAAATGAATTAAGAAATCTCATTTACTGAATTTCGAAACTGCTCGAGAAAAAATCAAAAATTTCAAAATAGTAAAAAATTGAGCTTTCCGGGAAATTGCTCAAAAATCCAAAAAAAGTTTTGAGAAATAGATTTCGACGAGCTGATTCCAAAAACATGACATGTTGATGGTCCCGGACTAAAATCGAGGGCTATCATCGAAAATTCCAGTGTAATCCTGGAATTTTTGTTAACAAGGTGTTTAGTACCTTTCCGGAAAAACTGAGTGACTAAAAATTATTTAAAAAATCATGCTTAGGCAGAAATAGGGAATATATCAGAAAAAATAATCCCAAGTCGATACGACAAGTGCTTTTCGAATTATTCAGTTTGAAAGTCAAATTTTTAAAATATCTCAAAAATTGACACAATTCATTTAGGCGATTTTGGGAAAATGGTAGGTATTTCCAAATAACTGAAGACGTAAAAAACTTCAGAGGATCAAAATGAATAAAGAAATCTCATTTGCTGAATTTCGAAACTGCTCGAGAAAAAGTCAAAAATTTCAAAATAGTGAAAAATTGAGCTTTTCGGGAAATTGCTCAAAAATCCAAAAAAAAATTTGAGAAATAGATTTCGACGAACCGATTCCAAAAACATGACATGTTGATGGTCAAGGACTAAAATCGAGGGCTATCATCGAAAATTCCGGTGTAATCTTGCAATTTTTGTTAACAAGGTATGTAGTACCTTTCCGGAAAAACTGAGCCACTAAAAATGATTAAAAAAATCATGCTTGGGCTGAAATAGCGAATATATCAGAAAAAATAATCCCAAGTCGATGGGACAAGTGCTTTTCGAATTATCCAATTTGAAAATCAAATTTTCAAATTATCTCAAAAATTGGCACAATGCACTTAGGCCATTTTGGGAAAATGATAGGTATTTCCAAATAACTGAAAACGTAAAAAACTTCAGAGGATCAAAATAAATAAAGAAATCTATTTGCTGAATTTCGAAACTGCTCTAGAAAAAAGCGAAAATTAAAAAAAAATTAAGCTTTTAAATGCAACAATTATATGATAGTGTCATTTAAAAAAAATCAAGTTGGCCTTGCATCTCGAAAACAAATGAAGCAAAAACAATTTTTTTTGACTAATAATTAGAGCACAACTTCTTGTACCCCCTACCTAATTGCAGGTGATTTGTATAATTGGTTCCCAATATACTTATTTAACAGTTGCCATACATTCTAACGACTCTGTACAAAACCAGATGTGAGGTGCCACAAAGATCACTTCTTGGTACCATGCTATAGACCTTCTGTATGATCAACTTCTATTACCAAAAACCGCAAAAGGCACTCGGATGGTAGCCTTCAAGGATGACTTGGCGATGATAGTAATCGGAAAAAGTGGAGAGCAGCTCAAAGAAAGAGCAACAGAAGTTATGACCCAAAGGTAGCAAGACAAAAACTTATGTCTGGATTGCAAAATGGATGGAACGAGGAAATTTGATGGACAAACAAATCATTCTCGAAATATAGCCCTCTCTTTCCCTCGAGGGTACTAGTTCCGCCCACCCACCTTCTCTTTTCTTAGAGGATATATCATTTGCCAAAATCAGTTTTATCTTAACAGGTACTAGCCCCGCCCACCCGCCCTCACTTTTCTTAGGGGTTATCTGATTTGCCAAAATCAGTCTTCTTGACAGATACTAGCCCCGCCCACCCACCCTGTCATTTCCAATGTTATGTTTTTGTTTTATTTATTAATTTTACTTATTTTCACCACCTTTGACTGATCAACTGAAACGTGTAACGATTTTTTTATTTGCAAATTTAAGGTGATTAGTAAGGGTTATTTGAATAATTCTCAGAACAACAAACAAAGTTAAATTCTTATGTAAACGTTTAAATGTCATTTAAATTTTATAAAATAATAAGCACCTATACTTGTGGTTTATGGATCCGCCTTGAGCTTTATCCTAGCCTTCCAAATTTTTGCAAAAAAATAAAAATTGTGTAATAACGTTTTATAATTATATAAAAGGAACGTTCAGCAACCATTTTTGGGTCATGGGTTAGTTTTTTCTTACAGTATGACTGGTTGGAAAGTTCTGCCTAATAACATGAGATTATTTTTTTAAATTCTTCGCTACTAAAATCAAGCAACATGTTTTTAATTACTTGACAACTATACATGAGAATCAAGGGAGTTTACCTCGACACTGGATCAGAGATTTTTTTTATCGATGTTTCCAACAAGGTCGTGATGTTTCATTGCAAAATTCTTTGAACGGTAGTGTTTATTCGTACGTCATGTATGCGTAAGTAGTTTAGTTTTCAAAATGTTGATTCATCCAATTAATATTCAAGAAATTGAGAGCGATAATATCAAAACACATTCCGATTAAAAAATGTCTCATTATTTGTAATAGGAAAAATATTTTTAGTTAAATCCGTAGTAGAAATGCAGATCCTGGGTGCCCCTTGGACACTTTTCCAACATCTAAAGAATTCATTTGTGAATTTTTGTTTGTAACTTAAGACAAAATTTAAATGTGTGCGTTAGAAAATTCTACTGGAGATCGAGGTGGTGATCTTCAAAAATTCCCCTCGTCCAGCCCCCGATCCTTCCACGCCCACTCCCATAAACCCGGCCGAAATAAAACGAAACGCAAAGCGATAAAAGCACAATAAAGAATTTTTGGCCCGGACCACACTCGACATTCGGAAATTTGCAGTCGTCCTTCATATAGCTGAGTCAGTGATGATTGATGAAACCTTCGCACTGTGGGCGAAATTCGCGGATTATCCCAGCCGATCGATTCCCGGTGACAAAGTTTACTGTTTAATCCCGCCCCCGCCGCATCCTGTTATTAACTAGCGGGATTTTTTCTCCTGCAACGCGCGCTTACCGCAATCCGCTATGATAAATCCTCGCCATTTTTTCCAAGATTGTAATTACAAAACGTGGAGTTGCTTGCCGGCGATCATCAATCACTCGAACACTTTTCAATTATGAGTCCCGTCTTCGTCTGCATTCCTCCAGTCCATTATAACAGGACCGGTCAGCGACTTTTTGCCGCCCGGACGAGTCGTCGCTCTGTTTGTCGAAGAAAATTAGGGATTCGCAAAAAGGGCGAAGCTGCTCGTCACGGAGGATCAATTATGTGGTTGAATAAAACAACGAGTTTTCCAGAGGCGGTGTGTGGAGGTTATCAGTGTGGTAATATTGTGTTAAAGTGGTCAGGGTCGAGATTGAAAACGCGATGTTCTATTTGTGCTTTGAAAAAACCCGAACAAGCTTTTAATAATGTCTTAAGATTTTTAAAACTTTGGGAGCTGTTAAAACTTTATCATAAAAGAAAGTGTTCGGTGTAATTTTTCATCGTGGATGCTTAAAGAGATCGTGCTGTCATCCATTTAAAAGATATACAACATTATTATGTAAACAATTGTACTAAGGTCATACTCAGTCATTAGCTAACCTTAAACTTTATTGAATCAACTGAAAGGTCATCAGAACAATATTTTGCTGCACATGAGTGTATGTTTAGATTTGTAAAAATAGATCCACAACTTCACTGCTAAGTTTAACCTATTAGAGAGTATTCTATAGGTAAGCAATAGAACCGCCCACCCGCCCCTATTTTATTCCAGTTACTATTCTTAATATTGTTCAGTCTTATCATCGCTGGTAGTAGCCCCACCCACCCTCCCTCTTCTCGTTTTAGCCACTAATTTTATTTCTGTATAAGATCCACCTTTCATTCAGGGTAGATAAAATTAATTACCGAAATGGAGGTGGGTGGGTGGGCGGGGTTAGTTGTATGTTCCTGTGTGAGTGTGGGAACTGATAAAAATTAGGCTGCAAAAAAAGCGCCAATCGTAACTTTTTTTTTGTATTAGTATTTGTCATAAGATTTATTTCTTTTCTTTTCTTCTATTGAGATAGGGCGGGTGGGCGGGCTTACATTTTGCCTTTTTGTTTTAATATTGCAGACTTTTTTCACAACATCAAACTTAAAACATGTTTAAAATTTGTATAAGGAAATATCCTTCAACACATAATTAATAACGAGTTGAACCATGTTTTAAGTTTCTATTTATGAAAAAATGGCTATGTATATTTAGAAAAAAACGGCAAAATATAAGCCCCGCCCACCCGCCCTATCTCAATTCTGATGATTTTTTATATTCGTCGTAAGCCGTGGGGCGGGGCTTAATTGTAAAATTCTTATTTTTCTACGAAAAATTACTGTGTGAAATATGTTCTTAAGTAATCCTGTTAATACATATATAAAGAAAACCAAAAGAGAAGCTCCACCCATCCGTCTCGATCTCAACGGTGATGCATTTTTCATTCGTTGTCACACCGAGGGGCGGAGCGTAATTGCAAAAACGATAATTCTCTGTACAAATTTTCTATTTTAAAGATGTTTTAAATTTATTGCTATGAAAAATTAAGAAGAAAGGTAAAATATAAGCCCCGCCCACCCGCCCAATCTCAATTGTAATATTTTTTTCTTTATCGTCCAGAGCCAAACTACCGGAATTCTATTGTAAATCCGTATTATTTCTCTACAAGAAATTACCGTGTAAGACATGTTTTTGAGTATTGTGTTATTCAAAAAATACTATGTATATTAAGAAAAATTAAAGCCAAAGATTAAGCCTCATCCATATCTGGTCTGATGTAAATAGAAATGAACTTTTCATTCATTGGGAGGCGTAGAGGCGGAGCCTAATAGCAAAATCCATATTTCCTTACAAAAATTTACCATTTTAAACGTGTTTTGAGTTTCTAAGAATTAAAAAGATCATCACAATTGAGATGGGGTGGGTGGGCGGGGTTTATGTTTTGGCTTTCTTTTTTTTTCTTAATATACCTAGTATTCTTTGAACAACGCGATACTCAACAACTTGCTATTAATTTCTTGTAAAAATAAGTATTTTGCAGTTAAGCTTCGTCCCCTTGGTTCACAGCGAATAAAAAAATCATCACAATTGAGATAGGGCGGGTGGGCGGTCTTACATTTTGCCTTTTTGTTTTAATATGTGCAGATTTAAAATTTTTTAAAATGGAAAATTTGTATAAGGAAACATCGATTTTGCAATTAGGCTCCGCCCCACAATTGCAAAGTACATATTTCCTTGCAAAAACCAGTTTAACTATGTTTTAAGTATCTCTTTATGAAAAAATGGCTATGTATATTTAGAAAAAAAAAACTTCAAAATATAAACCCCGCCCACCCGCCCTATCTCAATTCTGATGATTTTTTATATTCGCCGTGAACCAAGGGGATGTAGCTTAACTGCAAAATACTTATTTTTTTAGAAGAAATTAAAACATGTTGTTGAGTATTGTGTTGTTCAAAGAATATTAGGTATATTAAGAAAAAAACGCAAAATATAAACCCCGCCCACCCACACCGTCGCAACTGTGATGATTTTTTAAAAAAGTTCATTACTATTGAGATCAGGGCAGGTATGGTGCGGGCTTAATCTTTCGCTTTAATTTTTTTCTTAGTATACATAGTATTCTTTGAATAACACGATAATCAAAAACATGTCTTACACGGTAATTTCTTCTAGAGAAATAAAAAGAATTTTGTATTTAAATTTCGCTCTTTTGCCTCTCGACGATTAAAAAAAAAATCATTACAGCTGAGACAGGGCGAGTGGGTGGGGCTTATATTTTGTCTTTTTTTTTAATATCCATAGCCATTTTTTCATAAAGAGAAACTTAAAACATGGTTAAACTGGTTTTTGCAAGGAAATATATACTTTGCAATTAGGGGCGGAGCCTAATTGCAAAATCGATGTTTCCTTATACAAATTTTCCATTTGAAACTTTTTTAAGTTTCATGTTGTGAAAAGAAGTCTGCACGTATTAAAACAAAAAAGCTAAATGTAAGCCCGCCCACCCGCCCTATCTCAATTGTGATGATTTTTTATATTCGCCGTGAACCAAGGGGACGGAGCTTAACTGCAAAATAGTTATTTTTTTAGAAAAAATTACAAACATGTTGTTGAGTATCGTGTTGTTCAAAGAATACTAGGTATATTAAGGAAAAAAAGGCAAAATATAAACCCCGCCCACCCACCCCATCTCAATTGTGATGATCTTTTTAATTCTTAGAAACCTAAAACAGGTTTAAAATGGTAAATTTTTGTAAGCAAATATGGATTTTGCAATTAGGCTCCGCCCCTACGTCTCGCAACAAATGAAAACTTCATTTCTATTTAGATCAGGGCTTAATCTTTGGCTTTAATTTTTTCTTACTAAACATAGTATTCTTTGAACAACACGATACTCAAAAGCATGCCCCATATTGAAAAATACATATTTCCTTGGAAAAATCATTTAACCATGTTTTAAGTTTCTCTTTATGAAAATATGGCTATGTATATTAAGAAAAAAAGGCAAAATATAAGCCCCGCCCACCCGCCCTGTCTCAATTCTGATGATTTTTTTTTATTCGTCGTAAGCCGAGGGGCGGAGCTTAATTGTAAAATCCTTATTTCTCTACAAGAAGTAAAAAACATCTTTTTGAGTATCGTGTTCTTCAAAGAAAACTATGTATATTAAGAAAAAGAACAAGCAAAGATCTGACCTGACCTGACCTGACCTGGCCTGACCTGACCTGACTTGACCTAACCAGATCTGACATTTTTCTTTATCGAGTGTTGCACGTCAGATCAGATTCTGAATTGCTCAGTTATTCCTATGATGTCACATTGCCATCAATTTCACTTTTTCAAATTTTGTTTTTCCTTAACGTAACTTAGTTTTGGACAGCCGCTTTAAATCCATCTGTCGACTCACCTCGGTGGTATTCAGATTTTTAGAACTTCTTATTCTAATCATAATACTGTGCGACAGGTATTGATTTCTCTGCTGATTGATACCATCCCAGTCAAATTCAGAAAACTATTCACAATAGTGTCAATATTGTTGACAGGATGTCATTGTATAATTAGCAAAACCCACAGTCGTAAAAATGCTGTACCCTCGGTTGTACTTACAACTTTATCATCCACGTGCAGTAAGTGCTTAAATCTGATCAAATATCAATTTCAAATGTCAACATGAAGAATCAAACCCAACGTAGCAGATGTTCCTTGAAATCTCTCGTTTGACAACTGTCGAATCAATAGAGCTTTGACATCTCCTGAGAACAGACTTTGTGAATTTCCGTGCTTAAGACACAACGTCGCTATTCTTTTTTTTTACTTATATTCATCACTGTCTTCTTAATTTAGCAAACGAATTGCTCCGCCACGCCGAGGCGTACCGCTGATTAACAAAAGGGGCGAAGCTGCTCGTCATGGCGGATCAATTATGTCGTTAAATAAAACGACAAGCTCTCCTCAAGTCTTCACGTATTGTGGCATTCGCTTCTGAGTCGTGATTCCGTTCCGGTCACGTCTCGTGCCGGGAATCCGTTTAATATGTGGCAAAAATTCCGGGAAAATTACAAGGATACGCGGAAATTCCACTCGCTGCGGAGAATTTCGACGAAATTTTAAATAACAAGAATAAACGGGAGAAACACGAGGCGTATTCATTTTGGAGGAGACATGCCGAAGATATCTTGCTATAATCACAATGGAAGGAATTTCGCTATGGAAATTAGAGATCGCTAGATTTAAGGCGAAAAAACAAAACGTAATAAAGCGCTATTTGGGAAAAATTTTATCAGCTACGGGCCCGCGGAGGCAATAAAGGGCGGCTTTAAGTGTTGGGGCCAAAGTTAAATAATATAGATTACTCAATCTGGGGTACTAAAATGGAGTTATTACTCATAGTGGAAGATACGTCGGTGTGGTTTTAAGTAGAATGGAAATATTGTGTCATTCATTTGTTTCGAAAAGGTTTTGAAAAGGTTTACGTGCGGATACGGTTCAATTTACGTCAGAGCTTTAACGTCAAAGGAAATTCTTGTAATTCTTAGATCTTGTACCTTGTCGCACCAGTTAACTAAGTAGTTAATGTGGGACACATGATCATTCGTTGTTGAGTTGTAGTGGTGTAAGAAAATAGCTGTGACAATAAACATAGGAATGACGTACATTTTTTCAACAATTTTTTTTGTTTTGTTATCAGCAGGTCATGTGAAACAAACAATTATGGCCTTGCACAGATGAACGACAACGTGAAACATGCAATCGACATAGATGATTTATTGTGATTTAAAACCATTAGTTTCTCATTTACGACGAGTTTGTGCTCTGCATACGATAAATCTGCGACAGATGGTGTAAAAAATTGTTAAATCACCAATGCTGTGCCTTTTTTATACGCAAAAATGCAATTTATCATAACACAACACAGTCGTTTGTGCCTGATAATTAATCTAGAACGTACGTATTTTTTACGCTTTAAGTTTGACGGATTTTAACGAGACACCACTGATCTCGATGCCTTTTAATTTTTTTTTCTGCCGAAGTATTGTTCTAAAAGCTGGATTTTCTATACTCCTAAGCACATGTTTCTTAAATTAGTTCGACTATTTTTTTTAAATCACAGCTTTCCGTTTTTCCTTTGTCTTACATTTTGTTTCTTTAGTTTTTTAAGTTCTTCATTTATATTTTTTTATTTCCTTTATTTTTTCAATCCTTCTTTCAATTTTATAATTTTCCGTTTATTCCATTCTCCAAATTTTGTCTTTGATTTTTGAATTCCCCGATTTTCCAATTTTGTAGTTTTTGGGTTTCTCAATTATCCAATTTTCTGATTTATTTCATTTTCAATATGTTTTGATTTATAATTTTTACATTTTTCAAAGTTTCATTTTATACTTTTCCGTTTTTTAATTTTTGATTTTTCAATTTTACAAGTTTGTAGTACTATTTCCATTTTTTTGATTCGAAAGGTTGAAAAATCGAAAAACTGAAGCAACGAAAAATCGGGACCTTGAAAAACTAAAAATTGAGAAGTTTTAAAATCGAAAAATTGGAAAACCCAAAAATTGTAAAATCTAAAAATTATAGAATCATTAAAATTGAAAAAGTGAAAATTTTTTTAAATTATAATTATGTATTGTATTAAATGCGTATGTATTTAAAGTGAAAACTAAAAAAATTGCAAATCAAAAATTGAAGAAATAAAAATTATAAAGAATCTAAAAATTTAAAATCTAAAATTGAAAACTCCAGGAATTTTAAAACGAAAACTTGCAAGATTTAAAAATTGAAGAAACAAAAAAAATAAAAATTGAGGAGCCGCAAATGGAAAAACTGAAAAAATTAAAATTGAAAAATAAAAGAATTATAAAATAAATAATAAACATTGGAAAATCGAAAAACCGAAAAATTCAAAAATTGAAAAATTTCACATTGATAAAAGGAAAATTAGAAAAACAGAACATTGAAAAACCGAAAAATTTTAAAAATAAAGAAAACGAAAAGCCAAAACGAAAAATTGTAAATTGAAAAACTGAAGAAACGAAAAACGGGAAAATTGAAATTGAAAGAACAAAAAATAATTATGAAATCGCAACATTGAAAATTCGAAAAATTGTAACAATAACAAAACCGAAACGAAAAATTGAAAATCGAAAAATTCAAGAATTGGAAAATTTCACATTGATAAAACCAAAAATTAGAAAATCAGGACATTGAGAACCGAAAACTTGAAAAATAAAGAAAATAAAAAACCGAAACGAAAAACTGCAAATCGAAAAGTTAAAAAATCAGAAAATCAGAACATTGAAAAACGGAAAAACTGAAAAAGAAAAGAAAATAAGAAACTGAAACGAAAAATTATACATATGTATTTCGTAAAATTGAAGAAACAAAAAAATGAAAAATTGAAAAAATGCAAATCGAAAAATTGAAGAAATAAAAATTATAGAGAATCTAAAAATTAAAAATTTAAAATTGAAAACTCCAGGGATTTTAAATCGAAAAATTGCAAAATTTAAAACTTGAAGAAACAAAAAAAATGAAAAATTGAAGAGTCGCAAATGGAAAAACTGAAGAAACGATAAAAACTGAAAAAATTAAAATTGAAAAACAAAAGAATTATAAAAAATCGGAACATTGAAAAATCGAAAAATTGTAAAAATCAAGAAAATAGAAAACGAAACGAGAAATTCCAAATCGAAAAACCGAAAAATTCAAAAATTCAAAAATTTCACATTGATAAAACGAAAAAATAATGAAACAGAACATTAAAAATTGAAAAAATAAAGAAAATAAGAAAGCGAAATGAAACATTGCAATTCGAAAAACTGAAGAAACGAAAAACCGGACAATTGAAATTGACAAAACATAAAATTTATAACATTGAAAAATCGAAAAATTATAAAAATTAAAAACCGAAACGAAAAATTGAAAATCGAAAAATTCCAGAACTGAAAAATTTCACATGGATAAAACCAAAAATTAGGAAATCACAACATTGAAGAGCCGAAAACATGAAAAATAAAGAAAATAAAAAACCGAAACGAAAAATTATATATAATAAATCATTATACATACGTATATCGTACAATTGAAGAAACAAAAAAATGAAAAATTGAAGAAATGCAAGTCGAAAAATTGAGGAAATAAAAATTTTAGAGAATCTAAAATTTTAAAATTTTAAATTCACAACTCGAGGAATTGCAAAATTTAAGAATTGAAGAAACAAAAAAAACAAAAACTGGGGGTAATTGGAAAAACTGAAGAAACGAAAAACTGAGCAAATTAAAATTGAAAACCAAAAGAATTATAAAATCGGAAAATGTAAAAATCAATAAAACAAAAAACCGAAACAGGTAATTCCAAATCGAAAAACCGAGAAATCCAAAAATTGAAAAATTTCACATTGATAAAAAGAAAAAATAGAAAACCAGAAACAGAACATTGAAAAAATCAATAAAATATAAAACCGAAACGAAAAATTGAAAATCGAAAAATTTCACATTGATAAAGCCAAAAATTAAAAAATCAGAACATTAAAGAGCCGAAAACTTCAAAAATAAAGAAAATAAAAAACCAAAACGAAAATTAAAAACTGAAAAAAATGTAAGAATTGGAATATCCAGAAGTTGGAAAATCGAAAAACTGAAAGATTAAGAAAAAAAAGCTTAAAATCGACAAATTGAAAAATTGAGAAATCGAAATATCGAAAAATTGAATACCGAGAAATCGAAAGTCGCAAGATTAAAAAGTCGAAAAATGGGGAATCGAAAAGTCCTGAAATCGAAAAATTGAAAAATGGAGAAATTGAGAAATCGAAAAATCTTAAAAGTCAAAAACTCGAAAAGCAAGAAAGAGAAAAAAAATAGATAAATCAAAAAACTGAGATATTACAAAATTGAGAAATTGCCAATCAAAATCTCGAAAAATCAAAAATTCGAAAAATGGAAAATCAAAAAGTCGAAAAGCTGAAAAATCGTCAAATCGAAAAATTGAGAAATTCTGAAATCAAAAAATGAAAACTGAGAAATCGAAAGTCCCTAGATCGAAAAGTCGAAAAATAGAGAATCGAAATACCGAGGTATTGGAAAATTGAAAAATTGAGACATCAAATAGCCGAAAAATGCAAAATTGAAAAGTTGAAAAGTAAAAAAACCAACCAATCGAAAAATTGAGAAAGCAAGAAATCGAAAAATTGAAAACCAAGAAATCGAAAATTGAAAGGTCGAAAAATTTAAAAACCGAAAAATTGAAAATCGACAAATTGAAAAACCGAAACATCGAAAAATTTAAAAAATGGAAAAATCGAAAAATTGCAAATCGAAAAATTGAAGAAATGAAAAATTAAAGAATCCAAAAATTTTAAATCGAAAATTTGCAGAATTTAAAAATTGAAGGAGAAATTTTAAAAAACGAAAAACTGAAATATTAAAATTGAAAAAACAAAAACATAAAATCAGAGCATTGCAAAATCGCAAAATTGTAAAAATAAAGAAAATAAAAAACCGGAATGAAAAATTCCAAATCGAGAACCGAAAAATTTTAAAACATTTCACATTGATAAAAAGAACAATTAGAAAGTCAGAACATTGAAAAACCAAAAAAATTAAAAATGTAAAAATTGAAAACTCGAATAATTTTAAATCGAAAAATTGCAACATTTAAAAATTGAAGGAACAAAGAAAATGAAAAATTGACAAAACAAAAAATTTCATAAAATCAACAATAAACAATCAAAAATTGTAAAAATAAAAAACGATACAAAAAATTGAAAATCGAAAAATTCAAAAATTAGGAAATCACAACATTGAAGAGCCGAAAACTTGAAAAATAAATAAAATAAAAACACGAAAAATTGCAAATCGAAAAGTTGAAAAATTTAAAAAGTGAAATTTCAAAATCTAAAAATTGGAACATCCAGAAATTGGAAAACCGGAAAACTGAAACAAAAAAAAATCAAAAATTGACGAATTGTAAGTCGAAAATTTGAAAAAATGAAAAATTAGAGAATCCAAAATTGAAAAATCGAGAAATTTTAAATCGAAAATTTGCAGAAATTAAAATTTGAAGAAACAAGAAAAATGAAAAACTGGGAAATTTCAAATCGGAAAAATGAAGAAACGAAAACCCGGAAAAATTATAAAATTAGAACATAGAAAAAACCAAAAATTGTAAAAATAAAAAAATAAAAAACCGAAACGAAATAATTGCAAATAAAAAAATTAGAAAATTCAAAAATTGAAAAAATTCACATTGATACAAAGAAAAATTAGAAAATCAACATTGCAAAGTAAAAAAATTGACAAAATAAAGAAAACATAAAACCGAAACGAAAAATAGCAAAATCTAAAAACTGAATTATCGAAAAGTTGAAAAACCGGAAAACTGAAAAATTTAAAAATGAAAAATTGAAAAATTGCAAGTCGAAAATTTGATGAAATGAAAAAGGTTGGAAAATTAAATAACTGAAAAATTAAACTTGAAAAACTATAGCAGTGTTATTTACGCCTCTGATTTTTGCTTTGTACATTTTATAGAATCAGAAAACAAATATCGCATTTTTTTTATAATTTTTCATAGAAGAGGGATTTATTGGGCTTCACATCAAGGGCAAGGGAAGTTCTGTCGAAATAATTTTCGACCAATTCCATATAAAACTGTCCCTTTCCTGCCGAAGCAGAGATTTTTTAAGACGTTTTTGAGAAAATTTTTGACAACTATTTTCCTATGTTCTGAAAATGACGTGAGATTGATTTGTGGTCCTTTTTTCCACTAGAATAGAGCCCATCTTAACTTTTATTTTGTAAATATTTGAAAAAAAAAATCTCTTTTTTGAATTTTTGAGGAAAAAAGGACCTAAAATGATTCTAGATTCATATTCTGTAGAAAAGATTTTGCTCTCTTTATTCCATTCAAATAAAACTCATTTTAACATTTTTTAAAAACGCGTATCAAAAATAACTCCAGATTCTTAATTTATGAAAAATTCTTGACCCGATCGTCATCTTTCTCTATGGTGTGGGGCCCGCTAGGAAAATTTTTTGAAAAATATGTACCTATTTTTCTCCCTAATTCTAACGTCCTGAACAAAAATGTAGCATATTCTCAACATGAAAATACTGACAAGCACGAAAAAAATCTTGCTGAAGATACCAGGCAAGCTTTAATTTCCGCATTTCATAGTAAAGAGCATAAGAAAAATTTTTACTATGAATTATTCAGTTTGTTTTTATAGCCTATTTAAGGACCTATTTCGGCTTTTTTTAGCCTTAGGTTGTCTATTTACAGATCAGTAAATCGTGCTGACGAAATACCTAAAATAGATGGTAGATTCAAATTTAGTTAACAATTTTTGAGACGATGTCATCAACTTTACAAAAAAAAACTATGGCATTTTGGACAAAATATAAATTTTCCTTTTCGTAACTAAACAGGTCGGGATCCGGCCAAAATTAGAGCTTGAAAACGCAATAAATTCCGCTCACTTTTTGTCGAACTTAACCCCGCAGAACTTCCCAAGCAGTCACCGTGCAGTTTCAGAGCACATGTTAATGAACTCTGATTTGCTGCCGTCGGTCAAGATGCACAAACACTCCCAACTACCAACTAAAACATGTTTACCGCACTCCTGAACTTATCCATTTCCGCTAAAAGTAGAAACTCGTCTCGCCTCGGCCCCATTCTGTCCCGAAAATCTGACAATCAGTTGAAGAACTCCAACTTAATCAGCTAACTGCGTTAAGTGGAGTCCCATCGGAAGTGAAGCGTTCCCCACGTACGGACATCTTAGTAGTTTCAATTAAAAGTGGTAATTAAGATTCTGCACTAGTCCATCGCGAACGTGCTAACGTGTCTAATACCTGAGCGGAATCCCTCAGCACGGATCGAAAGAGGCTCTGATATCCCGGTATAATAGCGAGTCGTACGTCGAGGCACCCTCTTGCTTTTATTACGCAGACGATGGTGCTTCAGCCATTCTGCTGCAAATCTTGACGAGCTTCCGATGATTTTTCATCGCGACGAGAGGGTTTGCATCGACGGTTGGCAGACATCAGCTCGGGACTAATTGGAGGAGAGGACACTCGACCGGGAGATCCGGAAGGAAAATTCTTTTAAATTGCGATGGAGGGTTGTTTGTTTAATTATTTTTTATTTGGAGGCCGGTGATTGCTTGTTTTGTTGTGAAATTTTAAATTAGTGGAAAATGGTGTTTCAACGGCTTAAAGTCGGAGGGGAGTGTTTCGGCTGGAGTTTCATTGCAGATTTGGGATTTCTTAGCTCCTTTTCTTCGTTCTTTTTAGTACTTCATTTTTAAAACTAAATTTACGGTGTTTACTTCACAAACTCTTGTCGTGAGCATTACAGAACTAAATTCTACTTTTACTGATGTAACGAGATAAAAATAATTATTAATATCACCATTAATATTCCCTTCTAAGTCAATGATAATTAATATCGACACTTAGAAAACACGTCGTTATTAAAATTACTTATATTTTTTATTTATTATTACCTATTACTAATTTTTTTTTACCACAATTTTGATAATTGTCGACATTGCTAAGGAAAAGATGAAAAATTTTGATTATTGAAAAATTGAGCTTTTGGCGAAGTTGTCTAAAAATCCGTAAAAAAATCTAGGAGATACATAGCCCTTAGCTGAATTGAAAATCAAGCGTGTTGATAGTTTTAGATTAAGACTGAGGTCTCTCATCGGAAGTTCTGGAGAAATCGTGTCATTTTTATTAAATGAAGTATTTAGCATCATTTCGGAAAAACTGGGTGACCCAAAATTATGAAAAAAACCGTGTTTATTTAAGACTGATATATTTATGAGTAAAAATAATTCCAAGTCGATACAACAACTGGTTCTAGAAATATTCTATTTCAAATTCACATTTTTAGAATTTCAAAAATTACCACATTTCATTTTGGAGATTTAAAAAAAATGGTGGGAATTTTCAAAGAATTGACGCTGTAAGAAAATTCAGGGGATCAAAATGAACAAAAATTCTCCTTTGCTATATTTCGAAGAAGCTTGAGAAAAAATACAAAATTTCAAAATGTTTTGAAAAATTGCCCAAAAATCCAAAAAAATCTGGAAGATAGATTTCGACAAATTGAATCTAAAAAAAATACATTTTGATGGCCCTGGACTAAAATTGAGGGCTATTATCGAAAATTTCAGAGTAATCGTGGCATTTTCATTAAGGACGTGTTTAGTCCCATTCCGGAAACTCTGGTTGACCAAAAATTATGAAAAAAATCTTGCTTACGTGAGAAAAGCGAGTATTTCAGACAATATTATCCCAAGTCGATACGAGAACTGGTTTTCGAAATATTCGATTTCAAAGTCAAATTTTTAAAATATTTCAAAAATTGCCGCATCATTTTGGCGATTTTGGAAAAATGGTGGAAATTTTCAAAGAACTAACGCTGTAAGAAAATTCAGGGGGTCAAAACGAACAAAAATTCTCCTTTGCTAATTTCGAAGATGCTTCAGAAAAAATATAAAATTTCAAAATGTTTCGAAAAATTGAGCTTTTCGCGAAATTGCCAAGAATCCAAAAAAATCTGGAAGATATATTTCGACAAGTTGAATCTAAAAAAAAATACATTTTGATGGCCCTGGACTAAAATTGAGGGCTATTATCGAAAATTTCAGAGTAATCGTGGAATTTTCATTAAGGACGTGTTTAGTCCCATTCCGGAAACTCTGGTTGACCAAAAATTATGAAAAAAATCTTGCTTACGTTAGAAAAGCGAGTATTTGAGACAGTATTATCCCAAGTCGATACGAGAACTGGTTTTCGAAATATTCGATTTCAAAGTCAAATTTTTAAAATATCTCAAAAATTGCCACATCATTTTGGTGATTTTGGAAAAACGGTGGAAATTTTCAAAGAACTAATTCACGGGGTCAAAACGAACGAAAATTCTCCTTTACTAATTTCGAAGATGCTTCAGAAAAATATAAAATTTCAAAATGTTTCGAAAAATTGAGCTTTTCGCGAAATTGCCCAAAAATCCAAAAAAATCTGGAAGATATATTTCGACAAGTTGAATCTAAAAAAAAAATACATTTTGATAGCCCTGGACTAAAATTGAGAGCTATTATTGAAAATTTCAGAGTAATCGTGGCATTTTCATTAAGGACGTGTTTAGTCCCATTCCGGAAACTCGGGTTGACCAAAAATTATGAAAAAAATCTTGCTTACGTTTCAGACAATATTATCCCAAGTCGATACGAGAACTGGTTTTCGAAATATTCGATTTCAAAGTCAAATTTTTAAAATATCTCAAAAATTGCCACATCATTTTCGTGATTTTGGAAAAATGGTGGAAATTTTCAAAGAACTTTTTTTTTCAAATTGTATCATGTTGTGTCAGGGAAAATTCCGGAGTAATCATGGTACATTTGTTAAGGAAATGTCATTCCGGAAGAACTGAGTAACTAAAAATTACGAAAAAAATCGTGTTTACGCAAGATTACCAAATAATATATCGGAAAAAATCCCAACAACTTGTTTGTCGAAATATTCCGATTCACATTTAAATTTTTGAAACATCTTACATTTTATTCTGGCGATTTTTGAAAAAAACGCTGGCAAATTATTTCAAACACCCGAAGCCGCACGAAACTTCAGGGGACCAAAATCAACAAAAAAAAATTCTTTGGTAAATTTTGAAAGTGTTCGAGAAAGTTAAAAATTCCAAAATTTTCAAATTTGAAAGTTTAAACCTTTCGCGAAGTTATCTAAAAATCAACAACAAATTTTCGGATCGAAATATTCCGATTCACATTCAAATTTTTGAAACATCTTACATTTTATTCTGGCGATTTTTGAAAAAAACGCTGGCAAATTTCAAACACCCGAAGCCGCACGAAACTTCAGGGGACCAAAATCAACAAAAAAAATTTTTTCGTAAATTTTGAAAGTGTTCGAGAGATAGTTAAAAATTTCAAAATTTTCAAATTTGAAAGTTTAAACCTTTCGCGAAGTTATCTAAAAATCAACAACAAATTTTCGGATCGAAATATTCCGATTCACATTCAAATTTTTGAAACATCTTACATTTTATTCTGGCGATTTTTGAAAAAAACGCTGGCAAATTTCAAACACCCGAGGCCGCACGAAACTTCAGGGGACCAAAATCAACAAAAAAAATTCTTTGATAAATTTTGAAAGTGTTCGAGAGAAAGTGTTAAAAATTCCAAAATTTCAAATTGAAAGTTTAAACCTTTCGCGAAGTTGTATAAAAATCAACAACAAATTTTCGGATCGAAATATTCCGATTCACATTTAAATTTTTTAAACATCTTACATTTTATTCTGGCGATTTTTGAAAAAAACGCTGGCAAATTTCAAACACCCGAAGCCGCACAAAACTCCAGGGGATCAAAATTAACAAAAAAATTTTTTTCGTAAATTTTGAAAGTGTTCGAGAGAAAGTTAAAAATTTCAAAATTTTCAAATTTGAAAGTTTAAACCTTGTCAAAATCAACAAAAATTGTTAAACAAATCTTGTTTACGCAGAAATGACGCGCCTTTCAAGGAAAATAACCCCAACTGCATACGATAACTGCTTTTCGAGATATTCGGTTTCAAAATCAAATTTTTAGAATACATGCATCAAAAATTACTAGATTTCATTTTGGCGATTGTGGAAAAATTTTGAAGAAGGTGAAACCGAAAAAATTTCAGGGAATCAAAATCAACAAAAAAATTGCTTTGCTAAATTTTAAGGTGTTCGAGAAAGAAAAAGTCGAACATTCCAAAGGGGACGTATTGAGATTGCCCAAAATACAAAAAAAAAATCAAATTGGAGAGTATTGAAAAATTGAGCTTATCGCGAAATTGCCCAAAAGTCCGCAAAAATTTTGGGAAATGGTTGTCATGTTGATGGTTCAGAGCTAAGATTAAAGGATATCATGGAAAATTCCGGAGTAATCATGGCATTTTTATTAAAGAAACATTTATGGTGCCATTCCGTAAAAACTGGGTGAGCAAAAATTATGACAAAAATCATGCTTACGCACGAATCTAAAATATATCGGGAAAAATAATCCCACGTCCATGCGACAACTGGTTTTCCAAATATTCGTTATCAAAGTCAAATTTTTAAACTATTTCAAAAATGGCCACATTTCATTTGACAATTTTGGAAAAATGGCGAGAATTTTCAAAGAACTAAAGCCGTCAGGAGATCAAAATGAACAAAAAAAATGCCCTTTGCTAAGTTTCGAAGGAACTTGGGAAAAAATAAAAAAATTCAAAATTGGAACTATTGAAAAATTGAGTTTCTCTCCAAATTACCCGAAATTCCAAAAAAATTCTGGGAGGCAGATTTCGACGAGCTGAATCCAAATATATGACATGGTGTTGGTCCCGGGCTAAAATTGAGGGCTATCGTCGAAAATTCCGGAGTAGTCGTGTCATTTTTATTAAGAAGATGTTTAGTGCCCAGTGCTTACACAGGAGTAAAGAAGGTAACAGGAAAAATAATTCCAAGTCGGTACGACGACCAGTTTTCGAAATATTCGATTTCAAAATCAAATTTTTGAAATAACTAAAAGATTGTCTCATATCGTTTTGGCGATTTTGGAAAAATCGTGGGAATTTTCAAAAAACTGAAGCCGTACAAAACTTCAGGCGATCAAAATGAACAAAAAAATGTTCTTTGCTAAATTTCGAAGGTACTAGGGAAAAAATAAAAAATTTCAAAATTCAAACTATTGAAAAATTGAGTTTTGCGTGACATTGCCCAAAAATCCAAAACAATTCTGGAAGACAGATTTCGTCGAGCTGAATCCAAAAACATGATATGATGTTGGTCCCGGACTAAAATTGAGGGCTATTGTCGAACATTTGGGAGAGAAAATTTTGGGAGTGGCATTTTTATTAAAAAGGTATTTAATGCCATTCCGGAAAAACTAAGTGACTAAAAATTATGAAAAAAAAAAAAAATATATATATATATATTAGAAAAAATCCCAACAAATTTCTGGCTCAAATTCGAATATTTGAAATATCTGAAAAATTGCCACATTTTATTTTGGCGATTTTTGAAAAGACGGTGGGAAATTCCAAAGACCTGAAACCGTACAAAACTTCAGGGAATCAAAATCAAGAAAAAAATGTACTTTGCTAAATTCTAAAGGTGCTCGAGAAAAAGAAAAAAATTCAAGATTTTCAAAATTGCTCAAAAATCCAAAAAAAATCTCGAAAGCTAAATACAAACATACGGCTTGTTGATAAGTCTTCGACCAAGACTGAGGGCTATCATCGAAAATTCTGAAGCAATTGTGCCGTTTTTGTTACAATTTCCAAGAAAATCTGGGTGACATAAGAATCTTCAAGGGATCGAACTGAACAACAAATCCTCTTTGCTACATTCCGATTGTTCTCGAGAAAAATCCAAAAAAATTCTAGGAGACAAATTTTGACGAACTGAATCCAAAAACAGGGAATGTTGGTGGTCTCGGACTAAAATTGATGGCTATCACCGAAAATTCCAAAGTAATCGTGGCATTTTTATTATGGAGGTATTTAGTGCCATTCCGGAAAAACTAGGTGACCAAAATTTATGAAAAAAATCGTGCTCACGCAGGGATAGTGAGTATATCAGAAAAAGAAATCCCAAGACGATACGACAAATTATTTTCGAAATATTCGATTTCAAAAATTTAAGTATATCAAAAATAGACAAATCCCATTTTGGCGATTTTGGGTAAATGGTGGAAATTATCAAAGGACTGAAGCCGTAAAAACCTTCAGGGGATCAAAATGAAGAGTAAAATTTTTTTTGCTAAATTTCGAAGATGCTCGAGAAAAAATAAAAAATTTCAAAAAATTCGGAGTACCTATTGAAAAATTGGACTTTTCGCGAAATTGCACAAAAACACGAAAAATTCTGGATGATAAATTTGGACGAGTTGAATCCAAAAACACGACATTTTGATGGTTGATGGTGATTACATAGAAATAGCGAATATAACAGAAAAAAATACTCCCAAGTCGATAGAGTAACTGATTTTCAAAATATTCTTTTTCAAAGTCAAATTTTTAAAATATTATCTCAAAAATTGCTACATTTCATTTTGGCGATTTTGGAAAAATGGTGAGAAAAAAGCAAAAGCCGCAAAAAACTTCAGAGAATCAAAATGACCAAAAAAGTGTTCTTTGCCAAATTTTGAAGATGCTCGAAAAAAAATAAAAAATTTCAGATTGGAGAGTATTGAAAAATTGAGCTTTTCGCGAAATTGTCCAAAAATCTAAAAAAAAAAGATTTCGACGACCTGAATCCAAAAACATAACTTGTTGATGGTCCCGGACTAAAATTGAGGGCTATTGTAGAAAATTATGAAATAAATCGTGCTTAAGAAGCGATTATATCGGGAAAAAAATTCGCAACTGGTTTTCTAAATATGTATACGACTTCTAAATAGAATTTTAAAAAAATCTCGAAAATGCTACATTTCATTTTAGCGATTTTGGAAAAACGGTGGGAATTTTCAAAGAACTGAAGCCATAAAAACTTCAGGGAATCAAAATGAATAAAAAAAATCTCCTTTGCGAAATTTCGAAGGTGCTCGAAAAAATAAAAAAATTCAAAATAGGAAATATTGAAAAATTGAACTTTCCGTGAAATTGCCTAAAAATCCAAAAATATTGTAAGAGATAGATTTCGACAAGCTGAATCCAAAAACATGACATGTTGATGGCCCTGGACTAAAATTGGAGCTCTATCATCCAGAGTAAACGTGGCATTTTTGTTAAAGAGGGATTTAGTACCATTCCGGAAAAACTGGCTTATCAAAAATTATGAAAAAAATTATGCTTACGCAGGAATAGCGAATATATCAGAAAAAATTATGCCAAATCGATCCAACAACTGATTATCGAAATATTCCTTTTCAAAGTCAAATTTTTTTAAACAATATAAAAAGTGCCACATTTCATTTTGGGGATTTTGGAAAAATTGTGAGAATTTTCAAAGAACTGAAGCGTCAAAAATCTTCAGGGGTTCAAACTGAACAAAAAAAATGTTTTTTGCTAAATTTCAAAGACGCTCCAGAAAAAAATAAAAAAATTCAAAATGTATTGAAAAATTGGGCGTTTTGCGAAATTGCTCAAAATTCCAAAAAAATTCTGAGTGATAAATTTGAACGATTTGAATCCAAAAACGCGACATGTTGATGGTCCCGGACTAGAATTGAAAGCTATTGTCGAAAATTTCGGAGTAATCGTGATATTTTATTAAGGAAGTATTTGGTGGCTTCTGGAAAAATTGGGTGGCTAAAAATTATGAAAAAAATCGTGCTTACACAGAAATAGCGAATATATCAAAACAAAAAATCCCAAGTTGGTACGACAACTGGTTTTCGAAATATTCTATTTCAGAATCAAATTTTTAAAATATCTCAAAAATTGCCACCTTTCATTTTGGCAATTCTGGAAAATTAGTGGGAATTTTCAAAGAACTAAAGCCGTAAAAACCTACAGAGGATCGAAATCAAGAAAAAGCAGGAATATTGAGTTTGTTAAGGAAGTTTTCAAAAAATTTACAAAAAAAAACTGAGTCTAGCAATCTTTGCACTACAATTTTAGTTGAACTTTACTCAGTGACACCATTTCGTCAAGATTTATTGAAACCACCACACGAAAACCTTGCCTCACTCCGCCTTAATTCCGCCTTGACGGAAGTTAAAATTGCTGTATTGTGACTTTCTTGCTAACAAAACAATGATAACCGTGAATCTTGCAAATGAACTTTCCTGTAATTCGAACCTCTTTTGAAACAACCCGCGGCGCTTATTTAACACCGCACAAGTGAAGTAAATTACTCGTAGCTTCGCTAATGGCAAAAAGGTTGTTTTTATTCCGGAGTTCCTCGTGCCAGCTAATCCAACTTGTCGCCTTCCTCCGCGCACGTGTGCGCCGCACGAATCTTCCCCAAACTTCCCACTAGTTGGGGAAGTCCAGACGTGGCGCAAAACTAAAACAACAACCCCGGCTGCGAAATATTCTCGAGACATTAAAAAACAACAAAGACTCGAAGTTCCCTTCCAGGGTTCCTTCAACCCCCGTCACTCCTCATGTATAATGCCCTTTTTTGCACCGGGATGTGGGCCCGGAATCGATTTTCGCTCGGATTTTCCCGAAACGGAAAAACTTGACACCCACTAACAGGAGCCGAACAATGATAAAGCGGCGTGTAAACGTTGGAAGTTAAATGAAAAATCGCCCTATTGGGACGTTTATCGGGCTGGGTTTGGTTGTTTTTGTGGGGGTGGAAGGAGACGTGGGTCGACCCAGTGCCCGATCGGTTTGAAAATCGGTCAGTTGAGCCCCGAGTCTATAAAAATCCGAGCGATTGCCGGGAAATTGAGTGAACTGTGGTGGAATCTGCGTTGACGATACAGATAAAGGGACGAGGCCGGTGACACCGGGAGGGCGCCCTTTTTGCTCGGAGAGACGCTGAGGGAAGGGTTGGGGTGGGCATTTAGGCGAATGTACAATTTCGGGATGTCTGCGTGTTTCACGGGCCGTAAAATACGAAAATGCGGTTTTTCTGATTTCGTCTTCTCCAATTTTTTTTTTGTATAACTCCTGAGAAAATTCTTCTAAAAAACATGCATGCATAATCAAATCTTTGAAAGATTTGAACAATTTGTTTCTTACGTTTAATTCTGATTTTATCGTGAACTTTTATAACGGACCGTCACAACACTCCCTAGTAAATTGCAAGCTTCAAAATCTTCGCATTTTACTCTCACGTCCCTAATTCTGTTAGTAGGCCGTTAATAATTACACAATTGGCACATAATACGTTAACTGGTGATGTAAATGGGTTCATGGATTTCTGGAAGTTTATCATCGCCATATTGAACCAGTCGTCAACCTCCAATGGGAAATTTAAATTACCCTAGTTGTGCTACTCGAAACTGTAATCGAATTGTCTTACTCTCGTGGGTTTAGACTTTTTCTAAGTGTAATCGTGTCGTTTAAATCTAATTCTCATGGGTGTTGGACTTTTTCTAACTTTAATCGTATCGCTTAAAATCAATTAAATAATTTTGAATTGGTGCCATCTCGTATGTAGAGACTTCAGGTTCATAAAAGTTCAGTTATTAATGGTACAAAACGTCATGTGACTGTTTGAACAAGTACAGCTTTCAGAAAATGAGAAGGAACTTTAGTTCTCAAAAGAAGTAGTTAATACAAATCACAGAGAATGGAGAATATTTTTACGGATAAAAATAAAACAATTAACCCCCCCCCCCCCCCCCAGCCCCAAACAAATATCGAAAAATTGACAAATCGGGAGATAGAAAAATTGAAAAATCAAATCGAAAATTTTAAGTTGCAAAATCAAAAAACTGAAAAATGAAAAATCGACAAATCGAAAAACTGAGGAATTGAATAATTGGAAAATCGAAAAATCTAAAAGTCGAAAACTCGAGAAACCGAAAAATGGAAAATCGGAATATCAAAAAGTCGTAAAATCGGAAGATCGAAAAGTTAAAAAAATCGGAAAAACTCAAAAAATCCAGAAATCGGAAAACGGACTACCCGAAAAACCGAGAAATTGAAAAATCGAAAAATCAAAAGATTAATAAATCGACAAATGAAAACTGAAAAATCGAGAAATTGAAAAGTCGGATGATAAAAAGTCGAAAAATCTAAAAATCCAAAAATCTAAAAGTCAAAAAATGGAGAAATCTAAAAGTTGAAAAACCGAGATCCAAAAATTGAAAAGTAGAAAAACCGAAAAACGAAACAATCAAAAAATTTAAAAAATCGAGATATCGAAAAATGGAAAATTCAAAATAGAAAAATCTAAAAATCAGAAAATTGAAAAATCGACAAATCAAAAAACGGAGAAAATGGACAATCGAAAAATTAAAAAAGGGAAAAATCGCCTAATCGAAAGACCAAGAAATTGAAAAATTGGAAAATGGGAAAGTTGAGAACTCAAAAAATGGAAAACCGAAAAATTAAAAAATCGGCACTCGATAAACCGACAAATCGAAAATTTGAGAAATCGGAAAATGAAGAATTCGAAGTCAATAAATCGACAATTCCAAAAATTGAAACATCGAGAAATCCAAAAATGGAAAATCCAACAATTAGAAAGTTGAAAAATTGAAAAATCAAGTAATCAAAAAACTAAAAATTGATGAATCGAAAAATAGAAAGGTCGAAACATCAAAAAATTGAAACATCAACAAATCGAAAAATTAAAAAAAAGAATCGACAAATCGAAAAATCATGAAATCGGAAACAACGAAAAGAAGGAAAGTCGGAAAATTGAAAAATTAAAAATCGCCTAATCGAAAGACCGGGAAATTGAAAAATTGGAAGATGCGAAAGTTGAGAACTCAAAAAATGGAAATCGAAAAATCGAAAAACTAAAAAATCGGCACATCGAAAAACCGACAAATCGAAAATTTGAGAAATCGGAAAATGTTAAATCCAAAAATTGAAAAGTCGAAAAACCGAAAAATCGAAAATTGAAAAATCGAAAAATTGAAAAAAAGAATCGACAAATTGATAAACCGAGAAATCGAAATGTTAAATCAAAAAACCGAAAAATGGAAAAATAAAAAAGTGGATAAATCGAATAATTTAAAATTCGAGAAATTGAAAAATCGAGAAATCGAGAAACGAGAAATCCAAAAGTGGACAAGTCGATAAATCGAAAAATAATACAATCGACAAATCGAAAAACCAAGAAAACGATCAATCGAAAAATATAAAAGTCAAGTTGAAAAATTAAAAAATCACCAAAAGGAAAAATCCAGAAATTAAAAAATTGGAAAACCGGAAAGTCGAGAAATCGAAAAATCGAAAAATAGAGAAATCCAAAAATGGAAAATTCAAAAGTTGGAAAGTGTAAAAATCGAAAAATTAAAAGATCAACCCGAAAAACACAGAAATTGAAAAATCTAGAACTAAAAAAGTAAAAATATCGAAAAATATCAATAAATTGAAAAATTTTTTAAAATGGCAAATCGATAAACCGACAAATCAAAAAATAGAGAAATCGAAATGTTAAATCCAATAATCGAAAAGGTGAAAAAGCGAAAAATAGAAAAATCAAAATGTCAAGACATCGAAGAATTGAAAAATCGAGAAATTTAAAAGTCGAAAAATCGAGAAATCAAAAATTCTAAATGTCAAAAAATCCAGAAATCTGAAAATCGAAAAATTGAAAAGTCAAAAAAATGAAAAATTAAAAAATCGACAAATCGAAAAAAAAAGAAAGATTATTTGATTGGAAAATCGAAAAATCTAAAAGTCGAAAACTCGAGAAATCGAAAAATGGAGAATCGGAATATCGAAAAGTCGAAACATAGGAAGATCGAAAAGTCAAAAATTCGGAAAAACTCAAAAAATCCAGAAATTGGAAAACGGAATACCCAAAAAACCGATAAATTGGGAAATTGAAAAATCAAAAGATTAAAAAATCGACAAATGAAAACTGAAAAATCGCGAAATTGAAAATTCTGAGGAAAAAAAGTCGAAAAAGCTAAAAATCCAAAAATCGAAAAGTCAAACAATCGAGAAATCTAAAAGTTGAAAAACCGACATCCAAAAATTGAAAAGTAGAAAAACCGAAAAACGCAAAAATCAAAAAATTGAAAAATCGAGATATCGGAAAATGGAAAATTCAAAATAGAAAAGTCGAAAAATCAGAAAATTGAAAAATCGAAAAACGGAGAAAATGGACAATGGAAAAATTAAAAAAGGGAAAAATCGCCTAATCGAAACACCAGAAAATTGAAAAATTGGAAAATGGGAAATTTGAGAACTCAAAAAATGGAAAAGTCGAAACATCGAAAAATTGAAATACCAACAAAAAGTCGAAAAAATGAAAAAAAGAATCGACAAGTCGAAAAATCAAAAATTAAAAATTCAAATCGAAAAACCGAGAAATTGAAAAGTCGAGAATTTGAAATGTCAAGTCCAAAAATCGAAAAATCGAAAAACCTAAACATAAAAATTTGAAAACTCAAAAAAATCGAGAAATCTGAAAGTTGAAAAACCAAGATCCAAAAATTGAAAAGTCGAAAAATCTAAAAACGGAAAAATCGAAAGACTGAAAAATCGAGATATCCAAAAATGGAAAACTCAAAACAGAAAAATCGAAAAATCAAGAAATTTATAAATCAACAAATCGAAAAATTGACAAATCGACCAATCGAAAAATTGAAAAAGGGAAAAATCGCCTAATCGAAAGACTGGGAAATTGAAAAATTGGAAAATGCGAAAGTTGAGAAGTAAAAAAATGAAATCGAAAAATCGAAAAACTAAAAAATCGGCACATCGATAAACCGACAAATCCGAAAATCATGACACCGGAACGTCAAAAAATGGGGATATCGAAAAATAAAGAAATCGAAAAACTGAAAAATCGAGGAATCGAAATATAAAATCAAAAAACCGAAAAATGGAAAAATCGAAAAGTCGATACATGGAAGAACTGAAAATTCGAGAAATTGAAAAATCGAGAATTAGAGAAATGAAAAATCCAAAAGTAGAAAAGTCGATAAATTGAAAAATTATACAATCGACAAATCGAAAAACCGAGACAACGATCAATCAAAAAATATAAAAGTCGAAATATCGTAAAATTGACAAATCGACAAGTTGAAAAATTAAAAAATCACCAAAAGGAGAAACCCAGAAATTAAAAAATTGGAAAACCGGGAAGTCGAGAACTCGAAAAATGGAAAATCCAAAAGTTGGAAAGTCTAAAAATCGAAAAATTAAAAAATCAAACCGAAAAACACAGAAATTGAAAAATCTAGAACTAAAAAAGTAAAAATATCGAAAAATATCAATAAAATGAAAAATTTTAAAAATCGGCAAATCGATAAACCGACAAATCAAAAAGTCGAGAAATCGAAATGTTAAATCCAATAATCGAAAAGGTGAAAAATCGAAAAATAGACAAATCAAAATGTCAAGACATTGAAGAATTGAAAAATCGAGAAATTTAAAAGTCGAAAAATCGAGAAATCAAAAATTCTAAATGTCAAAAAGTCGAGAAATCTGAAAATCAAAAAATTGAAAAGTCAAAAAAACGAAAAATTAAAAAATCTACAAATCGAGAGAATGAACAATCGGAAAATATAAAAGTCGATGTATCCAAAAATTAAAAAATAGCCAAAATGAAAACCAAGAAGTCGAAAAATAAAAATATTAACAAATCGAATCGAAAAACAGAAATTGAAAAATCAAAAACTAGAAAAGTCGAAATATTAAAAAAAAAAAACTACAAAACGAAAAACTGAAAACTTTAAAAATCGAGAATTCAAAATGTTAAATCTAAAAATCGAAAAGGCCAAAAATCGAAGAATTGAAAAACCGAGAAACTGAAAAAACGAAATATCGAAAAGTTGAAAAAACGAAAAATTATAAAATCGAAAAATCGGAAAATCGAAACATCGAGAAATCGAAAAGGAAAATGCAAAAGTAAGAAAATGGAAAAATAAACTTAAAAATTCGAATCGAAAAACTGAGAAATTGGAAAATCGAAAACTAGAAAAGTCACAATATCGAAAAGAAATCAACAGAACGAAAAATTGATAAGTTAAAAAATCGAGAATTCGAAATGTTAAATCCAAAAATCGAAAAGGCGAAAACTCGAAGAATTGAAAAATTGAGAAATCCGAAAATCGAAAAATTGAAAAGTGGAAAAATCGAAAAACTGAAAAATCGATAAGTCTAAAATGGATAAATCAAGAAATGGAAAAATTAAATGGTCGAAAAGTTAAAAAACCGAGAATTAAAAGTCAAAAAACCGAGAAATTGAATCACTGAAAAATCGATAAGTCAAAAATGGAAAATCGAAAAATCCATAAATCGAGCAATTGGAAAATTGGAACATCTGCAAATTGAAAAAAAAACAGAAACTTAAAAAATAGAAAATTCCAAAAATCGATTAATAAAAAAATCGACAAATTGAAAAACCGAATAATTGAAAAAATTGAAAAATCGAGAAATTCGAAAATTGGTACATCTGCAAATCGAGAAAAAATTAAAACTCAAAAAATAGAAATTCCTAAAATCCAATAACAAAAAAAAAATCGACAAATCGAAAAACCTAAAAATTGAAAAATCGAATAATCGACAAGCCGAAGAAATAAAAAATCAGTAAATCGAAAAACCCAGAAATAAAAAAATTCGAAAATCGAAAAATCGAAATAATGAAAAATTGAAAAGTCTAAAAATCGAAAAATTCCTTCTCTTTTACGGAGATAGTCGCTGGAGGAAGCATTTGGGTGGGCATTTAGGCGAACGTATAATGTAAGGATATCTGCGTGTTTCACGGGCCGTATAATACGAAAATGCAGTTTTCCCGCTTTCCTCTACCATAATTCGTAGAAGTACAACAGGTTTTGAGTGACATTCTTTTAATGAAATTGTCCTGATGACGTCATCAATTTTTAGAACGGATAAATACTGTACACAACTTCAAAAAAATACGAAAATTTCAGGCGAGATTAACTTCACGAAATTTTGAGATGACGTCACCAAATTTTTGAAAGATATGAACAATTTTCTTGCATTCCGCACTCAAAAAAAAACACCCAATTTAAAATTAATGCAAAATTCTAACCTTTAGGCTTCTTCTTCTGCAACAATTTAGCGAATTCCCTCAGCTTCATTTACGAACCCACTGCAACAAAAAACACATGAAATTTTTGTGTACACAAACAAAAATACCATAGAAGTTAACATTAACTTTATATGTACTAATTTTTAATAACGGTGCAATTCAACATAACACAGGTTTAATAAGTAGATAAGATTTAAAAAACTCCAACCAAAAAAAGTTTTGAAATCACAACATAATGTATATTCTAAGCAAAATTTTACATTTACATCACGCGATCCTTGATGAAGATAAACACAAAAAATCTATATAACACACTCAAAATACACAAAAAAAAGAAATTCAGAGAATATTTACCTAAAAATTCACTAACAAACACATAATACTTATTATTAATTATTTCAGTGAAGTGTAAAACATAAAAGGCAATCCGTAATGATATATATAAAAATCAAAATTGGATTTAATTTTTACATAATTAACACTGATGAAAACCTATTAGATATTCCAAATTATTTTAGCCGAAAAGGGCAGTTCTAAAGAATTTAGATGAAAAGAACTGAAGAAATAAGACACAGTACATTGAATAATAGACCGACTTACCCTTTAAATCCCGATTTCCTTTCCTTCCGCGTCGATCCTTGCAGCCTCCTTCCTCATGGGCACATCACAACACTCACCTTTCATTTTAAGCCCGAAACCAAATTATTTTTAACAAAAATAACACTTTAAAGACACTAATTTACAGACCGCACACGACCTCGACGAAGTTTAAAACCAACAGCACTCCTTTACGCAACACGAAAAGGGAACAAAAAACTCTCGTCGATCCCTTATCAGATATTTTTTGCAGAGTTTTTATTCACCGATGCGTGGCACAGGAAAATGAATCTTAATTACTACTAAAATACAGCAACATTATTTATTAGCAGAACATAATTTTTGCGCTGTGTGGATGAATAAGAAATTACGCATTTTACATACATAGAATTCGCCAAAAACAAATTAGAAAACTCGGGTTAAATATGTCGTTCAAAAATATTTTATTTTTTCGACAGTTAATGATACAACACAGAATTAAAATTTTTTCATCACCATTTCTGTCAAAATACTCGTGTACAATAGATTCATACAGGGTGTTCTAACGGTCAAAGGGCGGAAAATTAAGCATTCGCTGTAGACTGTAGAAAAAATTCTTTAACTCAGTCTAATAGCTATAAGAGAGGAGTGGTCTGATTAATACAGCAAAAGACAGACAGACAGACAGACAGACGTAAACGGTGAACCTTTGCGTTATTAAATAGACAATATTTTCTTTTATAACGATAGAAATAAAACACTTAGAACCCTCCATAAACCTCCCTTTTTGTTCCAGGCGAGCCCTTTACGATACTCGCGCCGCAGAACTCAGCGACCAAACGCGCCGAAAACCTCCTGCAGCAGCCCGAGCTCGTAAAGCAGCTCCTTCTGGACCATGTGGTGCTCGGTTCGCGCATAGATCTGACAAATGTGACCGACGACGCCTCGTTTAAAACGCTCGGAGGGCGGACGGTTCACGTCCGCCACATAAAGGACGGCAAGCTGAAGGCGAACGACGCCAACATCGTCGAGCGCAAGGTGGAGGTGCCGAACGGGCTGCTGGTGGTCCTGGACAACTACCTGTTCCCGGAGGAGCAGGTCGCGAAGAAGAGCCCCACGCAGGGCAAGCTCGTGGACATCGCCAACTTCGCCCCCAGCGAGGACGCCAAGAACCAGTCCAACACCACCTTCGTGGAGAACGTCATGGAGGTGCTGTCGTTCCTCAAGAGCGGAGTCCGGGTCTTCCAGCACTTCCTGTCGAGGTCCAACGTGTCGAAGCTTCTCGAGGACGGTTCGTATTTTTTTTTCTTGATTTAGAGTGCGCGGGAGGAAAGTGTTTGGCAATGAGGGGAATCGGCCGAAAATGTATTTAGTTGAGTTTCGAAAATGTCAAAATTTTTGCGAAATTTGAAGACCATTAAAAAATTTCAATTTTAAAAAAGTTGTCCAAAAATTATGAAAAAATTCAGAGACGTAGATCTCGACACGCTGATTCCAAAAAAATAGCATGTTGATGGTCACGAAGCAACATTTTCGACAAAATCGCCGCGAAATGCGAATTTCTGAAAATTTCAAAAATTTCGAAATTTCAACGGTCGATTCTGGAATAACGGTTGCAAGTATCAAAAAACCGAAGCCGGATTTGAGTTCTAGAGCTGAATCTGCAAGAAAATGTATTTAGTTGAGTTTCGAAAATGTCAAAATTTTTGCGAAATTTGAAAAAGGGAAGACCATTAAAAAAATTCAATTTTAAAAAAGTTGTACAAAAATTATGAAAAAATTCAGGGACGTAGATCTCGACACGCTGATTCTAAAAATGTAGCATTTTGATGATCACGAAGCAACATTTTCGAAAAAATCGCTGGGAAATGCGAATTTTTGAGAATTTCAAAAATTTCGAAATTTCAGCGGTCGATTCTGGAAAAACTGTTGCAGGTATCAAAAAACCGAGTCGGATTTGAGTTCTAGAGCTCGAAATCTACAAGAAAATGTATTTAGTTGAGTTTCGAAAATGTCAAAATTTTTGTGAAATTTGAAGACCATTAAAAAATTTCAATTTTAAAAAAGTTGTCCAAAAATTATGAAAAAATTCAGGGACGTAGATCTCGACATGCTAAGTCGAAAAATTGAAAAACGAGAAGTCGAAAAATTGAGAAATCGAGAAATCGAAAAATTGGAAATCCAGGGCATTGAAAAATCGTAAGATCGAAAAATTGAAAAGTTGAAAATTCGAAAAACTAAACATTCAACAAATCGGAAAACCGAGACAACAAAAAATTGAAAAATGGAAAAATCGAAAGACCGAAAATTTGAAAGATCGAAAAATCGAAAATTGGAAAATCAAAAAATGGACAAATCAAAAATCGAAAGATTGAAAAAACGAGAAATCGAGAAATTGACAAACTAAAAAACTGAGAAATCAAAAAACTGAAAAACAGAGAAATTGATGAATCAAAAGAAAAATCGAAAATTTGTGAAATCAAAAAATCAAAAAATTGGAAAACCAAGAAATCGAAAAACTGAAAAGTCGGAGAATTGTAAATTTGAATACTAAGAAACCGAAAATCGGTAGATCGAAAAGTCGAAAAATCGAAAAATTGAAAAATCTAAAAATCGGAAAACCGAATTGGAAAATTCGAAAATTGAAAAAAGAACAAATCGAAAAACCGAGAAATCGAAAAAGGAAAATCCAAAGGGCGAAAAATTGAGAAATGGTGAAAACACAAATTGGAAAATTGATAAATGAAAAAATCTAAAACTTGAAAAATAAAAAAAAACTGAAAAATCGAGAAGTTGAAAAACGGAGAAATTGGAAAATAGGAAAATCAAATAACAATAGAAAAATCGAAAAATGAAAAATTGGAAAACCGTAACATCGATAAATTGAAAAATCGTCAAATCGAAAAAATGGAAAATCGAAAAGTCGACAAATTAAAAATCGATAAATCGAAAAATCGAAAAATTGAAAATATGAAAAATTGAAAAATCCAAAAATTGAAAAATTGACAAATCGGGAAATCAAAAAAACTAAAAAAACAGAAATTGAAAAATCGAAAGAAAAGTAGAAACATTAAAAAAAGCTGGGAAGATCGAAAAATTAAAAAATCTAAAAGTAGAAAACTCGAGAAATCGGAAAACAGATAATTGAAAAATCTAAAAGTCGAAAACCGGAGAAATCAAAAACTGGAAAATCGGAAGGCCGAAAAATAAAAAAATGCGAAATCGAGAAAACAAAAAATGGAAAATTGACGTCTGAAAACCGAGAAATTAAAAAATTGACAAATGGAAAAATCAACTAATGAAAAAATCCAGAAATAATAAACTCAAAAAACTGAAAAATCGAAAAATGTAAAATCAAAAACTTGACAAATCAAAAACCCAGAACATGGAAAATTAGAAGATCGGAATATTGAAAAATTTAAAAATCGAAAGATTGAAAAAACGAGGAATCGAAAAATTAACAAACTGAAAAATCGAGAAATCAAAAAGCTGAAAAACAGAGAAATTGAAAAATCAAAAGAAAAGTCGAAAATTCCCGAAATCGAAAAATTGAAAAAACACCAAATCGAAAACCGACGTCTAAAAACCGAAAAATTGAAAAATTGATAAATGGAAAAATCAACAAATGAAAAAACCCAGAAATAGTAAACTCAAAAAACTGAAAAATCGCAAAATCGAAAAACCCAGAAATTTGAAAATACGGAGATCGAAAAATAGAAAATCTAAAATTGGAAAAACTGAAAAATTGAAAAACCCTGACATTGATAAATTGAAAAAATGACAAATCGAAAAATCAAGAAACCGAAAAATGGAAAATTCAAACATATAAAAGTCGAAAAATCACCAAATCAAAAAATGGAAAATCGAAAAATCGAAAACTTGAAAAATTGACAAATCGAAAAATCGACAAATCAAAAACTGAAAAACAGAGAAATTGAAAAATAGAAAAAAAATCTAAATATCGTGAAATGGAGAATTCGAAAAATTGACACATCGAAAAACCAAAAAATTGAAAGATGGGAAGATCGAAATATTAAAAAATCTAAAAGTCAAAAATTCGAGAAATCAAAAAAAGAAAACCAAAAAATTGAAAAAAGGAAAAATCGAAAAACTGAAAAATCGACAGATCGAAAATCAAGAAATTGGAAAATTGGAAAATCGAAAATCAACAATCAAAAACTTTAAAACCGAAACATTAAAAAATCGAAAAATAAAAATCGAATAATAGAGAAATGGAGATATCAAAAGTCGAAAACTCGACAAATGGGAAAATGGAAAATTGAAAAGTCTAAAAATCCAAAAATTGACAAGTCGAAAAATCGAAAACCTGAAAAACAGAAATTGAAATATCGAAAGAAAAATAGAAAAATTGCGAAATCGGGAAATCGAAAAATCGATAAATTGAAAAGTCGAAAAATCGAAAAACTGAAAAATCAACAAATCGGAAGCTCGGGAAATCAAGAAAACTAAAAATGGAAAATCGAAAAGTCTAAAAATCGATAAATTGATAAATCGACAAAATCCAATCAATCCAAAAATTTTAAATCGAAAAATGAAAAATCCAAGAAATTTAAAAGTCGAAAAATGGAGAAATGGAGAAATCGAAAAGTCGAAAAATTGAAAAACTGACAAATCGAAAACGGGAAATCAAAAACTGAAAAACAGAGAAATTGAAATATCGAAAGAAAAGTCGAAAAATCTTGAAATCGAAAATCAAGCAATTGAAAAACGGAGAAATCGAAAAATTGAAATATGGAAAAATCGAGAAATCTAAAATTGGAAAATCGGAAAATCGAAATATTGAAATTTAAAAATAGAAGGATTGAAAAATCGAAAAATTGGAAAAATCAACAAATCGAAAAATCTCCGAAACTACTGAACTGATTATTGTGAAGTTTTAGGTGTATATAATGAATATCGTGTAGATGGTAAAACGCTAACCAAAATGTCTCTAGTCTTACCACTAACTAATTTGTTGAAATCATTTCAAATTTTTGCATAGTAAATGTTATTTCAATTTCATAAAATAAGAAAGTGAGCCAGATAGCAGACGGTGTGTATCCACCAAAAGGTTACTTTCAAGATTTGCTGCTTGACGGATTTAAGCTATTATCTTTATTAAATAGGCGAACATTCTAATATACTGTTGTTCAAAATCCTGAGACATCCTATCACTTTGTTAATTTCTCCACAGTACATATATTTAGTTTCTGGCGTTGGTTCTCCCTCAATGCAAAAGCCTTCCACCTGCATAAATCTAGTGAATTACTATTATAATTTTAATATGTTACAATTTCTCTCTTCCAGGCGAAGAATACACCGTGTTCGTCCCGACAGATCACGCTTTCCAGAGGTGGCACCCGATCGATTGGGGTTTTTATCCCTTTAGTGTGCCCGAGTTCACCGAGAGTATCATCATCAACCACTTCGTCAAGGGGCGGCTTAAGCAAGACACTATCAAGGATGGGCAGGTCGTCACGACGCTGGGTGGACGCGAGATAGTCTTTAAGAAGACTCGTAGGTATTTCCCAATTGGGAACTTGCATGCATTCGCCCGAACTTTGCCAGTTCCGAACTTCTGGCTCCTCCTCCGCGCTTAATTACAGGAATCGGGAACAAAGGCGAACGGTGACAACTAATAGCGAAGACTTCAGGTCCTCTCGCTTAAATCGACTGTGCATTAATAATCGCTGAATGGGACCTAAATTTTAAGTAGATCGGGACTGACGATTACTTTCCCGCAACAAAATAAAACGCGATTAGAGGAGAGTCGACTAAATTAATGTTAAAAAAAAAAACGTGTTATAACGTATAAGGCTCGTTAAAGTGTACAAACATTTCATTGGCTCTATTTTCTGCAGTTTAACTTCTTCATAAAACATCGAGCTTCCTCCGTGGAAAGCACTCACAATAACATTCAACCGCAGCGCCACAGCCGACATTTAGTGTTTAATAAAATGGTAATTCCTTTGAACTCGAGTTTCGAATAAAACGTAAACTCCCGTTTAATTAGAATTCTTCCGTGCTGGTAGCAACACGAATTCCAAATTTTCTTAATTCCGATTCAGGTGGTTGATCGCGGTGCCAGAACTTAATTTGTGTTAGCACCCACCCAGCCATTATTGTCTTGTACAAATTAATCCTTGCCGGTCCTTAGCGCTAACGGTACATGCAACTCCTCGATTTACCCGATTCTTGATGTCTTCATCGAGCGGAAAATGGGCGTCCGTCTTTTCAGAAGTCTGTGGTTGTAATGTCACGTGATTGTCACAGTAGTACAGCAAACCGCCATTTTAAATGCGAAACTTTGCCATTTTGTTGTGTTGCTGAAACTTTTTATGTGTGTTGAATAATTTTGTGATTCTCATAGGAAATCATTTCGAATAGATTGACGACCTGTTTCCTGAAACGCTTGGCAATTCTTTGGATGTACGCCAAATGGCGTAATGTTATTGGGCAATAAGGCAACAATATGTAACAGCACGATTTTCATTCGACGTTTGTCATTGATATGAATCACAGAAAGAATAGATAAAAGAAAATCGGTATAACATTTGATTTAATGCATACCTAAAAATCACTGGCTACAGTTTATTTTTTTACTCGGATAAGATTTTTTTTAGCTTGTCCAATATTTTATGATGAAGTAGTAGTCTCGACGAAAAAAAAGTAATATGTAACGAAAAATTTATCTAATATTTACCTAAAACTTGATTAATGGACTATGTAGGTCTCAAGTGGCAATCTCTCTAGAACTTGATTATTACTTTAGAGATATGATTCGGTTACGCTTTTTTTAAATACTCTATAAGTGTCATCAATGCTCTCTCTCTTTACTATTTGGTTATCGCTCTTTCTAGAACTTGATTATGAACTTGCTAGACCTTAATTATCGGTTTTTCTAGGACTCAGTAATCACGGTCTTTTGGACGTGGTTATCATTTTCATTAAATCTTAGTTAAGTTCTCTATGGCACGTGATTCCTCTACTACTCTCTCTAGAACTTCGTTATTGCTCTTTTTAGACCTTGATTGTCGTTGTTTCTAGGATTTTCTGGTCGTTGTTATATAGATTTTCAATCTATGTAAGACTGAGCGATTGCTGTCCAGAATTTGGTCATCGTCTTTTGTAAAACTGTACTATTTTTTCTCTATCTTATTCTAGGACTTTATTGTCGCTTTCTGGGACTTGATTTCCAATTTCTCTGGAAATCTATTATCAAACTCTGTTGTCGTTCCATCTAGAATATGATTTTGTTTTCGCTCTCTTTAGAACTCAGTTACCACAACGACGCGATTCTGGTTGTTTTTAGGACTTGATTGTTGGTCTCTCTAGGGTTCTACCATCGTTCTTTCGAGGAATTTGTGATCACGCTCTGTACGCCATGATTACCACTTTCTTTGAGACCTACTATCGCTTGTTCTACGACTCGATTATCTCTCTCTGGAGGATTCAATTGTCGCTTTCGGTAAAATTTTATTATTGGACTCTGTAGAACTCAAATGTCAGTTTTTCTAGGACTCGATTTGTTACTATAGATCTTACTCTCCCTAGGAACCGATTACCACTCTCTCTACTACTCTGTTATCGCTTTTTCTAGGAGTTTACTATCGCTCTCTGTTAACTTTGTTTATCGTTTGGACTTTTTGGACTTAATTATTACTGCCTTTAAGACTTGATTAATGACTGCAGTACTTCTCTCTAGAGCTTGATTATCGGTGCTTCTAGGCCTTAGTTATTGCTCTCTTTAAAGCTCGATTGTCGTTATTTCTAGGATTTTATCTATCTCGATTACCTCGTCCCCAGGGTTTACTATCGCTCTTTCTAGGACTCGATTTCCAATTTCTATTGTCGCTCCATCTACTTGGAACTTAGTTGCCAGAACGACGCGACTATGGGTGTTTTAAGAACTTGATGGTTGCTCTCTCTAGGATTTTACCATCGCTCTTTCTAGGAATTTATGATCACGCTCTGTACGGCGTGATTATCACTTTCTTTGAGACCTGTTATCGCTTGTTCTAGGACTCGATTATCTCTCTCTGGAGGATTCAATTGTCGCTTTCTCTAAAACTTGATTATTGGACTCTTTGGGACTCAAATGTCAATCTTTCTAGGACTCAATTTGTTAGCATAGGTCTTATTAGTACTCTCCCTAGGAACCAATTACAATTCTATCTACTACTCTGTTATCGCTTTTTCTATGAGTTTACTATCGCTTTCTGTTAACCTCGATTATTATCGTTTGGACTTTTTGGACTTGATTACCGTTTCCTTTATGACTTGATTAATGACTGCAGTACTGCTCTGTCTAGAGCTTGATTATCGGTGTTTCTAGGCCTGAATTATTGCTCCCTTTAAAGTTCGATTGTCGTTATTTCTAGGATTTTATCTATCTCGATTACCTCGTCCTCAGGGTTTACTATCGCTCTTTCTAGGACTCGATTTCCAATTTCTCTGGAAATCTATTATCACTGTCTCCGAGACTCATTTATCGTTCTTCACAGAATTCTGTTGTCGCTCCATCTACTTGGAACTCAGTTGCCAAAACGACGCGACTATGGGTGTTTTTAGGACTTGTTGGTTGCTCTCTCTAGGATTTTACCATCGCTCTTTCTAGGAATTTATGATCACGCTCTGTACGGCATGATGATCACTTTCATTGAGACCTATTATCGCTTGTTCTAGGACTCGATTATCTCTCTCTGGAGGATTCAATTGTCGCTTTCGATAAAACTTTATTATTGGACTCTGTAGAAGTCAAATGTCAATCTTTCTAGGACTCGATTAGTTAGTATAGGTCTTATTAGTACTCTCCCTAGGAACCAATTAGCATTCTCTCTACTACTCTGTTATCGCTTTCTGTTGACCTTGATTATTATCGTTTGGACTTTTTGGACTTGATTACCATTTCCTTTATGACTTGATTAATGACTGCAGTACTGCTCTCTCTAGAGCTTGATTATCTGTGCGTTTAGGCCTTAATTATTGCTCTCTTTAAAGCTCGATTGTTGTTATTTCTAGGATTTTATCTATCTCGATTACCTCGTCCCCAGGGTTTACTATCGCTCTTTCTAGGACTCGATTTCCAATTTTTCTGGAAATCTATTCTCACTGTCTCCGAGACTCATTTATCGTTCTTCCCAGAATTCTATTGTCGCTCCATCTACTTGGAACTCAATTGCCAGAACGACGCGACTATGGGTGTTTTTAGAACTTGATGGTTGCTCTCTCTAGGATTTTACCATCGCTCTTTCTAGGAATTTATGATCACGCTCTGTACGGCGTGATTATCACTTTCTTTGAGACCTGTTATCGCTTGTTCTAGGACTCGATTATCTCTCTCTGGAGGATTCAATTGTCGCTTTCTCTAAAACTTGATTATTGGACTCTGTAGGACTCAAATGTCAATCTTTCTAGGACTCAATTTGTTAGCATAGGTCTTATTAGTACTCTCCCTAGGAACCAATTACCATTCTCTCTACTACTCGGTTATCGCTTTTTCTATGAGTTTACTATCGCTTTCTGTTAACCTCGATTATTATCGTTTGGACTTTTTGGACTTGATTACCCTTTCCTTTATGACTTGATTAATGACTGCAGTACTGCTCTTTCTAGAACTTGATTATCGGTGTTTCTAGGCCTTAATTATTGCTCTCTTTAAAGCTCGATTGTCGTTATTTCTAGAATTTTATCTATCTCGATTACCTCGTCCCCTGGGTTTACTATCGCTCTTTCTAGGACTCGATTTCCAATTACTCTGGAAATCTATTATGACTGTCTCCGAGACTCATTTATCGTTCTTCCCAGAATTCTATTGTTGCTCCATCTACTTGGAACTCAGTTGTCAGAACGACGCGACTATGGGTGTTTTTAGGACTTGAGGGTTGCTCTCTCTAGGATTTTACCATCGCTCTTTCTAGGAATTTATGATCACGCTCTGTACGGCGTGATTATCGCTTTCTTTGAGACCTGTTATCGCTTGTTCTAGGACTCGATTATCTCTCTCTGGAGGATTCAATTGTCGCTTTCTCTAAAACTTGATTATTGGACTCTTTAGGACTCAAATGTCAATCTTTCTAGGACTCAATTTGTTAGCATAGGTCTTATTAGTACTCTCCCTAGGAACCAATTACCATTCTCTCTACTACTCTGTTATCGCTTTTTCTAGGAGTTTACTATCGCTCTCTGTTAACCTTGATTACTATCGTTTGGATTTTTTTGACTTGATTACCTTTTCCTTTATGACTTGATTAATGACTACAGTACCGCTCTTTCTAGAACTTGATTATCGGTGTTTCTAGGCCTTAATTATTGCTCTCTTTAAAGCTCGATTGTCGTTATTTCTAGAATTTTATCTATCTCGATTACCTCGTCCCCTGGGTTTACTATCGCTGTTTCTAGGACTCGATTCCCAATTTCTCTGGAAATCTATTATCACTGTCTCCGAAACTTATTTATCTATCGCTCTTCCCAGAATTCTATTGTCGCTCCATCTATTTAGAACTCGGTTGCCAGAACGACGCGACTATGGGTGTTTTTAGGACTTGATGGTTGCTCGCTCTAAGATTTTACCATTGCTCTTTCTAGGAATTTATGGTCACGCTCTGTACAGCATGATTATCACTTTCTTTAAATCTAGTTATAGCTTGTTCTACTATAGTACTTGATTATCTCTCTCTGGAGGATTCAATTGTTGCTTTTTCTAAAACTTGATTATTGGACTCTGTAAGACTCAAATGTCAATCTCTCTAGGACTCGATTGTTACTTTAGATACGACTCAATTAACCCTTTTCCAAATACTCTATAAGTCTTATTAGTAGTCTCCCTAGGACTCGATTATCACTCTCTTTACTATTTGGATAGGGGTTTTTCTAGGACTCAGTAATTGCCCGTGATTTCCGCTCTCAATGACTCCACTACTGCTCTCACTAGAACTTGATTATTGGTGCCTCTAGGCCTTGATTATTGCTCTCTTTAGAGCTCGATTGTCGTTGTTTCTAGGATTTTATGGTCGCTATTGAATTGATTTTCGATCTATATAAAACTGAGCGATTGCTCTCTAAAATGATCACCGCTTTTTGTAGAACTTACGATTTTTTTTCTCTATCTTAGTCTAGAACTTCATAATCGCTTTTTCTAGAACTCGATTATCTCGTTCCCAGACTTGACTATCGCTCTTTCTAGGGCTCGATTTCCAATTTCTCGGGAATTATATTATCACTGTCTCCAAGACTCATTTATCGCTCGTCCCAGAATTCTATTGTCGCTCCATCTGTTTAGAACTCGGTTACCAAAACGACGCGACTATGGGTGTTTTTAGGACTTGATGGTTGCTCGCTCTAGGATTTTACCATTGCTCTTTCTAGGAATTTATGGTCACGTTCTGTACGGCATGATTATCATTTTCTTTAAGACCTAATTATCGCTTGTTTTAGGACTCGATTATCTCTCTCTTTACTATCTACTTAAGTTATTGCTCTTTCTAGAACTTGATTATGCCTTGCTATAGAGCTTGATTATCGGTTTTTTAGGATTCAGTAATTGCACGTGATTCCCGCGCTCAATGACTCCACTACTTCTCTCTCTAGAACTTGATTATCAGTCCCTCTAGGCCTTGATTATTGCTATCTTTAGAGCCCGATTGTTGTTGTTTCTGAATTTTCTGGTCGTGCTGGATTGATGTTCGATCTATATAAGAGGGAACAATTGCTCTCTACGAGTATCGCTTTTTCTACAACTCGATTATCTCGTCCCCATGCTTGACTGTCGCTATTTCTAAGGCTCGATTTCCAATTTCTCCGGAAATCTATTATCAGAAGCTGTTGTCGCTCCATCTAGAGTATAATTATTGTTGCCGGTAGGATTTTACTATCGCTATTTCTAGGAGTCGACGGTCGCTCTCTTTAGAACTCGGTTGCCACAACGACGCGATTATGGGTGTTTTTAGGACTTGATTGTTGTTCTCTCTAGGATTTTACCATCGCTCCTTCTAGGATTTATGATCACGTTCTATACGGCAAGATTATAACTTTCTTTAAGACCTAATTATTGCTTGTTCTAGGACTCGATTGTCTTTCTCTGAAGGATTCAATTGTCGCTTTCTCTAAAATTTGATACTGTAGAACTCAGATGTCAATCTCCCTAGGACACAATTTTTACTCTAGATACGACTTAATTAACGCTTTCCAAATACTCTATAGATCTTATTAGTACTCTCCCTAGGACTCGATTATCACTACTTGGTTATGGGTTTTTCTAGGACTCAGTAATTGCACGTGATTCCCGCTCTCGATGACTCCATTACTGCTCTCATTAGAACTTGATTATTGGTGCCTCTAGGCCTTGATTATTGCTCTCTTTAGAGCTGGATTGTCGTTGTTTCTAGGATTTTATGGTCGCTATTGGATTGATTTTCGATCTATATAAGACTGAGCGATTGCTCTCTAAAATGATCACTGCCTTTTGTAGAACTTACGATTTTTTTTCTCTATCTTAGTCTAGAACTTCATAATCGCTTTTTCTAGAACTCGATTATCTCTTTCTAGGGCTCGATTTCCAATTTCTCGGGAAATATATTATCAGACTCTGTTTTCGCTGCGTCTAGAATATGATTATTGTTGTCTGTTGGATTTTACTATCGCTGTTGCGTAGATTTTACTGTCGCTATTTCTAGGAGTCGACGATCGGTTGCCACAACGATGCGATTACGGGTGATTTAGAACTTGATTGTTACTCTCTCTAGGATTTTACCATCGCTCTTTGTAGGAATTTATGATCACGCTCTGTACGGCGTGATTATCAGTTATCACTTTCTTTAAACCTAGTTATCGCTTGTTCTAGGACTCAATTATCTCTCTCTGGAAGATTCAGTTCTCGCTCTCTCTATAACTTGATTATTAGATTGTGTAGGACTTAAATTTCAATTTCTCTAGGACTCGATTGTTACTTTAGGTACGATTCGATTAACGTCTTTTCAAATACTCTATAGATCTTATTAGTACTCTCCCTAGGACTCGATTATCACTCTCTTTACTACTTGGGTGTCGCTCTTTCAAGGAGTTTATTATCGCCTTTATAATCGTTCTCTGTAGAGCTTTGTAAGATTTGTTTATCACTTTGTCTTGACCTTGATTATCGTTTGGACTTTTCGGACTTGGTTATCGTTTCCTTGAAGACTTGATTAATGACTTCCCTGCTGCTCTCTCTCTAGAGCTTGATTACGGGAGCTTCTAGGCCTTGATTATCTCTATTTAGAGCTCTATTCTCGTTGTTTCTAGGACTTTATGGTCACTGTTGGATAGATTTTCGATCTGTTTAAAACTGAACGACCGCTCTCTAGAATTTAATCGTCGCTTTCTGTAGAACTCTATTATTTTTTCTAGGACTTTATTATCGCTCTTTCTAGGACTCTGTTTTTTCAATTTCTCTGGAAATCTATTATCACTGTCTCTGAGACTCATTTATCGTTTTTCCTATAACTCTGTTATCGCTCCATCTAGAACATGATTGTTGTTGTTTGTAGGAATTGTTTTACTGTCGCTATTTCTAGGAGTCGACGGTCGCTTTCTTTAGAATTCGGTTGCCACAACGACGCGATTGTGGGTGTTTTGAGGACTTGATTGTTGCACCTAGTTATTTTACTATCGCTCTTTCTAGGAATTTATGACCACGCTCTGTACGGCATGATTATTTTTAAACCTAGTTATCGCTTGTTCTAGGACTCGATTATTATCTCTCTGTGTAGGATTCAATTGTCGCTTTCTCCAAACCTTGATTAATGGAATCTGGAAGACTCAAACGGCAATCTCTCTAGGACTCGATTGTTACTTTAGATGCTTTTTCAAATAGTCTATAGGTCTTATTAGTACTCTCCCTAGGACTCGATTATCACTGTCTCTACTACTTGGTTATAGCTTTTTCTAGGAGTTGACTGTTGCTCTCTGTAGGACTTGTTTATCGTTTACTTTAAGACTTTGTTAATGACTCCACTACTGCTCTCTCTAGAGCTTGATTATCGGTGCTTCTAGGCCTCGATTATCTCTCTTTAGAGCTCGATTGTCGTTGTTTCTAGGATTTTATGGTCATTCTTGGCTTTTTTTTGTATAGAACTCAGCGATTGCTCTCTAGAACTCCATTATCTTTTTTTTATCTTATTTCGTCAAACCTCTGTCTAGGATCATATCGCTTTTTCAAGGACGTGGTAACGCTCTTTCTAGAACATGATTTTCGCTTTCTCTAGGACTCGATTATTCCTCTCTGAGACTCATTTGCCGGTCTTTACAGAATTCTCTTATTGCTTCATTATTATTCCCTTTAATCTCTAATAGACCTCTAGATTCTTAGAAAATGGCCGCTGATTCAGTCAAGTGAAATTTTTGTACCTTATGTTTTTATGCGCTCAAATTTAAGTTGGCAACAGTGAATCCGTGGTGCGGGAATAAAAATGTGAACTTTTCTTGCGTTTATTTTGGTATAACGGAAATAATTGCGTGACATGTGATAAATTTAGGTTATGTTTTGGATACACTTTACAAATTTAAAAATATCAGCAGTCTGTCAATTTCAACTAAAAATCCAGAATTGCCAACAGACTCAATCATTTGTGATCACTCGGTATAAAACCAGAACAGAACATATAAGTACTATTTGCAGATCCAGAGATTGCTGTTTTCTACATAGTCAATAAATAATGAAGTACTTTGTGTTTTGTACTAACAGAGGAAATTTTAGATCAAATACCGAGTGACTTTTAATGACTGAGGCAAATTTTTAGGTGCGCAGTTGTCAATTTTGACATGAAAACTAAATGAGACCAATGGCAAGTGTCCAAAATTTGAATTTGACATCCGGTATGCCACCATAAAATTTTAAATGTGTTACCAACGTGACAAAAAAATATCACAAACTTTAGAAGTCACGCGGTATTTCTTTCACGTAAAATTTTCTATGAAAGAACGAAATGGAGAAACTTCGGTCATTTTTACGTTGTTTTGTGTACGATATTTTTTATTATTGTTAAATTCACAGAATTGATCAAAGTACTTTTATTACTTCAATATAGGGTGATTAGCAAGTACTATTGCGGTAAATTTTGCTAAAAATTGGTAGACCTGTCATTTCCAAAATGTGTCATTGATTATTACTATTAAAATGCCAGAACCAAACATTTTTGAGTGCTTAAAAGAGGCAAGCATTTGAATCAGGTTTGGCAACAGCAGTATAAGAAAATTCTCTGTTAGTTCTAGTACTCATACTTCCACGGAAATGAAGACAACTTTGTTTTTGAACTAAGAATATTTCACACAAAGTTATTTTTTCATAAATATTGTAGTTTCATAGCGGATCAAGACAAAATTTTCGCCCTAGTCGTTAGTTAAAAAAAAAGGAAATTCAAGGCAAAATAGGCCATGGATTTTTAAAATCAGTTGGTACTTCCTGTGCATCGCTGCGCACTGTCAAACGTCGATCAGAAAAATAAAATTTCACTTTGTAGCTAAACTTATTATATCACTATCAGCGAAATCTAACAAATTTTGATTAAAATTACAATAAATTTCAAATTGTGATTACGATTAGCCAGTAGCACCAACTTATACGTAAGATGCATGGCCTTTTACGTTCTTTGTTGTATAATTTGTTTCATCCTCAGAGAGTAATTTTCAAAATAATTTTAGGGAAAAAGATGGGGGAAAACTTGAATGAGGTTAAAACGATGTCAAATTCTTTTAAATGTCAAAGAATTTCATATTATGATACATAAAACCAAGCTATAAATTTAATACATAACACAAGTCTACATTAAAAATATATGTATCTGGAACTAGATTTTCAGAAGATATTCCAGATGGACGAAGTTGTGATTTCATGTTAATACTGCAAAGTCCTAAATTTCTTCAGTAAGCGAATTACATCACTTTTACCTAAAAATAAAAAAATGTTAGCCACCAATTTAAAATAGTTCCATATTCTCATTTAACTGTAGTCCCCGTATCGACATAAAAAATAACTTATTTTCGAAAAACGGCTTCAACATTTTGGAATTGACTTTTACTCGACTCCGCCTCGTCATCAATTAAAAAATAAAAAATTCACTTTCCAGCTAACCTCTCCGTCAACGGCGCGATGGTGGTAAAAGGCGACACCCCCGTGTCCCGGGGCAACATCATGTTCATCGGCGAAGTCCTCTTCGTCAGCGAAGCCGTGGTCTCCAAGCTGCACCAGCAGCACCGGGACAAAGAAACCCCACCTTTGCTCGCCTTCCCCTGGTTCGGGGCCCAATTCCTGTCGCACGCCTTCCTAGCCCTCGAGCGGGACAAGCGCTTCACCCACATCACCAGGTTCCTGAACCTAGCCGACCTGGCGCCCCACGTCTCCGGGACAGGCTACACCTTCTTCGTGCCCACGGACACGGCCTTCGAGGAACTGGGCCTGGATAAAATGCCCGACAACTACCTGTCCACGGGAGACGGACTCCAGATACTACTCAACCACTTCGTCAAGGGGAGACTATACGACAAGGACTTGAAGGACGAAATCGAGCTGACAACCCTCGGGAATAAAACGATCGTCATAAAAAGGACCAAAGGTTGGCAACACCTGTTTTCGTGACCCTAGATTATGAAAAAGTAGGTCCTAATTTTTTTTGTTTTGTGTCTAGATAAAGTCAAAGTCAACGACGCCACCATCGTCGAGAGCGAGGTCTTCGTCTACAACCTGGGTACGATGTTCTACATCGACAAGGTACTTTTCACTAGCGCCAACAGCCTGCCGCCCACCAGCACGGAGCTGGTGATGACCATCAAGCCCACCACGACCAGCGACTTCACGACGGCTTCCGAGATCGAGCTGGTTCCCGACGAGATCGCCGAGGAGGCCGGTTCTTTGCCGGACGTGCTGTTCGCTGATGGTACAGCGACCACCGACGAAACGTCGCCCACTGTCAAGTCCACGACCCAGAAAGCAACAATTAAATGAATCCATCATGTTCCTAGGCGAATTGAGGAAACTAAAAAGACAGTTTTGATCGGTGTGCTGCAACAGATTTTTTGAATGATGTGATTGTTTTATTAGATTTTTTATCGTAGCTCTAGTTCTCTTTTACATTTATGTTATTGACAGACTATATAGACATGGAAGTTGATTTTATGGGTTCTAGCATAGACGATGTACAATACTATGTGTATATAGTCAAAGTATTTATGTATTTTAGACGAGTATGCAGGGTGTTTTGCGCGCGCAGCTGGGGCGTGCGCGCGTGAAACATCCTGTATAAATAGAAAAAAAAAACTGACTGATGAATGTTAGAAGAGACAATTTGCAAATATTTTGCGAGTTGATTTATATTTCTATAAAATTAATATTTAAAAAGAAATCTGTTTACTTAGTAAATAGAGTATATGTTGTGTATTTAGAAGCTTTATATTTGGAAAAATTACGACATACATGTTTAGTGATAGTGGAAACATTCCATGTAAGTGTAATGTTTATTCATTTGTATAAATAAAAGTCAATTGTTATTTTAATACAGAATATTGTAAGTATATATTGTTAATAACAGGGATCCTACCAAACGTGTCTTTTTAATAACTATATCAGGTCATATTCAAACTTCCACACAATGCTTAAAAATTATTATTTAATCATAGCAAAACAATGGAACTTTTTCAATAAATTAGTATCACAATTTGAACTCGCCACTTCAAGTCATTGTATCTGGTGCCCGACGGTGTCCTCCAGAGGATTTTTATGGTCAGAGACATTCGGTCGTGCCTCATATGTACAAATGGTAACTCCATGGTGGTGCGCCTCACTGTACTCCCCTCTCAATCCTATATAATAAATACGGGTCGTCTCCGCCCCAAAGTTGCTCGGAAAGTGCAATGTTAAGTGATGCACACTATTAAAAGTGACAATTCTACTCAACACTCAGTACATCTGCTCATAAACAAAACTTACTTAGTTGCATATTCGAGTGTACCTTGATTATCCACGTGCAACTGAAACTCCTGGTCCGCCGTGGCCCCCACATCGTCGAACGTCATCGACGGCCGATTCTTAAACCTTTACACACAATATCATCATGAAACAATCCTGCCCCAACTCACATTCTAATTTTTGAAGGGTGGGTATCCGAGTCCTCCCCAATTATGATAATTCCTTTGAGTTTAACATTGCCGGTGAAAGGTATATTGAATAGTAACTCCTCATCGGCGTCGGAATCCACAAACTATAATATTTTCGGTTTACGACTACTCAAAAACATAACCTCACTTACTAAGTCGAAGTTCATACGCTCCTCCCACGGTTTGAAGACGGTTTTGCCGGAACCTTCCACCGCCTCGTTGAGACACTCGAGGTTATCTTTGTTGATTTTTGTGTATAAGCTGTATTCGATCCCCATTTCGGGGGTATCACGGTGTTGGTGATCACCCTCACAACATCTTCCATGGGGAGCCATGTTGAGTTTGACGTTTGACACATTTGACAGGTCACGTGACTTGTAGTGGCATGATTGGGCATGTTTACAAATTGGTGTATAAAGAGTTGCATACTCTCTAAAACTCAAAAGCCAGAAGATTCTTTTATATTCTTTAAAAAAAAATACCAGGGACCCAAAGATGCTTTCAAACTCTTAAAATATCCGAACAGTCTTCAAGACTGTTTCAAATTCTTTCAGAAATATTACGTCTGGAACCCCCAAGAATCTTTACTAGCTACTGGAGTTACAAAGATTTTTCAAGAAAAGTAACTAAAGATCTCCGAGATCGTTCGAAACTCTTTCAAAAACAAAATACCAGGAGCCCGAAGATTCTTCACATTCGTTAAAAAAGACACTAAGGCTCCCAAAATTCTTTCAAGTTCTTGCAAAAATAAAACTTCAGGGGATCCAAAGATATTTCACCCTTTTTAGGACAAGGCTGTAGGAACACCTAGTACTATTTGAAACTCTTGAAGTAAAAAGACTCAAAGTCGGTAAGATTCTTTGAAACTTTCTTAAAAACGGAACGTCACTGGCCCGGAAGATTCGTTCATCTTCTTTAAGAAAACAGACACTAGGAACGCCTAAATTGCATCACTCTCTCGAAAAAAGTAGACTAAAAGACACTAGGAGCTCTAATTCTTTCATATTATTTAAAACAAATCTTTGAAACTCTTTCAAAAAGAAAACATCCGAGCCTACGAAGATTTTTTTATCTTCTTTAAAAAATACGCAAAGAACCCCCGAGATTATTTTTCAGTATTTAAAAAAAATACAATAGATCTCCATGATTTTTAAAACTCAAATAAAACTCTAGAGACTCCAAAGATAATTTCAACTTCTTAAAAAAAAAAAACAACTAGAAACACCTAAAATTCTTTTCAAATACTAAGAAAATAGACTCAAAGTCGCTAAGATTTTTCGAAACTCTTTCAAAAACTCTTTTGAAAAAATAGACTAAACGACACTAGGGGCGCCTACGATTCTTTCATATTCTTAAAAAAACGACTAAGAATCTCCAAGACTTTCAAAAATAAAATTCTAGAAGCTCCGAAGATTATTTCACCTTTTTTGTAAAAAGACACTAGAAAGACCTAAACCGAGTTCAAACTCTTTAAGAAAATAGACTCAAAGTCGCCTAGAATCTTTAAATCTTTTAAAAACGGAACACCAGGGTCTCCGAAGATCCTTTAATTAAAAAAAAGACATTATGAACCCCTAAGATTTATTTTTTGAAAAAATAGACTAAAGGACACTAGGAGGCCCTAAGATTCTATAAAATTTTTAAAGGTCCCGAAAATTTTTTATATGAAAAAAAAGATATTAGAGACCCCTAAATTTAGTGAAACCCTTTCAAAAACAAAACATTCGAAGCTACGAAGATTATTTTACCTTCTTTGAAAAAATATACAAAGAGCCCCCAAGTTTATTTTACAGTCTTTCAACAAAGAAGACTAAGGTTCTCCAAGACTTCTGAAACTCTTTCAATAATAAAACTCTAGAGCCTATAAAGATTATTTTACCTTCTTTAAAAAAAGACACTAGTAACACCTAAAATTCTTTCAAACTCTTTAAGAAAATAGACTCAAAGTCTACAAGATTCTTTGAAACTCTTTGAGAAACGAAACGCCAGGGCCCCCGAACATTCTTTCATTTTTTAGGAATTATTATACAGTTTAAAAAAAAAGACTAAGGAGTTACAAGATTTCTGAAACTCTGTCAAAAATATGACTAAAGACTCCAAAGATTATTTGATCTCCTTTAAAAAAAATACACTAGGAACAGATTCTTTGAAACTCTTTCAAAAACACAATACCAGGACCCTCGAGGATTATTTCATTTTCTTGAAAAAAAGATACTAGGGAATTTTAAAATTGTTCACTCTTTTAAAAAAATAAACGAAGAGACACTAGGAGCCCCTACGATTCTATCAAATTCTTAAAGACCCCCAAAATTCTTTTATATTCTTTAAAAAAGATACTAAATTCTTTGAAGCTCTTTCAACACCCGAGGCTGCGAAGTTTCTTTTATCTTCTTTAAAGAATACAGAAAGAACCCCTAAGATTTTTTTTAATCTTTCAGAAAAGACTAACAATATCCAAGACTTCTAAAACTCTTAAAAAAATCACCAGGGTTCCTGAAGATTCTATCACCTACTTTGAAAAAGAAAAAAGACACTAGGGGCCTCCCAGAATTTCTTAAACTCTTTTAAAAATAAAACACCAAGAGCTCCAAAGATTTTTTCATCTTCTTAAAAAAAACATTAGGAACCCCTAAAATTCATCACTCTTTCGAAAAAAATAGCCTAAACGACACTAGGGATCGCTAAGATTCTATCATATTCTTCAGGATCTCTAAGATTCTTTCATATTCTTAAAGAAAGATTCTAAGGGCTGCTAAATTCTTTGAAACTCTTTTAAAATGAAAACATTCGAGACTGCAAGGTTTCCTTTACCTTCTTAGAAAAAACAAAAATCCCCTAGAATTATTATACAGTCTTTAAAAAAAAAGACTAAGGAATTACAAGATTTCTGAAACTTTGACAAAAATAAGAGTAAAGACTCCAAAGATTATTTCATCTTCTTTGAAAGAATACACTAGGAACAGATTCTTTGAAACTCTTTCAAAAACACAATACCAGAACCCTCGAGGATTCTTACATTTTCTTGAAAAAAACATACTAGGAACTTTTAAAATTGATCACTCTTTTAAAAAAATAAACGAAGAGACACTAGGAGCTCCTACGATTCTATCAAATTCTTAAAGACCGCCAAAATTCTTTTATATTCTTCAAAAAAGATACTAAATTCTTTGAAGCTCTTTCAACACCCGAGGTTGCAAAATTTCTTTTATCTTCTTTAAAGAATACAGAAAGATTCCCTAAGATTTGTTTAGTCTTTCAAAAAAGATTAGAATATCCAAGACTTCTGAAACTCTTAAAAAAATCACCAGGGATTCCGAAGATTCGATCACTTATTTTGAAAAAGAAAAAGAAAGACACTATGAGCCTCCCAGATTTTCTCAAACTATTTTAAAAATAAAACACTAAGAGCTCCAAAGATTCTTTCACCTTCTTAAAAAAAAAGTCAGTAAGAACCTTAAAATACTTTCAAACTCTTTCAAACAAAACTCCAAGGCCACAAAAAATTACTCCACCTTGTTAAAAAAAAAAAAACATTAGGAACCCCTAAAATTCATCATTGTTTTGAAAAAATAGACTAAACGGGACACTAAAGATTCAATCAAATTCTTAAGGGCTTCCAAGATTCTTTCATATTTCTTTAAAATTTTTTGAAACTTTTTCAAAAGGAAAGTACCCAAAGCTCCAATGATTCTTTCATCTTCTTTAAAAAATACAGAAATAGCCCTCAAGACTATTTTAGTAAAAAGAAACACCTAGGGGCTTCTAAAATTCTTTGAATTTCTTTAAAAAAAAGTTACTAGAAGCCTCCAAGATTCTCTTAAACTTTATAGAGACAAAACACCAAGAGCTCCAAAGATTTTTTCACATTCTTTACAAAAGAGACCATAGAGGCCACAAAGGTCCTTTTTAAACAGAAATAAACTGGTAATTTTTACAAACTCTTTCAAAAACAAAACACCAGGGCCCCAATTTTTTTACATTATTAACAGAAATCACTAGAAACTCCTAAAACCCTTTTAGACTCCTTTCGAAGCAAAACAGCAGAGGAGCCCAATATGCTGGTGTATAAAGGGTTGCGTACAACGCAAATAAATTTTATTAGATAAAGTAAAGTGGAGTAAATGTGTAAACTAGTACATACCAAGTATTAAAATCATAATTATTGACATTTTTACCAATTTTTTTAACTGTCAAGAGACTAGACGTATTATCAAGTGTTGCGAAAAATGTTAAAAAAATGTAGAGTATACCTACTTTATACATACTACCTATGTTTTTATAGTATTTTTGTTTTGTTTTTTGTTTTGAAGTGACTCTGTCTATTAATTCTCAACTAATTAATATTAGACTATCAGATTATTGCAAATACTTGTAGAAACATCACAAATTGTATATTTTCCAAACAGTTGAACTTACTTTCTAATAAACTTAAACTTAAAATTACAAAATTCCGGTAACAAAAACATACTCGTCTCTTATTACACACTTACAAACACAATTTTATCGATACTTAAAAATTAGTTTGATTAGTTTTTCATTTCCGGTGCTTCTAACCACATGGATCAAGTCAGCTTGATGCCCTATTTTGATTAGAGCATTTTGATCCAGCAAAAATTTAACAACATCCATATGTTCTTCTTTCGCAGCTAAACAAATCGGCGTCATCCCTTCGTTATTGATCGCGTTAATATCAGCACCCTTTTGTAACAAGTACTGAACAATATTAAGGTGACCGTGTAGTGCTGCGTGATGCAAAGCTTTATTACCACCAATGAAAGAATCAGTAACAATGACCCCTAGATCCACTAGATATTCCACGATTTCTAGACATCCACTAGCCGCCGCACCGTACAAGGGAGCAAAACCTAAGGCTTTGCCTAGATTGATATCCGCTTTGAAATGTATCAGAGACTTAGCAGTTTTCCAGTGGCCTTCTCTAGCTGCGAAGTACAAAGGCGTGAAGCCCTTTTTACTAACAACATTCACTTTAGCCTTCCCCACTTGAATCAACTCGTTTAGAATTTCTGTATTGCCGTGGTAAGCCGCTTGGTGTAAAGCAGTTTCGCCGTTGTCGAAGGTTATATTGACAGCAGCTTTAGTTTTTAATAGCATTTGCACTATGTCCAAATGGTTGTTCGCAACTGCCCCATACAACGGTGTGTAGCCCTTCGGTCCAAAAACATTGACGTCAGTTCGATTGTTTAAAAAGAATTCTACGATCTCCGAGTGTCCTTCGTTGCAAGCGCAACATAGTGGTGTTAACCCTTTCTTGTTGACAATATTGAGAACGGCGTGGTTTTGGACCAAATACTTGACAATTTCTTCTTGGCCGTAGTGCGTTGCCTTGTGGAGGAGAGTGTCTCCATCGAAGAGGTGAAAGTTCACGTCGAATTTTCTTGACACTAAACTTTGCACTATGTTGATGTTGTCGTTCATTATTGCTGCGTCCAAAGCTGCACAGAGGGTTGCGGTGGTGATGTTAACATAAACATCGGCGTGGTTTTGAAGGAGGTATTCCACCATGTCGTGGTTGTAGGTCTTTATGGCAAGAGAAAGTGGAGTGTGGCCAATTTTACTTAAAGCGTTGACGTTGGCACCTGCTTGTACTAGTCGTCTGGCAATTGCCATTTCACCATATTCTGCTGCTTTATGTAGAGGAGTGTTACCTTTATCATCTACTAGGTTAACTAAGGTTTTGTCTCCTTCTAGGTACCACTGGATGAAATCTTCTTTACCTTTTTCTACCGCTACAAGGATGTGGTCTCTGCGGGCTTTGTATTTCCTCACAAACGCACTTCTTTGTTTCAAGAAATCCACAACGTGGTAGTGTCTGTGCTTTTCGGCTAGCCTGAGCGGTGTTACTCCTCTTTTGTTAATAGTTTCTAGTTTAGCCTTATTGTTGACTAGGAGTTTCACCATGTATAAGTTTCCAGCTTCAGCTGCTACATGCAAGGGCGTATTTCCATCTTTTTTCGACTCTTGGTTCACGTCGACATCGTGATGCAGAAGAAACTCTACAATTTCTTCTCTCTTGGAAGACACTGCTGCATACAAAGGCGTGCACTTGTTTCCTGGTGCCACAAGATTGACCTCAGCTCCTCTCGAAACGAGCACTTTGACAATATCCAAGTACCCTTTTTTGGCCGCTATGTATAGAGGGGTACCACTCTTGAGCACCACTGCGTCAACATTAGCTTCTCGGTTAACTAACAATTTTACTATTTCTGTGTACCCTTTTGACGCCGCTTTATAAAGAGGTGTCAGGTGTTTTGGTCCTACAACATTCACATTCATTTGTTTCTCTTCCACCAAGAACCTCACCAGAGGCAATTTCCCCCCTGATACCACTCTATGCAAAATTTTGCCTTTGCGGTACTCCTGGTCCAAATTTGCCCCTTGGTCACACAAAAACACGAAAATTTGGTCGTGGCCTCTTGTTAAAGCTGTCAATAAAGGAGTCACTCCACTCCTAGTGAGAGTGTTGATGTTCGCACCTCTGAAGACGAGGTTCTTAACAATCTCGAAGTGTCCGTTTCGAGATGCTATGTACAAAGGTGAAAGACCGGTGAGAGTCCTGACGTTGACATCGGCGCCCCAGTCGAGCAAGTACTTGACGATTTCTAGGTGGCCTTTTTCGCACGCGATGTAGAGGGGCGACTTTCCTTCGCTTTGTGTTCGAGAGTGGATTATGTGTGGTTTATGTTCGATGAGTTCCCTTACTTTGGGGAAATCTCCGGATTCTACTGCTAGGTGAACAGGGACTGCACGGCGACGAAATACCATTCTTGGTTAAGAGGGTCGTTGCTACCGCATTATATGGAATTTGGGGCGTTTTTTGATCATAGTCAAAAGAAAAATTACATTGAGTTAGGACTGTCAAATTTGAAATGACTTGTGTCAACGTGGAAGGATATGAAGTCTACGTGTTTGTTCTAACCCAACTTTAGTGTTATTATTTGTTTTAATAAAAGTAGTGTAATCTATAGTTGGTCTGTAAGTATTTCTGAAAGAAGTAGTTATGATTTATTTAATTTTTACTTTCCGAACGTACCTTATGTTTTGAGACGCTTCATAGTTCTTACAGATTGAAAAAGTAGGTCCTCTGTTTCGAAGCTTGTAAAATTCTAAGTATTTTCATTTCATTTCAGGTGTACAAAATATTCTATTCCTATAATTTCTTGTCTAGCCAATTTTTTTTAACTGTTGGTCCAGAAACATCGGAAGATTCAGAGGCTTTTTGTTGCTTTCAATTAAACACTAGGGATTTTTTCACACTCTTTAACAAAAAAACTAAAGGCTTCTATAATAATTGTTTCAAACTTTAAAAAAAACACCAGGAGTTCCTGAGATTTTTTTTTTCATCCTCTTACAAAAAATCACTTGGAGTCCAGAAGATTCTTTCGCATGCCTTAAAAAAAACACCAGAAGCCCCAAAATTATTTCAGTCTTTCAAAATCAAAGTGTCAAAGGTTCTCAGCATTCTTCCATCTTCTATAACCAGCACTTGGAGCCTCCAAGATTTTCTCACCTTCCTTTGAAAAAAGCACTGAAAGTCCCAACATTCTTTCAAAAACAAAATAGTAGAAGTCATGAAGATTCTTTTACCTCAATCGAAAAAACCAAGCTTCTTTCAGACTCTTTCAAAATCAAAACATCCATTCCCTAAAATTATTTAACATTCTTGAAAAAAGTTCTCCGAGTCCCCAAGATATTCTCACCTTCCCTTGAAAAAAGCATTAGAAGTCCCAAAATGCTTTTAAAATCTTTCAAAAATAAAACATTAGGAGCCCCAAAAAACACTTGGAGTCCACAAGATTCAATGATCTTCTTTAGAAATAAATCTCTTGGAGTATCAAGATTTTTTTAAACTCTTTCAAAAACAAAATACCAGAAGTTCTCAAGATTCTTTTACTTTACTTGAAAAAATCACTAATAGTCCCAAGATTCTTTCAGTCTCTCCCAAAAACAAAACGTCGAGTCCCTAAGATTTTTTAACATTCTTGAAGAAAGTACTCCAAGTCCCCAAGATTTTCTCACCTTCCTTTGAAAAAAGCACTAGAAGTCCCAACATTCTTTCAAAATCTTTCAAAAATTAAACATTAAGAGTCCGAAAAAAACACTTGGAGTCCACAAGATTCTTTTATCTTTCTTAGAAAAAAACCACTAGGAGTTCCAAGATTATTTTAAACCCTTTCAAAAACAAAATACCAAAAGTTCTCAAGATTCTTTTACCTTACTTGAAAAAGTCACTAATAGTCCCTAAATTCTTTCAAACTCTCTCAAAAACAAACCATTGAGTCTCTAAGATTCTTTAACAATCTTCAAAAAAATACTCCGAGTCTCCAAGATTTTCTCACCTTCCTTTGAAAAAAGCAGTGGAAGTCAAAACATTTTTATTAATCTTTCAAAAATAAAATATTATAAGCCCCAAAAAACACTTCGAGTCTACAAGATTCTTTTACCTTCCTTAGAAAAAAAAAACACTAGGAGTTTCAAGATTCTTTTAACTCTTTCAAAAACAAAACACTAGAAATTCCCAAGATTTTTACACCTTCTTTAAAAAAAAAACACTAGTAGTCCCAAGATTATTTTAAACTCTTTCAAAAACAAAATACCAAGAGTTCTCAAGATTCTTTTACCTTACTTGAAAAAATCACTAATAGTCCCTAAATTCTTTCAAACTCTCAAAAACAAACCATTGAGTCTCTAAAATTCTTTAACGATCTTCAAAAAAATACTCCGAGTCTCCAAGATTTTCTCACCTTCCTTTGAAAAAAGCAGTGGAGGTCCCAACATTTTTTTTTTTAAATCTTTCAAAAATAAAATTTTAGAAGCCCCAAAAAACACTTCGAGTCTACAAGATTCTTTTAGCTTCCTTAGAAAAAACACCACTAGGAGTTTCAAGATTGTTTTAACTCTTTCAAAAACAAAACACTAGAAGTTCCCAAGATCCTTAAATCTTCTTAAAAAAAAAACACCAGGAGTCCCAAGACTCTTTAAGTTCTTTCATAAACAAAACATCGAGTCCCCAAAATTCTTTCACATTCTTGAAAAAATCACTAGGCGCTCCAAGATTATTTTAAACTCTTTCAAAAACAAAATACCAAAGATTCTCAAGATTCTTTTCCCTTACTTGAAAAAATCACTAATAGTCGCCAAATTCTTTCAAACTCTCTCAAAAACAAACGATTGAGTCTCTAAGATTCTTTAACAATCTTCAAAAAAATACTCCTAGTTTCCAAGATTTTCTCACCTTCCTTTGAAAAAAGCAGTGGAAGAGTCTCAACATTTTTTTTAATCTTTCAAAAATAAAATATTAGAAGCCCCAAAAAACACTTCGAGTCTACAAGATTTTTTTACCTTCCTTAGAAGAAAAAAAAACACTAGGAGTTTCAATATTGTTTCAACTCTTTCAAAAACAAAACACTAGAAGTTCCCAAGATTCTTACACCTTCTTTAAAAAACACACTAGTAGTCCCAAGATTCTTTCAGGCTCTTTCATAAACAAAACATCGAGTCCCTAAGATTCTTTCACATTCTTGAAAAAACTACTAGGAGTTCCAAGATTATTTTATACTCTTTCAAAAACAAAATACCAAAAGTTCTCAAGATTCTTTTACCTTACTTGAAAAAATCACTAATAGTCCCTAAATTCTTTCAAACTCTCTCAAAAACAAACCATTGAGTCTCTAAGATTCTTTAACAATCTTCAAAAAAATACTCCGAGTCTCCAAGATTTTCTCACCTTCCTTTGAAAAAAGCAGTGGAAGTCCCAACATTTTTTTTAATCTTTCAAAAATAAAATATTAGAAGCCCCAAAAAACACTTCGAGTCTACAACATTCTTTTACCTTCCTTAGAAAAAAAACCACTAGTAGTTTCAAGATTGTTTTAACTCTTTCAAAAACAAAACACTAGAAGTTCCCAAGATCCTTAAATCTTCTTAAAAAAAAAACACTAGGAGTCCCAAGACTCTTTAAGTTCTTTCATAAACAAAACATCGAGTCCCCAAAATTCTTTCACATTCTTGAAAAAATCACTAGGCGCTCCAAGATTATTTTAAACTCTTTCAAAAACAAAATACCAAAGATTCTCAAGATTCTTTTACCTTACTTGAAAAAAATCACTAATAGTCCCCAAATTCTTTCAAACTCTCTCAAAAACAAACGATTGAGTCTCTAAGATTCTTTAACAATCTTCAAAAAAATACTCCTAGTTTCCAAGATTTTCTCACCTTCCTTTGAAAAAAGCAGTGGAAGAGTCTCAACATTTTTTTTAATCTTTCAAAAATAAAGTATTAGAAGCCCCAAAAAACACTTCGAGCCTACAAGATTTTTTTACCTTCCTTAGAAAAAAAAACACTAGGAGTTTCAACATTGTTTTAACTCTTTCAAAAACAAAACACTAGAAGTTCCCAAGATTCTTACACCTTCTTTAAAAAAAACACTAGGAGTCCCAAGATTCTTTCAGGCTCTTTCATAAACAAAACATCGAGTCCCCAAGATTCTTTCACATACTTGAAAAAACCACTAGGAGTTCCAAGATTATTATAAACTCTTTCAAAAACAAAATACCAAAAGTTCCCAAGATTCTTTTACCTTACTTGAAAAAAATCACTAATTAATAGTCCCTAAATTCTTTCAAACTCTCTCAAAAACAAACCATTGAGTCTCTAAGATTCTTTAACAATCTTCAAAAAAATACTCCGAGTCTCCAAGATTTTCTCACCTTTCTTTGAAAAAAGCAGGGAAGTCCCAACATTTTTTTTAAATCTTCCAAAAATTAAATATTAGAAGCCCCAAAAAACACTTGGAGTCCACAAGATTCTTTTACCTTCCTTAGAAAAAAAACTGCTAGGAGTTTCAAGATTGCTTTAACTCTTTCAAAAACAATACAGTCTTGGAATATGGGTGCATACTGTGGGATCCTATATATCAGATACATAAGAATAGAATTGAAGGCATTCAAAATAAGTTTGTCAAATCTATTTTGTTCAAATTACCACTTAAGGTCTCTCATTCTACTAGTCTTAGTAAATCTTATTTGGGTTTGTCTTTATTAAGTGTACGTCGTGATTTTCACAAAATTTGTTTTATGTATAAACTTCTAAACAATATGTGCGATTCTGACATTCTGAATTCTATTAACTTCTATGTTCCTCAGTTCAATGTTAGACAAGCTCCCTTGTTCTACATTAAATTTAATTTTACGAATTATTTGTTGTTTTCACCACTTAATAATATATTATTTACTTGTAATTCTATTTATAGCAGAATTGATTTTTATTCAGATACATTTCCTAAATTTCAAACTAAGTTAAGGCAAATCTTATTTTAAAAATATTGTAACATTCTCATGTGATTTTATTATTTTTTCTTTGTATTGTTTAAGGATGTTTTTCCGTCAATAAAGTAAGTAAGTAAGTAAGTAAAAAAAAAAAAAAACACTAGAAGTTCCCAAGATTCTTACACATTCTTTAAAAAAAAAACACTAGGAGTCCCAAGATTCTTTCAGGCTCTTTCATAAATAAAACATCCGAGTCCCCAAGATTCTTTCACATTCTTGAAAAAACCACTAGGAGTTCCAAGATTATTATAAACTCTTTCAAAAACAAAATACCAAAAGTTCCCAAGATTCTTTTACCTTACTTGAAAAAAATCACTAATTAATAGTCCCTAAATTCTTTCAAACTCTCTCAAAAACAAACCATTGAGTCTCTAAGATTCTTTAACAATCTTCAAAAAAATACTCCGAGTCTCCAAGATTTTCTCACCTTTCTTTGAAAAAAGCAGGGAAGTCCCAACATTTTTTTTAAATCTTCCAAAAATTAAATATTAGAAGCCCCAAAAAACACTTGGAGTCCACAAGATTCTTTTACCTTCCTTAGAAAAAAAACTGCTAGGAGTTTCAAGATTGCTTTAACTCTTTCAAAAACAATACAGTCTTGGAATATGGGTGCATACTGTGGGATCCTATATATCAGATACATAAGAATAGAATTGAAGGCATTCAAAATAAGTTTGTCAAATCTATTTTGTTCAAATTACCACTTAAGGTCTCTCATTCTACTAGTCTTAGTAAATCTTATTTGGGTTTGTCTTTATTAAGTGTACGTCGTGATTTTCACAAAATTTGTTTTATGTATAAACTTCTAAACAATATGTGCGATTCTGACATTCTGAATTCTATTAACTTCTATGTTCCTCAGTTCAATGTTAGACAAGCTCCCTTGTTCTACATTAAATTTAATTTTACGAATTATTTGTTGTTTTCACCACTTAATAATATATTATTTACTTGTAATTCTATTTATAGCAGAATTGATTTTTATTCAGATACATTTCCTAAATTTCAAACTAAGTTAAGGCAAATCTTATTTTAAAAATATTGTAACATTCTCATGTGATTTTATTATTTTTTCTTTGTATTGTTTAAGGATGTTTTTCCGTCAATAAAGTAAGTAAGTAAGTAAGTAAAAAAAAAAAAAAACACTAGAAGTTCCCAAGATTCTTACACATTCTTTAAAAAAAAAACACTAGGAGTCCCAAGATTCTTTCAGGCTCTTTCATAAATAAAACATCCGAGTCCCCAAGATTCTTTCACATTCTTGAAAAAACCACTAGGAGTTCCAAGATTATTATAAACTCTTTCAAAAACAAAATACCAAAAGTTCCCAAGATTCTTTTACCTTACTTGAAAAAAATCACTAATTAATAGTCCCTAAATTCTTTCAAACTCTCTCAAAAACAAACCATTGAGTCTCTAAGATTCTTTAACAATCTTCAAAAAAATACTCCGAGTCTCCAAGATTTTCTCACCTTCCTTTGAAAAAAGCAGTGGAAGTCCCAACATTTTAAATCTTTCAAAAATAAAATATTAGAAGCCCCAAAAAACACTTCGAGTCTACAAGATTTTTTTACCTTCCTTAGAAAAAAAAAACACTAGGAGTTTCAATATTGTTTCAACTCTTTCAAAAACAAAACACTAAAAGTTCCCAAGATTCTTACACCTTCTTTAAAAACAAACCACTAGGAGTCCCAAAATTCTTTTAGGCTCTTTCATAAACAAAACATCGGGTCCCCAAGATTCTTTCACATTCTTGAAAAAATCACTAGGAGTTCCAAGATTATTTTAAACTCTTTCAAATACAAAATACCAAAAATTCTCAAGATTTTTTTACTGGAAAAAAATCACTAATAGTCCCTAAATTCTTTCAAACTCTCTCAAAAACAAACCATTGAGTCTCTAAGATTCTTTAACAATCTTCAAAAAAATACTCCGAGACTCCAAGATTTTTTCACCTTCCTTTGATAAAAGCACTGGAAGTCCCAACATTTTTTTTAAATCTTTCAAAAATAAAATATTAGAAGCCTCAAAAAACACTTCGAGTCTACAAGATTCTTTTAGCCTCCTTAGAAAAAACACCACTAGGAGTTTCAAGATTGTTTTAACTCTTTCAAAAACAAAACACTAGAAGTTTCCAAGATTCTTACACCTTCTTTAAAAAAAAAACACAAGGAGTTCCAAGATTCTTTCAGGCTCTTTCATAAACAAAACATCGAGTCCCCAAGATTCTTTCACTTTCGTGAAAAAACCACTAGGAGTCCCAAGATTTTTTTTAATTCTTTAAAAAAACAGAATTTTTCAAGATTCTTTCACCTTACTTGAAAAATTCACTAATAGTCCTAAAATTCTTTCACTTTCTCTCAAAAACAAAACTTCGAGTCTCTAAGATTCTTTAACATTCTTCACAAAAAAAATACTTCGAGTCCCCAAGATTTTCTGACCTTTCTTTGAAAAAAGCATTAGAACTCTCAATAATCTTTTAAAATCTTTCAAAAATAAAACATTAGGAGCCCCAAAAAATACTTGGAGCCCACAAGATTATTTTATCTTCTTTAACAAAACCCACTAGGAGTCCCAAGATTTTTTTAAACTCTTTTAAAAACAAAACACCAGAAGTCTCCATGATTCTTACACCTTTAAAAAAAAAAACACCAAGAGTCCCAAAATTCTTTTAGCCTCTTTCAGAAACAAAGCATCGAGTTTGGGGACTCGATCTTAGGGGATTTTTTCACATTCTTGAAAAAAGCACTTGGAGTCCCCAAGATTTTCTCACCATTCTTTGAAAAAATACTCTAAACGCCCCAAAATTCTTTCAAAATCTCTCAAAAATAACAAAATTCTTTCAGCTCATTTAAAAAAAACACTTGGAGCTCACAGGATTCTTTCACCTTCCTTTGAAAAAACCACAGGGCGTTTCAAGATTTTTTTCAACTTCTTTCACAAACAAACCACGAGTAGTTCTTTTAACCTCTTTTAAAACAAAACACCAGGAGTCCTTAAAACTGTGTTACCTTCTTTAAAAAGAATACACTTAGAGCTCTCAAAATACCTTTAGCTTCCTTAAAAAAAAACTTCTAGGAGTCCCAAAATTTCTCAAACTCTTTCGAAAACTAAACGCCAGGAGCCCTCAAGATTTAATCTCTTTAAAAAACATGTTATGAGCGTTCTTACAAACTCTTTTAAAAACAGAAAACCAGTAGTATCAAAATTCTTTCACACTCTTCGAATAAACCCTAGAAAATGCATTCACCTTCTTTAGAACAAACCATTATGGATTCGAAGATTTTTTTCAAACTCTCTCAAAAACAAAATACCAGAAGTACCTTTTTAAAAAAGAAAAACATTTGAAGCTCTCAAAATTCTTTCAGTTTTCTTAAAAGAAACATCAGGAATTCTAAAATGTTTTCAAACTCTTTCCAAAACTAAACGTAAAGATTATTTCAACTGCTTTAAAAAAACACAATGGGAGCATCAAGATTCTTTCAAACTCGTTCAAAAACAGACCACAATGCCCTTAATAGTCTTCCACATTCTTTAAGAAAAAACTTGAATGTCCTAATATTTCAAATATTTAAAAAGCAAAAGTCTAAGAGCCCCCAAGATTTTTCACGTTAAAAATTAAAAAAAAGGACACTAGCGGGGCCCTAACAAAATACTGGAGACTCTAAAAATTGTTTCATCTTCTTAAAAAATATATTAGGAACCTCCAAGATTCTCTCAACTTCTTTAAAAGAAAGATAGTAGAGGGCCCTAGGATTCTTTCAATGTTTAAAGGAACTCGAAAATTCTTTCAACTTTGTTAAAAAAGATACTAGAGACCTATAAGATTCCATCAAATTCTTAAAAGCTTCCAATATTTTTTCACTTTAGAAACATATTCGGAACCCCTAAAATTCTTTCAAACTCTTTTAAAAACAAAACACCAGGAGTCCCTAAGATTCTTTTACATTCTTTAAAAAAATACATAAAGCTCCCAAGAGTCTTTCAGGTTCCTTAAAATAAAACACTAGAAACCAAAAATTCTTTCAAACTCTTTCAAAAGCAAAAGTCCAAGAGCCCCCAAGATTTTTTTTTCACATTAAAAAAGACACTAGGAGAACTTAAGATTCTTGAAAATGTTTTCAAAAACAAAACACTAAGAACTCCAAAGATTCTTTCACCTTAAAAAATAGAATAAGGACTCAAGAAATGTTTTCAAACCCTATAAAAAATAGCATACCGGTCTCCACGATCCTTTCCCGTTCGTTAATACACTATGGGTCCCTCAGAATCCATCAAATTCTTAAAGGCCCCCAAAGTTCTTTAAAAAAAGATATTAGAGGTCCTGAAATTCTTTCAAACTTAAAAAACGCTATGAGCTCCAAAAATTGTTACATATTGTTAAAAAAAAAGATCCTAGGGACCCGTAAAATTGTTTCAAAATTTTTCAATAATAAAACACCATGAGCTCCAAAGATTTTTTCACCTCCTTTAAAAACAGAGTAACAGAACTTAAAAAAAATAGACTGGAGGTCCGCAAGATTTTTTAATCTCTTTCAAAAACAAAATACTGGAGACTCCAAAAATTGTTTCACCTTCTTAAAAAGTATATTAGGAACCTCCAAGATTCTCTCAACTTCTTTAAAAGACAGATAGTAGAGGATTCTTTCAAACTTTTAAGGAACTCGAAAATTCTTTCAACTTTGTTAAAAAAGATACTAGAGGCCATCAAATTCTTAAAAGCCTCCAAGATTTTTTCACTTAAAAAAAATACTAGGCACCCCTAAAATTCTTTTAAACTCTTTTAAAAACAAAACACCAGGAGTTCCTAAGATTCTTTTACCTCCTTTAAAAATGCACATGGAGCTCCCAAGAGTTTTGCAGTTTCCTTAAAAAAAACACGAGTCTCAAAATGTTTTCAAATTCTTTCAAAAACAAAACACCCTTTAAAAAATAGACTCCTGGTCCGCAAGATTTTTTAAAACTCTGTACAAACTATAATACACCAGTGGCATCCAAATCCTTCACGTTCATTGAAAAAGGTATAAGGGGTCCCTAAGATTCCTTAAAGGCCCCCAAAATTCTTAAAAAAAAACGATACTAGAGGTCAGTTTTTTTAATCTTTTCAAAAAAAAAAAACGTCAGGGGCTCCAAAGATTGTTTCGCCTTCTTTAAAAAAGGACACTGAGAACCCCTAAAATTCATCAGTTTTTAAATATAGGCTAAACGACTGTAGAGGCTTCTCTGATTCTGTCAAATTATTGAGGACTCCCAAGAGACTTGTATATTCTTTAAAAAATATATACATAGGACACATAAAATTCTTTGAAATTCCTTCAAAAATAAAACAATACTGGCTCCAAAGATTTTCCACTTTCTTTAAAAAAAAAACACACAACATAAATCCCTAAAACTATAAAAAATATATAGACTCGAGGTCCGCAAGATTCTTTGAAACTCTTTCAAAAACAAAATACCAGAGGTTTTAAAAGTTCTTTCCTTTCCTAAAACAAGACACTTGAAATCTCCACCCAAACTCTAAAAATCGTATATCTGACACAGTTTTTTTTTTTTTTTAATAAAAAATCAACATCTGGGAAAGTACGAGTATATAGGTGTTCCAATTAAAAAATACATCTTTAATGTATGAAACACACAATATCACTGCGTAACCTTCCATCACCAGGCTGGTGGGACACCCTGTATTTAATTACCAGAAAAATAAAAGATGAAGTTATCACACCTACACTGCAAACATTAAAAATTGTAGCTAAACCCGGGCGCCCCCAACTAAGAACCGCCGCGACCTGGAAACCCGAAAACCCGCCACTGCCTCCACCACCACCTCTTTAGTCATCGTCATCGCAAATCTTTTTCATATTTTTCGTGCATGTCGCCCGAATTAATTGCCATCCCCCTCGCCGAAGTGTTCTTAATTGCCGGGTCGTTGAACTAAATAAGTCTTGGGGTGTTTTCCTCCCCAGCCCTTGTGTGTTGCAGGCATAGCAATTCGCGCAGATATCATCTGAGTTACGTCACATACACTTCGGCGCACCCCCGACTACGCGTCGCGACGTCAGTTTTACTTCGGCGCACACCACTCGATCCGCATCGTGTCCTAAATCATTAATTGTTATTAGCGATAAAATTCGGCAAAAATGACCAGTGTGCAACCGACGAAAAAAGTCGAAAAGGAGTTCAGAATCAGACGGTAAGTGCGCCTTCCATCCCTTGCAATTTCTCCGCCGCTCGCCGAAATAGTGTCCAGATTTCCCTTATCACGGAATAATCGATATAGCTGCCGTTATCAGTGGCAGCTTGTCGAATCGCGAAAACTGATAGTGGAAGAGGTGTGCTAATTCGGGACGAGTTTTCGGATGGGAAATTCGCTGATAACATGGTAGATGTGGTTGTGGGTGTAGTTGCCGTTTGAGGGTTCGGGGGTGGTTTTGGTTCGGGTGGCGGAAATGGGGCTGATTTGTGTTTTGATTTTGTTGTGTCGGCGCCCGGTTGTTCCTGTGAGAGTGGTTTTCCTTCTTCGTCGCGATGTTTTCATTTTATCGATTTGGCGTGAGTCATGTATGTAGTTGCCAAGGGGTAAAAATTATGTTACTTAGACAAAACCTAAATAATAATTACAGTAGGAGGGTGGGCTGATATTAAACACGACCCTCGGGTAGTAGCTGATTTGTTCAGAGCAATAAAAAAGACTATTTTAATGGCATGTTCCACGAACACTGGAAAAAAGTTACGCTCGAAAAAATAAACTAACTTGGTAAAACGATACTTACTAGCTTAAATGCGGTCTTAATTTTGTTTTACACTCTTATAAAATCGGAGTTTTTTTTAATTTTTCAAAAAAAAAATTAAAGTGCGTCTTACCACTGTAATGTTTTTGTGTCATATTTTATTTTTTGTTAATTTATTTATTTAGTGACAAAATTTGACATCTTCGAAAATTCAAAAAGTCATCAAGTTGGCGTTGTGTGCTGAAAACGTAATGAAAAATCATGTTTTATTAATCCATCCTGTTGAGCATAATTAACATTTGAGCCAGTTGTTGAAAATCATTAATTTTATTATACGAAAAAGTAAGGTTAGATTGACAAATTAGCGTTGTTAGCTGTCATCGATTAAATTTTAGGCTTACTGTAAATGTACTGCAGAATACTGACAAAAAATCAAGGCCAACTTGTAGACTTTTACAGTTGAACACTCAGTATGTTAAAATATTGAGTTTTGGATCAGTTGAAAGGTCTATAGAAGTAGGATTAAAATAAAAGCTTGTACATTTAAGAATTGAAAACGAACATGTTATTGAGTTTTTCGGAAAATATAAAGGTTTGTCAAGTATAAATTTAACCACATTTTTTCAAAAAAATCAAATTTCATAATAACAAAAATGATACAAGCGGAAATATATAGTATTTTTTTCAGTAATAATAATGATAATATTAATAATAATCCTTTATTACGTGGCTTACCAATTTTGCTATAACTTATGTACACATTTTTCACATGATTTTAGTAAGTAATATTCTTTTTATACAATGTATTTGTCAAATATGGGACTACATCATAAAAAATTGGTGAAGGTTATTTCGATAGAACTTCCCTCGCCCCTGAAGTACAATGAAACATATTCAGTATTTTAGAAACATTTTAACAATTTTGATTTTTTCCAAAAATCTGGATGTCTACAGTGAAAACTCAACACATTTTATACAATTATCTGTCTAATAATCATCCCCACCAACAATAGGATGACGTCATCTCCAAAATTTACATTAGTAAATGTAATTTAAATTTAATAAAATAAGATACTTTTGCACTTGTGGTTTCTGAATCCGTGTTAAGTTTATACTCTAGATCTCTAGATTTTTAGGAAAAAAAATTCAAAATTGTATAACAACATGTAAATTTTTAATCGACATTTTTTCTTAATTATGACGTAAACTTATAATTCCACCGAATTAGTGTTCCTTAAATTTTATTAAATAACATAGTTCTACATGTGTGATTTATGAATCCGTGTTAAATTTTTATTCTTTGTAAAAAATTGTATAAACATTTAAACAATTCAACTTTGAAATTGCGAAAACCAAATGTTGTAAAATCTTGCAAATATTTTAAGATTATTGGTAAAAATTTTGGAAAAAAACTGAGTGTGGTTTATTAATTCAACAGTTCTCACCTCACAAAATCAATCTAATTTCATTTTCTTTCAAGCGCTGATGATGTAATCTAAACGTGCTAATAGTCGAATTTTTTCTAAGTATAAACATAAACAGTCGAAGTCAAGCAAGTGCTGAGAAATATGAAATATCTGCGATTTTTCCGTGCGGGGATGTTAATTGCACCACTGGTTTTTACTTTATAGAGATTATCATAGAACGAAAATCGCAAAATCTAGTTTTGTAATCTTTTAAGCAAGCTGGATTTGTCGGATTATATCTCAAGGGCGAGGAATGTTCTGTCGAAATAATTTTCAACAATTTTTTTTACTTTGTGTTGGCAAAATCTGCACTGTTACAGCTGTATATTTTTGAGGTTATAGGAAACGGTTTTTTTTTTTCTTGTATTACACTGACGATATAGATGTCAAACTGTCACGTAATTTCAATTGAAAGCGACACTACTGCCACCACAGTTTTTTTTTTAATTAATTCCATAGCTGACTAGACGACCTTTTTTTTGATCATATGGTTAAATTATCACCATCTTTTCTACGTAAAATACTCAATGATATTTTGCCAGTTTTCAACTTCGTTTATCACACACTACTTTTTAATCAAGTAAACTAAAATTTCATTTTGTTAGTGTCAAATAATTTCAGCAGAAAATGCCAAAAATTATCCTACTACGACAAAAAAGTGCTGTAAAAAGATGCTTTTTACTATTTCATAAAGACCGCAGCTGAAAATTTTTGTGTTGGCAATTCTGAATTCTGTGTCAGTTCACAGATGTCAATTTTGACAGAGTGCGCCTAAAGTATGGGCCACTGCTGACTTGGTGCCATAAATTTCAGTTTGTCAGTCAGGTATGCCATCATAAAATTTTAAATATGTTGCCAACCTGACAAATGGAAAAGAACAGTATTACCACCACAATTTAAAAAAATAATAATTCCACAGTTGACTGGACGACTTTTTTTCCATCACATGATATTATTTATTCACAATCTCTTGTATGTAAAGTAGGCACTAGTACTTTATATTCATGGTGGACAAACTGATTCGTCGATGTGTAGTTTTTTAATACATAATTATCCCGACATTTATCACACACATTTTTTAATCAATTAAAAAAAAATTATATTGTCCTACTACTACTACTACTACTACTACTATTACTATAACTAAATTGACAATCAGGTATGCCATCACAAAATTTTAAACATCCTGCCAATTTAACAAAAAAAAACTGAAACTTGATTAATAGTCACTCGGTACTAAAAAAAGTATCAACACTGTTTATGTTACTAAAACATTTCCTAACCTTACATTTAAAACAGATAACCCGACAAGAAAAATTGAGAGAATTTTGATTATTCTGTACCGACTACCAACAAACTTACTAGATTTTCATGGCTAACCCTAAGCCGAAAAGATCGTGAATGGATAATATAAAGGCGTTTAAAATATCTACATTTTTTCTGTCAAATACCGAAATCAAAAATTCTGAAAAATACCCTACAAATAAAAAATATTTTAAAATTTAGTTTTCCAAATTAAATATAAAAAAATAAATACGAATGCCGTAGGATTTTTTTAAACTGGACATAACTGAAGCTCTGCAAGCAAAATTGGGAAAGACGTAGGGCGTAGTTCAATTAATTTAACTTCAGTTTGTGTCAGTCACAGTGACATTTAGATAAAGAATAATTAAACTACGCCCTACGTTTTTCGCATCATTTGTTTCCAGAGCCTAGCCTTATGCCAAATTTAAAAAATCATGCCAAAGTAACCTCTACTTTGTTTATTTCTTAAACGTAAACAAATCTTGATGACATCGTCGCGAAATTCTGTTAAAAAATCGTTAAAGATTTTTTTTTTATTTTCGGATAAATTTAAAGGAATCTGGTGTTTTGTTGCTGGATGAACTTGAAAAAACCTTTTGAGCTTTTAGTGTTTCATTTTTTATGGATTTGAAAAAGTCTTGAGTGCCGCAGTATTTTTGCTTTTTTAGACTCTTGAGTACCCATGGTGTATTATTTCGGGAACCCCTGGAGATTTTTTTTGTAAATAGTTTAAAATAATTTTGCGGCACTTTGGTGTTCTATTTTTGAAAAATTTAAACCAATTTTGAGATTCTAGGTATTACTACTTGGAAAGAATTTGAAAGTGCTTTGGAGTCTTTTCTTATAATAATAATTTAATTAAATTTCTTAGAGGATACGTTATTTGCTTAAATTAGTCTTATTTTAGTAGCTACTAGCCCCCGCCGCCCGCCCTCTTTTTTCTTAGAGCGTATGTCATTTGTCAAAATCGGTCTTATTTTAGCAGGTACTAACCCCCAACCCGCCCTCTCTTTTCTAAGAGGGTTTGCCATTTGCCAAAATCGGTAAATAACATACCCTCTAAGAAAATAAAGGGCGGATGGGTGGGGCTAGTACTTGCCAAGATAAGACTGATTTTGGCAAATGACGTAGCCCCTCAAAAAAGAGAGGGTGGGTGGGCGGGGCTAGTGATTGCTAAGGTAGAACTGAATTTGCCAAATGGCATACCCTCGAAAAAAATAAAGGGTGGATGGGTGGGGCTAGTACTTTCCAAAATAAGACTGATTTTGCCCAATGGTATACCCTCTACCCTTCATTCTCTTAGAGTGTATGCCATTAGCCAAAATCAGTCTTATCTTAGCAGGTACTAGCCCTCTAAGAAAATAAATGGGGGGGTATGGGTGGGGCTAGTGTTTGCCAAGTTTTTTTTTGTAAGAAATTTCAAAAAATTTAGGCGGGGTCATAGTTTTTTTTTTGTTTTGAAAGAATTCAAAAGAATCTCAGAAGAAACTAGTGTTTCATTTAAGGTTTTATAAAAAACTAGGGTCTCTTTAGTATTTTCTTAGTGAAAATAAAAGAATATTAGAAAGGCCTACTATTTTATTTTTGACTTTGAAAGAATCTCGGGAGTTCCTTTTTTTCCAATTTTTAAACTTTTTTAACATTCAATAAGTATCTCAGGGCCTCTTGTTTTTTTTTTAAGAATTTATAATAAACTCTAGGCTCTTTTGCATTTTTTTAGAAACTCCGAAACCCTTGGTCTTTTTTAGAATTTTAAAAATTTCGGACGCTCTTGGTGTTTTTTGATAGAATTTGAAGGAGTTTCGGGGCTTTTTTTTTGAAAAGATTTAACATAATTTAACGGAGACCATTTTTTTATATAGAATTAGTGATAATCTCGGGGCTCTATTTTTTTGTAAGAAATTTGAATGATCTCGGGTGGTCACACTGCTTTTGATTTTGAAGGAAATTAAAGAATCTCGGAAGCAACTACTGTTTCCTTTTAAGAATGTATAAGAAACAGAGGCCTCTAGTGCTTCTTTTTTTGAAAGAATTTAGATGAATTTATAAGGATCCATAAGGATCTCAGGTCTCTAGTGTTTTTCTTTTATATAAGAAATCTGTAACAATCTTCGAAAGTCGTAGTAGTTTTCTTTTTTTTTGACAGAATTTAAAACACTCTCGGAAGCAACTAGTGTAAGTTTTCAAGTATTTTTAGGAAACTGGGATCTCTCTAGACTTTGTAAAGAATTTAAAAGAATCTGACCCGACGCTAGTACTTTTTTCTGTAAGAATTTGGAAAGAATTACAGGAACTCCTATACTATTTTTTTAATTTAAAAGAATCTATGTTGTGTCTTTAAGAATTTTTTTAAAAGAATCCCAAGGTCTCATAATATTTATTTTTTAATTTCAAGAAGAATCTCAAGGATCAATTGTGTTTTTTTTTATATTTGAAAGAATCTCTAGAGCCCTTAGAGTTTTATTTTTTAAAGAATTTGAAGGAATGTAGCAGGGCTCTAGTGCTTTTTACTTCCCGAGCGTAAGCAAAGGAAGTATTGTAATCGAGTCCGTCGGCCGACTCTCTACTTTTACGTTTTCTCGATCTTTCATGACCCCTAGAAGACGAAGAAATAGGTCTCCCATTTCCGTCTGTCTGTCCGTCCGTCTGTCCGTCCGTCTGTCCGTCCGTCTGTCCGTCTGTTGTCCCGGATTTTATTAGACAGATAATCTCCGAAAGTACTCGACCGATTGTTGTGAAATTTTGTACTTATATTAAGAATATCATGTAGATGGTAAAACGCTAACCAAAATTTGTCTAATCATCCCCACCACTAATGCGATGACGTCACTTCAAAATTGTACATAGTAAATGGGTTTTCAATTGTAGAAAATAACATAGTCCTACACATGTAGTTTACAACTCTGAATCGACTTTTCACCCGAAACGTCCAGATTTTTGGAAAAAAAATCAAAATTATAAAACAACATTTTGAAATTTAATTTTTAATCTGCTAACCAGAATGCTTTGAAATGTTGCAGATGTTTTAAGGAGTCATTTAAGCATCATAAATCTTTAGTCAAAAAATATTTGCTTATCCCCTCCAAAAACTTGATGACGTCAGCTCAAAAGTTTGTGGAATAAATCATATCTAAAATGTACAAAATATGATGAGTCTGTACTTGTGATCTATCACTCCATTCATATTTTTTGGATTTGCATATACAGGGTGACTCAAAAAAATTAATGAATGCGTAAATATATTTTATTGATTTAATCAGGAACTACAAAACCGAATGCTTTGAAATCTTGCAGATGTTTTAAGGTTATAAAGAGCATAATAAATGTTTAGTCAAAATATATTTGCTTATCCCCTCCAAAAAATTAATGACGTCAGCTCGAAAGTTTGCCGAATAAATCCTATCTAAACTGTAAAAATATGATGAGTCTGTACTTGTAATTTATCACTCCATTCATATTTTTTGGATTTGCATATACAGGGTGACTCAAAAAAATTAATAAATGCGTAAATATATTTTATTGATTTAATCAGGAACTACAAAACCGAATGCTTTGAAATCTTGCAGATGTTTTAAGGTTATAAAGAGCATAATAAATGTTTAGTCAAAATATATTTGCTTATCCCCTCCAAAAAATTGATGACGTCAGCTCGAAAGTTTGCCGAATAAATCCTATCTAAACTGTACAAAATATGATGAGTCTGTACTTGTGATTTATTACTCCATTGATTTTTTTTTGGATTTGCATATACAGGGCGACTCAAAAAAATTAATGAATGCGTAAATTTATTTTATTGATTTACTCAGGAACTACAAAACCGAATTCTTTGAAATCCACTGCGAAAAAAAAACATAATAGGCATGCAGTCGTCACGTTTCCGACAGCGAGGGAAGTACTGTCTAAACTCTTTAGACCAATTTTTTAATGAATTAAAAGAATCTCGAGAAGCTGTACTATTTCATTTTTGAAAGAATTTGAAAGAATCTAGGCCATGGATAGCGTTTGCTTTGTTTGCCACTTTTTGTAATTATTTGGATTTTAATTCAGGGGCGAGAAAAATTCTGTCAAAATAACTTTTGACCAATTTTTTTTAACCTTTATTTTTGCATGTTTTGTCGCTTCTTTTTGGGTTTTTTTCTTGTATTTATCTTTTTCGTGGACGTTTGTCCTTTTTTCATTGCTTTTTTTTATTGCATTTTTTGAGAATTTTGGGCACTATTTTGTATTTTTGGTCACTTTTTTTTGTAGTCGCCTTATCTGTGCATGTGTTCAGAGGCATGGAAAGTTATGTCTAAATAAATAACTGAAGACCAATTTTTCTAACCGGTTTTCACATTTTTTTTTGTTATTTTTTTTTGTCTTTTTTTTCATCGTCTTTTTTTTAATTTTTTTTGAAACTTTTTGTTCCCTTTTTTGCTTTTTTTGTCACTTTTTTTTCTAAATTTCTTTTATTGTAAATCAGGGGCGAGGAAAATTCTGTGAAAATTACTTTTGACTCTATTTTTTAACTTCTGTTTACGCATTTTTTGTCGTCACTTATTGTGTTTTCTTTTTCGTCTTTTATTTTTTTTGTAAACTTTTGTAATTTTTTCATTGCCTTTTTTAATTGTATTTTTTGAGACCTTTTGACGATATTTTGTATTTTTGGTCACTTTTGTAGTAGCCTTATTTATGCATTTGGTTGATTGTACTTTAGAGGCGTGGAAAGTTCTGGGTAAATAATTTTAGACCAATTCTCCTTAACCTATTTTCGCATTTTTTGCACTTTGTTTATAGATTTTTTGTCTTTTCTTTATTTTCTCTCTTGTGACATTTTTGTCCCTTTTTGTAACTGTTTTTTTGTGTTTTTATGTCATTTTTTTCTAGCCACTTTACTCTTTTCTTGCGTTTTTTGTCGACTTTTTGTTGCAATTTTCTATTCTCTTTTTATGTTTTTTGTCCTCTGTATTCGCATTTTTGTCGTCTTTTTTGTAGACTTTTTGTCCTTTTTTCAGTGTCTTTTTCAAGAGTTTTTGTCGCTTTTTTTATAAATTTCTTGATGGCAATTCAAGGGCGAGGAAAATTCGGTCAAAATTACTTTGGGCCTTTTTGTACGTCCTTTTTTGTGGATTTTATTTGTCTTTTCTTTATTTTTTTGTGATTTTTTTGTCACTTTTGTAGTAGCCCTTTTTATAAATTTCATTGATTGAAATTCACGGGCAAAGAAAATTCTGTCAAAATAACTTTACACCATTTTTTTTTTGTTTTCCCAGTTTTTATCGCCTTTTTTGTCTTTTATTTATTTCCTTTTTAGTGACCTTTTGTTTTTTTTTTTAGCTTTTTTTGTTGTTTTTTAGTAATTTTTTGTAGTCGCATCATTCTGCGGATTTTCCGTCGCTTTTTTTAGCATTTTTGTTCTCCTTTTTGTGATTATTTCTTTGATTCCTTTTCAGTTTATGATTCTCCAATTTTTCGATTTTAAAAGTTTTGGCATTTCTAAGTTTTCGATTTGTCCATTTTCCGAGTTTTCGATTTCTGGATTAATCGCTTTTTCAATTATTCAACATTTCGATTTTTCGATTTTTTTAATTTCTATTTCTCCATTTTTAGATTTTTCGATTTTTCAATTTTTTGACTTTTCGATTATTTTATTTTCACATTTCTGGATTTATCGACTCCTCGACGTTTCGATTTTCCGATTTTTTAGTCTTTCAAGTCTTTAATTTCCCATTTTTTCAATTTTTCGATTTCCCAATTTTTCGCTATTTTAATGTTTTGATTTTTCGATTTCTCAGTTTCGAGATTTTTCAGTTCTTCATTTTCTCGATATGATTTTTCGATTTCTCTTTTTCCAATGTTTCAATCTTACGATTTTTCAGTATTATGATTCTTCAATTATTCGATTTTAAAATTGTGCGAATTTCAAATTTTCATTTTTTGCCATTTCTACCTTAAGTTTTCGATTAGTCAATTTTCCGAATTCTTGATTTTTGAATGAATCGGTTTTTCAATTTTTCGTCTCTTAGATTTCCCGATTTCTTGACTTTTCGATAGTTTTGTTTGCCCTTCTCTCGATTTCTGGTCTTCTCGATGTTTGGATTTTTCGATTTTTCGATTTCTCAATTTTTCGAAATTTCGGTTTTGAATTTTTTAGTGTTTCGGTTTCTTGATTTTTCAGTTTTGAGATTTTTCAATTCTTCATTTCCTCGATTTTCCGATTTTTCCACTTTTCGAGTTCTGGATTTTTCACTTTTTTGATGTTTCAGTTTTTGGATTTTTTGTGAGTTTTCGATTCCTTGATTTTTCGACTTTTATATTTCTCGACATCTCGACGTTTCGATTTTCCGATTTTTTAGTTTTTCAATTCTTCCAATTTTAAATGTTTCAATCTTTTTTGTAACCACTTTTTTTTTCTTTACTTGCATTTTGTGTGTTCCTTTTTGTTGCGTTTTTCTGTTCTGTGTTTATGTTTTTTGTCCACTGTTTTCGCATTTTTGTCGTTTTTTGTAGATTTTGTTGTCTTTTTGAGTGTTTTTTTTTTCATTTTTTCAAGATTCTTTGATCGCTTTTTTCTATAAGAATTTGAGAAGAGTCTCGAGATCTCCTTTTTTTTTAATTTAAAAGTATCTCTCGTGTTTTTTAAGAATTTTTGAAAAAGAATCCCAGGGGGCCCTAGTAGGTTTTTTTAAAGAACTCAAGAAAAATGTCAGCGGCCTCTAGTGTATTTTTAAGAACTGCAAAGAATATCGGGAACCTTTAGTGTCTTTTTAAGAAATTTATAAGAAACTCTGGGCTGTCTTGCATTTTTTTAAAGAATTTAAAAGAATCTCAGGGTCCCTAGAGTTTTTTTTTTTAAGAAATTGAAGGAATCTCGGTGCAACCTTGTGTTTTTTTTTTTTAGAAATGGAAAGAATCATGGAAGCCCCTACTGTTGTTTTAAAGAATTTTGAAAGAATTTAATAGAATCGCGCGGGTTCTGTTTTTGTTGTTTTTTATTTTAAAAGAATCTCCGCTGCATTTTTAATATAATGTTGGAAAAGAATCCCGGTGGTTTCTAATAGTTTTTTTAAGAATTCAAGAAGAATTTTACGGGCCACTAGTGTTTTTTAAAAAGAATTTGAAAAAATCTCGGGGGCTCCTAGTGTTCGTTTTAAGAATTGCAAAAAATCTCGGGAACCTCTAGTATTTTCTTAAGGAATTATAAGAAACTCTAGGCTGTCTTGCATTTTTTTAAAGAATTTAAAAGAATCTCGTGACCCCTAGACTTTTTTTCTAAGAATTTGAAAGAATCCCGAGGGTGTTATTTTTAAGAACTGAAAAGAACCTTGGAGGCCCAGGTTGATATTGCCAAATAACATACCCTCTAAGAAAATAAAGAGCGGGTGGGTGGGGCTAGTACTTACCAAGATAAGACTGACTTTGGCAGATGACATACCTTCTAAAAAAAGAAAGGGTGGGTGGGCGGGGCCAATACTTGCCAAGATAAGACTGAATTTGCCAAATGGTATAGCCTCTACCCTTCATTCTCTTAGAGGGTATGCCATTTGCCAAAATCAGTCTTATGTGGGTAACTACTAGCCCCGCCCGCCCACCCTGTCTTCTCTTAGAAGGTATTTCATTTGCCAAAATCACTCTTATCTTACGAGGTACTAGCCCCGCCCACCCACCCTCTCTTTCCTTAGAAGTAATGTCATTGCCAAAATCAGTTTTATCTGATGACTAACTTTTACAAAAAATAATCAAAATTTGGAAACATTACGAGCTTACTATTTTCCAAACAACGGTATAGTTTAATTATTCTAAAATTGACTAATTTAAGAGCTTGAGCGTGAAGAAGTTTGAAAATGAAAAGAAACTGCCTCTGAAAATTAAATGAAACATAACCTTAAATTATTTCACACTAGAATAATTCACTAAAACTCACACTGGCAACGTTGCCAGTTTTATTTTGAAAGAAACGCGATGATGTTAAAAATCAAAATAAACAATCCACTTTGATTAAATTTTCACAATTAGTAAGAACACACTATTTTCTAGTTTGTCTCAATGCACCTTTATTTGTTTACCCTACTTACTCGAGTGCGACAAATAAACTCACCAAATAAATGAAAATTCTTATCCCTATCTTAGCTTATCTCTTTTCAATTGTTTATTTTTATTTTCGTGGTGTTTACTCGACCTGTTGAACCTCCTCACCCAGTTTAAAGACTTTTGTTCCTCCACCTGTTGTTATTCCAACAGTTTCCCAAATGTTTCCACACATCGTAGCTAAAAGGTGACCTAAAACTTGTAAGTGCTTCCTCAAACTACATTTTAGTTTTAACCCATCCAGATTTTTGGAATCAGGAACTAACATTTGGAATAATTTATTGAAACCACGTCAAAAAAATTCGTGACATCTGCCATTAATTTTATTTTTACTGATTTATGTATTCGACAAAACTAGGACAAATTAAACCGAATTTTAGAAGAAAAAACACAAACAGACCAAATTATATAGCTAGAGATTGCAGACACCCGGAAAGGTAACAGTCACTAGCTTCTAAATTAGTACTAGGTAATGATGATGTTACGAATTGAGATGGATTGGACCTTTAGTTTTTAGATCTTCTCATAGAACTCTATACCCTTGAACAGAAAATTTTGGATGTTTGTGATCAATATCTTCCGCTTTTCAATTTACTTGTGTGACATTTCATTATCCAGACCTAAATTTACGATATCTGACTCTCAGATTCGCTATCACCTATAATACTGTTGTAAAATTTGAAAAATTTTAGATGAACTTCAATCTTATAATCCTATTCCATAGATTATCAACATAGATAAAGATAACATGAGTTCTAAGGTAAATCCGGTATTTTCATGCGGTATTGTTACCAGTCTGAACGCAGTTCTTCCAAAGTCTGGAATTTCGTTCTTTTAATGCTGTATGGTTGTAAAAAAACTGGTGCCCGAACCAAAGTGTAATAACCAAAATCTAGATGGTATCATAGTTTTTTGTACAATAGTTAAACCCTTCGCTTCCATGGTTAAAATCCGTCTTTTTTGCAGCGTGGAGGACGTCCCCCCCACTTGGGAGGAGTCCTCCGCATAGCAGTCGAAGCGTTCCGAGTCGGAAATGGAAACGGAGCCCAACATCCTCCCCCTCCGGCACGGCTGCGACGACCTATGGACCTGGAACCGGCGCGAGCGCAGCCCCGAGGTGCGCCTCTACGGCAACAACTTCCGGATAGCCCACTTCCACCCGAACTGGAGCAGCGGCACCGCCGGGGTGCGCGGCACCCGGGTGCTCAACAACGGCCGCTACTTCTGGGAGCTGCATCTATCGCGCCGCATCTTCGGCACCAGCATGATGTTCGGCATCGGCACGAAGAAGGCGCGTCTGCACGCCGACTCCTTCACCAACCTGCTCGGCGAGGACGACAACGGCTGGGGTCTGAGCCACAAGGGGCTGCTGTGGCACGGCGGGCGCTGGACGCACTACACGAAGCCCTTCCGGGAGAACGTGGCCACGAAGATCGGCATCCTGTTCGACGGCATCGCCGGCACGCTGAGCTACTACAAGGACGAGAAGTACCTGGGGGTGGCGTTCCGGGGGCTGAACGAGGTGAAGGAGCCGCTGTACCCCATCATCTGCTCGACCGCCGCGAAGACTGAGATGTACTTGGACTCGATGAAGCGCGACTTTGTGAACCTGCAGGACCGCTGCAGGGCGGTGATCGTGAAAAGGATCAGGAACAAGCAGGATCTGGAGAAGCTGTTCGTCCCGACGAAGATCAGGAGCTATCTCGCGGAGGCGATCGTGGACAGTGTGGAGCCGTTTAAGCCGGTCAACCAGAACAATATCTCGAACAATGTTGGTAGTATGTAGGATGGGTCTGGAGGGAGTACTGGAGCGGTACTGATGTAGATATTCTTTTAAACCGTGGATTTGTCCATGTGCCATTTTCAGGATGTACATATTCTATGTAAGTGGGACGAAAAGGCCAGTGGTGAATGTTACCTAGGAGCTAGTCGTAGAGTGTAAGATATTTTATCTAAAAATAAATGGGCGTTTCTTTTCGGATGATTCAGAATACTCTACTTTTTTATACTCATGACACGAATTTATTGTTAAGCTAAAACCAGTACATAACGTAATGAAACGATTTGTGATTTTCTAGTCTTGTTTGTTTTTAGTATTTATTTTTTGTTGTTGTTTTTCATGTTTGATATTTGTTATCGTCCCTTATTTATTAAGTTGCACAAATAGTGTGTACATTTTGGCCAGTTTGTGCAATAGAACTGTAAATAAATAACATTACGTTAAAATTATTTCTTTAGGACCGTAAGGATGTAATGAATGAAATTGATGTTTAGAGCAATTGAATACATTATTTTTTAAAGGGTTATGGTTTTATTTCTTCCCAAAAACACTAAAGGCAGCGTGTTCTATGGTAAACAGTAGTATATCCAAAAATTATGAAAAAAGTCTCAACCTGCTACGCCAACACAATTCGAAATATTCGGTTTCAAAGTCAAATTTTTTAAATATCTCAAAAATTGTCATATTTTATTTATTTTGGAAAAAGGGTAGAAATTTTCAAAGAACTGAAGTCGCAACAAAATTCAGGGGATCGAAATCAACAAAAAAATGTTCTTTGCTAAATTTCGAATATGCTCGAGGAAAGGTCAAAGTAATGAAAATTTGAGCTTTTCGTAAAGTTGCCTAAAAATTCGCAAAAAATTCTAGGAGATAGAGTTCGACGAGCTAAATCCAAAAACATGACATTTTGATGATCCCGGACCAAGATTAACAACCAGAATCGAAAGTTTCAGAACAATCATGACGTTTTGGTTAAGAAGGTATTTTAAGCACAATTCCGGAAAAAATAGTTGGCCAAAAATTATGAAAAAAACTATGTTTACGCAGGAATAGAAGAGCAAATTATCCAAACTCGCTGCCACCACTGATTTTCAAAATACGCGGTTTTGAAGTCAAATTTTCAAAATATCTCAAAAATTGTCATATACCTATATATCAATCGGGCTATTTTGGAAAAATGGTAGGAACTTTCGAAAAATGGAACGTTTATTGTTGAATAAAGACCACGTATATTACAAAAAAAGTCAATGAATAAGCCCCGCCCACCCGCTACATCTCAATTGTGATGAATTTTTTTATTCGTCGTGAGACGGGACGCGGAGTTTATATTTCTCTACAAGAAATAACCAGTGAAATATGTTTTAAGAAAACTACAAATACTAAGAAAAATAAATCAAAAATTAAACCCCACCCACTCGCGCCGACCTCAATTGTGACAAATTTTTATTCGTTGTGAGATCGAGGGGCGGAGCTTAATATTGTAAAATCTATATTTCTCTACAAAAATGTATCATATTAAACATGTTTTAAGTTTCTTGTTGTGATAAGATGACAATGCATAGTAAGAAAAATAAGGCAAAATATAAACCCCACCCACTCGCCCTTACGTCAATTGTGACGAATTTTTTGATTCGTCGTCAGCTGAGGGCGGAGTTTAATTGCAAAATCTTTATTTCTTTACAAAAAATTACCACGTGAAACATTACCAATTTACGCTACAATACAGTAGTTTTTTTTATGTTTAGTCTTTTTTTATAACAAAATACTTCAAACATGTTTAAAATGGTAATTTTTGTAGACAAATATGGATTTTGTAATTAAACTCCGCCCCTCGATTCGACAACAAATGAAAAATTGACCACATTTGAGACGGGGCGGGTAGGTGGGGCTTCTTTTTGTTGATATTGTATGTATAGTTTTCTTTCAACAACAGGACCCTTAAACATGCTTCACATGGTAATTTCTTGTAGAAAAAAAAAGATTATGCAATTAAACTCCTCCCCCAACCCACGACGAATAAAAAATCCATCATAATTGAGAGACGAGAGATGGGCGGGGCTTATGTTTTGTCTTTTTTCTTAACAATATGTAGTTTTCTTTTTAAAACATGTATAAAATGGTACATTTTTGTAGAATTTTGCAATTAAACTCCTCCCCTCAATCTGACAACAAATGAAAAATTCGTCACGATTGAATTAGGGGTGGGGCTTAATCATCGACTTCTCTTTTAATGTATATAGTTTTCTTTCAACAACACGATACTTGAAATATTATTCGTTCTACCTGTATTTTTTAACTTTATTTTTTGTTCTTATTTTTCTCATACGTTGAAGTGTCTCTTAAAAAAATCGTATCATTTATAAATGTAGAAAATATTTAGCAAAAAAAAATAACAAAAAAATAGAATAAGATGCAGTTATAAATATAGGATGATCCTGGAGCAAGATTTAGGACTAGAATCGAAAATTTCGTAGAAAATGTAAAATTTAAAAAATCGAAATTAGAAATCGAGAAAAATTGGACAATAAAAAAAACGAAAAATCGAAAAATTGAAGAATCAAAAAATGAAAGTTTTTAAAAATCGAAAAAGTGGAAAAATAGGGAGAAGTCGGAAAATCGAAGGATCGAGAAATCGAACCGTCAAAAAATGAAAAATCGAAATGAACAATCCCAAAATTGAAACATCGAAAACTTGAGAGATCGAAAAAGTAAAAAATCGAAGTGGAAAAATCGAAATGTGTATTGAAAAATTCCAAAACGGAAACATGGAAAACTATAAAATCGAAAAAACGAAAAGTGGAAAAATCAAAAAATCGATTAGTGAAAAATAGAAGAGATGATATTAAGAAATTTGAATTTTATATACATATATAAAAAAATTGTAATTAAATTGTAATTTCGCAAATGCAAAATCTAAAAAGTCGAAAAACTTAAAAAAAACTATAAATTGAGAGAAGTTGAACGATTCAAAAAGCAAAAACTCGGGAAATTGAAAAATAGCAAAACAGAAATCTAAAAAAAAAAAAGAAAATAGAAAAGTCGAAAAATTAAAATTGAAAAACTTAAAACTTAAAAAAAGCCGATCGGGAAAACGAAAAATCAAAAAATCGATTAATCGAAAAATTTAAAAATTGTAAAAGTGAAACATCGGAAAATTATGAAATTGAAACATAAGAAGAATGAAAAATCGAATTTTTAACACATAGAAATTTAAAATTGTAATATCGAAAAACACAAAAATTGAAAATCTAAAATTTAAAAAACTGAAAGACTAAAAAATCTACAATTCGAAAAAAATTGAAGAACTGAAAAACAGAAAAATCGGGAAATTGAAAAATCCCAAAACTGAAGTGTCGAAAAAAAAATTGTAAAATCTAAAGAAAGTAGAAAAATCGCAACGTCTAATAATTCAAAATTGAAACACTTCAACTTAAAAAAAACGATAAATCGAAAAATTTGAAAACTGAAAAATTGAAAAATCAAAAATTGTAAATATCAAAACATTGAAAAATAGAAAAATCTAAAAGATCGAGAAACTGAAACATCAAAATAGTAAAAACCCTAAAATTTAAACATTAGAATAATTGAAAAAACGAAGAACTAAAAAATCAAAACTAGAAATCGAGAAAAATTGGGCAATCCAAAAAAAAAACTAAAAATCAAGAAATTGAAAAATCCCAAAACTGAAATATCAAAAAAATCGAAAAATTGAAGAATCAAAAAATGAGAGTCTTTAAAAATCGAAAAAGTGAAAAATAGGGAGAAATCGAAATGTAAAAAAAGTGAAAAATCGAAATATATATTGAAAAATCCCAAAATTGAAACATTGAAAACTTGAGAAATCGAAAAACTGAAAAATCGGAAAAGTAAAAAATCAAAAAATCGAATTAGACAAATCGAAATGTGGATTGAAAAATCTCAGAACTGAAACATGGGAAACTATAAAATCGAGAAAACGAAAAGTTGAAAAATTTAAAAATCGACTAATCGAAATATTGAGAAATCGAAAATTTAGAAACGCCAAAAATTAATAAATCGAAATTTTGAATGCATATTAAAAATTTGAATTTTGTATTAAAAAAATTGTACATTGAAATTAAATTTCGAAAATAGAAAAATCGAAAACGTAAAATCTAAAAAATCGAAAAACTTAAAAAGAAACCCTACAAATTGAGAGAAGTTGAAGGATTCAAAAACCAAAAACTCGGGAAATTGAAAAATCCCAAAACTAAAATCTCGAAAAAAAAATTTGGAAAAGAGAAGAAAAGTTAAAAAATCGCAAAATCGAAAAATTCAAAATTGAAACACTTAAAACTTAAAAAAAAACCGATAAATCAAAAAATTAAAAAATCGAAGAACTAAAAAAATCGAAACATTTGTGAAAAATTGAAAAATCGAGAAATCAAAACATCAAAAACGTGAAAAACCTAAATTCTAAAAAATCGGAAAAAGTACAAAATCAAAAAACCCTAAAGTCGAAACACCGAAAATTTGAAAAATTCCAAAACTGAAACATCGAAAACTATAAAATCGAGAAAACGAAAAGTGGAAAAATCAAAAAATCGATTAATCGAGAAACTGAGAAACCGAAAATCTGGAAACCTCAAAAACTGAAAAAACGAAAAATTTAAAAATTGTAAGAGTGAAATATAGGAAAATTATGAAATTGAATCATAAAATGAATGAAAAATTTAAATTTTTAATCCATTTTAAGAAATTTAAAACTGTAATATCGAAAATCACAAAAATCGAAAATGTAAAATTTAAAAAATTGAAAGACTAAAAAATCAAAAAACTACAATTCGAGAAAAATTGAAGAACTGAAAGACCGAAAAATCTGGAAATTGAAAAATCCCAAAACTGAAGTGTGAAAAAAATGTAAAATCGAAAAGTAGAAAAATAATTCAGAATTTAATAATAATAATAATAAAAATATGGCTTTATTCCCAACAGGTTACACCCAATTACAGGGAAGTTGAATTGATACAATTCAACTTAAAGAAACCGATAAATCAAAAAATTGAAAAATCGAAACATCGGAAACTTGATAAATCGTAAAACTGGAAAATCGACAAATTGATCGAGAAATTGAAACATCAAAAAAGTAAAAAACCTAAAATTAAAAAATTGGAATACTTGAAAAATCCAAGAACTAAAAAATTGAAAAATTGAAGAATCCAAAAACTGAAAAATAGGGAAATTGATAAATCCCAAAACTGAACGTCGGAAAATTAAAAAATCGAAAAACTGAAAAATCGAAAAATTGAAAAATAAAAAAATTTAAAAATCAAAAAATTGAAAAATAGAAAAATCTAAAAGGGACAGTCGAAAAATACAAAGAACGAGAAACTGAAACATCAAAAAAGTAAAAAACCTAAAATTTAAAAATTCGAATTGAAAAATCGAAGAACTAAAAAATCGAAATATTGAAGAATCCAAAAACTGAAAAATAGGGAAATTGAAAAATCCCAAAACTGAATGTCGGAAAATTGAAAAATCGAAAAATTGAAAAATCGAAAAATTGAAAAACCGAAAAATTTAATAAAAAAATCAAAAATTTTAAAAATCAAAAAATTGAAAAATCAAAAAATTTAATAACGAGAAATCGAAAAATCGAAGGATCTAGAAATCGATTCAAAAAATTGAAATATATATTGAAAAATCCCAAACTGAAAGATCGAAAAATAAAAAAATCGATTAACTGAGAAATCGAAAATTTAGAAATGCCAAAAATTGAAAAATCAAAAAATTTCAAAATTGTAAAACTGATAATGTAAAATAATATCAAAGAATAGAAGAACCGAAAATATAAAATTTAAAAAATCGAAAAAGCTACAAATCGAGAAAAATTGAAGAATTGAAAAACCGAAAGATCGGGAAATTGAAAAATCCCAAAACTGAAATGTCGATAATTGCAAAGTCGAACAATCGCAAAACCGAGAAATCGAAATAACCCAAAATCGAAAAATTCAAAATTGAATCATTTAAGCTTAAAAAACCGATAAATCAAAAAACTGAAAAATTAAAACTCGATAAATTGAAAAATTGAAAAATCTAAAACCGACAGTCGAAAAATCGAAAGATCGAGAGGTTGAAACATCAAAAAAGTGAAAAATCCAAAATTTAAAATTCGAAAAATTGAAAATTTGAAAAATCCCAAAACTGAAATATTGATAAATTGAAACATCTAGCGTGTTGATGATCACGGACCAAGATTAAGGACTGTCGTCGAAAATTTCGGAACAATAACAAAATTTTTGTTAAGAAGATACTAAGCACGAGTCCGGAAAAAAAGGTGACCGCTACGATCACTGGTTTTCGAAATATTCGGTTTCAAAATCACATTTTTAAAATATCAATTCATTTTGGAGATTTTGGAAAAATGGGAGAAATTGTCAAAGAACTGAAACCATAAAAACCTTCAGGAGATCGAAATCAATAAAAAAATCTCCTTTGCTAAATTTTGAAGGTGTCCGAGGACAGGTAAAAAATTTCAAAGGAAGGAGAATTGAAAATTTAAGCGTTTTGTGATGTTGTCCAAAAATTCGTAAAAAAATCTGGGCCATAGATTTTTCGACAAGCTAAATCCAAAATCATAGCATACGTATATTGGTGATCTCGGACCAAACTTAAAGCCTATCTTCGAAAATTCCGGAACAATCTTGTCATTTTTGTTTTAAGGTCGTATTTAGCACGATTCCAGAAAAAATAGCTGGTGAAAAATTATGAAAAAAATCATGTTTACGCAGAAATGATGCAACTATGAGGAAACATAATCTCAACCTAATACGATAACTGATATTCGAAATATTTGGCTTCAAATTGGAATTTTTAAAATATTAAAAAAATGCCATATTTCATTTAGATGATTTTGGAAAAATGGTAGGAATTTTCGAAGAACTGAAACCGTGAACAACTTCAGGGGATCGAAATCAACAAAGAAATCTCTTCTGTCAAATTTTGAAGGTGTTTGAGGAAAGCTAAAAAATTTCAAAGGGCGGAGTGTTAAAAAATTGAGTTTATTGCGAAGTTGTCTAAAAATCCACAAAAAAATCTAGAATATAAATTTCGACGAGCCAAATCCAAAAACATGGCATGTTGTTTCCGGGCCATGACCCAGGACTCTTACCGAAAAATCCGGAGAATCCTGACATTTTTGTTCAGGAGATATTTAGCCCGATTCTGGAAAAATTAGCTGGCCAAAAATTCAAAATAAAATGTTTAAACTATCTTAAAAAGTGCTATATTTCATCTAGGCGACTTAGGAATAATGATAGGAAATTTTTTAACTATCGGTTTTAAGAAAATTTGTGGGATTACACGACTAAAATAAAAACTTCCAATAATTTTCTTATAATAGATAATTCAAATAACTAGTTCACAATAAAAAAGGGGTGACCACAAACACGCCCATATCCATGTTGAGCGTTTTATTTCCTTAACTAAACACACAACATAAAAATAATTTAAGGATTCGCGTTGGTCTCTTTCGCATTTTGCAGAGCTTGCGTGATATACAACTTGGCCAAAGACTGCGAACACAGTTGAGAAATCGCCTGACTATAAGTATTAATCTGTCCAGCAATAATCATCGGATTCAACCTAGGCGGCACCGGATGCGGCCTAAACAACTTAGTAATATCCTCCTCAGGCAGCGGCGGCTCGTCCTTCGCAGCCCTCGCCGCGTTCTCCTGCGACCTCTTTTGCAAATACCGGTGCTTATCCTGCTGCTGCCGACTAACCAACTGTTGATACCTATTAAACTTAATCGCTTCCTGGTTCAGCTCATCCACTCTATCCATCAAACACCGCAACTGCCCCTCTAATACTGACGCCGTACCCAAATCCAAGAACTTCGAGCCTTCCTCCTCAGGAACCATTTCTGCCAACTCTGACATCATTATATTCGTTAGAGCCGAGTTTTTAATGACGAAGGGTACTTCCGTGAAGAGATTCTCGTAGCCTACTTTCAGCTTGAGGAGAGCTTCGGGGGTAAATTCACCCTCTTTGTACATCTCGATGGCTTGGGGGGTCAATCTGTATGCTTTAAGGGTGAGGAAGCCGCGCGATGACTTCTGGGTGTCGTAAATCACGACGACTGATTCTTCAATGGATGTTTGATAGTGGAATTGGGATTCTAGGAGGGGTAAACTGAGGAAGTTACCGACGTCGGCGCTCTGGTACCAACCGACGTGGAAATGGTCGACGTTCACGCGTCTCAAGCGACGCATCATCGCTAATTGATATTCGTCTTCATCCATGGTTTCGTCGTTTTGTTTGGGGAAAGGGAAGCAGTTTGTGATTTCAAGCCGGTTTTCTACGACGAGGCCGAGAAGAGCCCCCTGGGCTATGTCCATGTTGGTTGTGGATTCTTCATGGCAGTGTTTGACGATTTTCATGACGGCCTGTAACGATCCGAATTATACATAGTTGAAAAGGAAGCCCGTTGAGGTTAGGTTCCATATGTTAACGTTTGCACTTTTTGTGGCAGTTTTTGCACGTTAATCGCGACAATTTGTAAAAACTGAGTTTTTTTGTAAACTTACCAAGCCATCAGCTTGCACGTAAGCAATCGTGGAATCATTTTCGGGAACACGCCTCGAAGCACCCCCACGAGAAGCCATTTTATTGAGAAAGAGAAACGTCAAAAAAAGATAGTGTCACTTCATGATGCAACCAACCACACAATCCATAAATCACTAACTTTCGAGATATTTTAACGATTTTAAAAATAGTTTCGCTACGAATCAATACGATTTTGTATTTTTAACGATTTAGAATCTCTACACATGATAGATTGTCGAGATTTATATTTTAGAGCGATTGTTTAGTGGTACGTGTAAATTCCTTGGTGATTTAGTGGGCTGGTGAAAAACCCCAACTCTCTGACCTCTCACTGGAAAATTATCAGCTGACGAAAAGCATTAGAAAGCAAAATAAATGGCTCGCTTAAAGCAATTTCCATGTTTTTGGTATTTATTAGTGTTCGCAGGTTTGTGTGTCCTCGAATCCCACATAAATGTGTCAGCTGAAGACATTCTTCCATCAAAATTAAGTCAAAATGTAGGTGCCCCAACTTTAAAATTCTTATATTGGTAAGTAGTTCCAGTTTAATTAAACCCATCTAATTACCATATTCCAGTTACTCGTGCGGTTACCGCAAGACTTTCGACCAATATGTACAAATCATCCAACAAAAGTACCCCTTCATTGTGATTGACGGCCAAAACTATGATCCCCCTGGCTTTAACATGTATTTAGCTAGATTAATAGTGAGTACGCTTATCGCAATAACACCGCATTTACGTCACTTTCTAGGGCATCGTGAAAATGCTTGTAATTGTGTGTATCCTGGGAGCTGTCAACATCTTCGAGTACATCAACCAGCCCCAACCATCGTGGTGGATCTGGTGCACAGAAAACAAGCTCTATGCATGCATGATGTTGTTCTTCGTTTGCAACATCATAGAAGGGCAGCTCATTCAGTCCGGCGCTTTTGAAATCTCACTCAATGACGTACCTGTCTGGTCTAAATTAGAAACCGGTCGGATACCGCAACCCGCGGAACTTTTTCAAATCATTGAAAATCACATGCAATTTACCGACAGTAAGATCGAGTTAAATAATGGATTCGCTAAGTAATTTTTTGTTGTACTTTTTTTATCGTTTTTCAACTGGTATATATATAGAGTGTGTTATGTTAAGGAAAGTGTCTTAAGTCTGTTGAAAACCCGGTGGTTTTCGTGTTTGCGTCTGATCTTCTGTTTCATCACACCAAGTTTCAGGTAAATTTGTATGTATGGTTTTTAGAGACTATAAACTATCTTTGTGATAAGTAAAAGTTGTAAATACGACACTGTGTTTTATTTGAAGGGTGAAGTCTTCATTCAACCTCCCCAAAAATGGGATGACGACATTTCAACACTTGAATTTTGGTTAATGTCATCTGTCAGAATGATGACTTGATATATATTTCGTTTCGGTTGTTTTTATCGTGGAAAAAAACTGTTCCGCTGTGTCATTCTAATTTTTATTACTAGCGTCCGTTAGTTTAATAACTATCAACAGTAAACTAAGTTCAACCAGAGAACATAGAGAAGCGTCATAGTTTAAATTAAATGACGGTTGAGGACTCCTTGATTTATGTTGGCAACAGTGTTTGTTTCTAACTAGGAATAAAATTAACTAGAAAAAATGTCATAATATTTTTAACGACGCGTTTTACTTTCGACAAATTGACACTAGATTTACCAGAATATTACGAATTACAGTTCGTCGTCTGAGAACTTGTTTGATCTACAGACCAGAGCGCACTCAGGCCAATGTCGACTCTATAAGCGTTCGGAAACGATTTGATTCATAAGCCATGATCCGTGATCTGTTACACATTCTAACCGAAACTCAGTTTGTCGAAATTTTAGTTTGGGGACTTTTCAGTTTACTCCTATTTACTATTCAATTTTTGGATTTTACAATTTCTCAATTTTTAAATTTCTTGGTTTTCAGTTTTTTTCTTCAATTTTACGATTTTTAAATATTTCGATTTTTCAATTTTTGACTTATAAACTCTTTATTTGTCGATTTTTCAATGAATTGATTTTTCAGGTTTTTTGGTTTTTCAATTTTTCTATTTTTTCAGGTTTAGATTTTTCAACTTCATTTTTCTGATTTTTCGATTTCTCAATTTTTTAATTTTGGGATTTTTCAGTTTTTCGATTCGTCAGTTTTTCTTTCATTTTTCAGTTTTTCGATATTTCAGTTTTGGGATTTTTCAATATTTCTGTTCTTCGACTTTTCCATTTTTGACTTCTGGATTTTTCGATTTGTCGACTTTTTACCTTTTCGATTTTTAAATTTTAGATTTCTCAGTTTTTTGGTATTTTAATTTTTCGATTTCTCGATTTTTCATTTTAGCTCTTCCATAATTCAATTTTTCAAATGTTTCGATTTCTTAATCTTTCGATTTTTCGATTTTTAAATTTTAAATTGTTCAGTTTTTGATATTTTAATTTTTCAATACTTAAAATTTTAGATTTTTCGAATTCTCGATTTTTCATTTCAGTTCTTCGATATTTCAGTTTTTCAAGTTTTCGAATTTTTCAAATGTTTTGATTTCTTAATTTATCGATTTTTCGACTTCCCTGTTTTAGATTTTCTGTTTTTCAACTGCCGTTTTTTAAAATTTTCGATTTTTCAAATTTGACATTTATAAACTGTCAATTTTTCGATTTTTCAATTAATCGATGTTTTGATTTTCCCATTTCTTGAGTTTCGAGGGTTTCGATGGTCCTGTTCTTCAATTCTTTAATTTTTCGATTTTTCAGGTTTTTGATTTTTCATTTTTCAGTTTTTTTAAGGTTTAGATTTTTCGACTTCCCTTTTTGGATTTTTCGATTGCTTAATTTTTCGACTTTTAAGGTCTCAGTTTTCCATTTTTTCAGTTTTTCTTTCATTTTTCAGTTTTTCGATATTTTCAGTTTTGGGATTTTTCAATATTTCGATTCTTCGACTTTTCGATTTTTGGCTTCTGGAGTTTTCGATGTGTCGATTTTTTTACTTTTTCGATTTTTAAATTTTTCGGATGCTTAATCTTTCGATTTTTCGACTTCCCGGTTTTAGATTTTCTGTTTTCAATTGTCATTTTAAATTTTCCGATTTTTCGATGTTTTGATTTCCCGATTTAGTTTCCCATTTTTAGTTTTTTTTTCATTTTTCAGTTTTTTGATATTTTAGTTTTGGGATTTTTCAATATTTCGATTCTTCGACTTTTCGATTTTTGACTCCTGGATTTTTCGATGTGTCGATTTTTTTACTTCTTCGATTTTTCAATTTTTCGATTTTTAAATTTTAGCTTTTTTAATTTTTAAAATTTTAAATTCATTTCTCGTTTTTTCATTTCAGTTCTTCGATATTTCAATTTTTCAAGTTTTCGAATTTTTCAAATGTTTTGATTTCTTATTCTATCGATTTTTTTTTTACTTTTTCGATTTTTCAATTTTTTGGATGCTTAATCTTTAGATTTTTCGACTTCCCTGTTTTAGATTTCTGTTTTTCAATTGCCGTTTTTTCAAATTTTGGATTTTTCATTTTTTCAAATTTGACATTTTGACTGTCAATTTTTCGATTTTCCTGTTCTATAATTCTTTAATTTTTCGATTTTTCATTTTTAGTTTTTTTAAGGTTTCGATTTTTCGACTTCACTTTTTGGATTTTTCAACTTTTTGGGTTCTCAGTTTTTGCATATTTCAGTTTTACTTTTTCGATTTTTAAATTATATCGACAAATTGAGAAATCGAAAAGTCGAGAACTGCAAATCGGATAATAGAAAATTTGAAAAATTGAAAAATGGAAAAACGATAACACGAAAATTCAAAACATTTAATTGAAAAACTGAAAAATCGAACCACCGAAAAGTAAAAAATTTAAAAATGGAACAATAAAAAAATCGATTAATTGAGAAATTAGGAAATCGTAAAAATGAACATTTAGAAACATTATAAACCGAAAAATTGAAAAATCGAGAAATGCAAAAGTTGTCAAAATTAAAATATGTATTAAAAAATTGAGAAATCGAAAACTCGAAAAATCGAGAAATTTAAAAATCCAAAAATTTGAAAAATTTTAAAAGTAGAAAAACCGGATCGTCAAGAAATCAAAACATTAAAAATTGTAAAAACGAAAAATTGAAACACCAAAAAACTGAAAAATCAAAAATTTAAAAATCCGCTACATTGAAAAATATATCGGAAAACTGAAAAATCGACAAATCGATAAATCCAAATGTCTAAAATTAAAAATTGAAACATCAAAAAAATGGAAAATCGAATAACCGAATTTTTCGATTTTTAAATTTTAGATTTTCTAATTCTTAAAATTTTAGATTTTTCGATTTCTCCATTTTTCATTTCAGAATTTTTCAAACTTTTATAAACTCTTAATTTTTCGATTTTTCAATTAACCGATGTTTTGATTTTCACATTTCTTGACTTTCGAGTGTTTCGATTTTCCGGTTCTTCAATTCTTTAATTTTTTGATTTTTCAGGTTTTTGATTTTTCAATGTTTCGATTTTTTAAGGTTTCTATTTTTCAACTTCACTTTTTTGATTTATTTTTCTATTTTTCGGCCTTTCTATTTTTGACTTCTGGATTTTGCGATGGATTTTAGATTTTTCGATTTATGTTTAATTTTTCAATATTTCTTAACCTTTCGATTTTTCGACTTCCTGGTTTTAGATATTCTGTTTTTCAATTTTTCGATTTGTTAATTTTTCATTCCCGATTTATCGAGATTTGATTATTCATGTTTTCGATTTATCATTTTTTCAATTTTTTATGTTGGCCTATTTCGGTTTCTCAGTTTTTCCAGTTTTCCATTTTTTCGTTTTTTGATTTTTCCGATTTTCCAATTTTTCAACTTTTAACTTTTTGTTTGTCGATTTATCTCTTCTCAATTTTTCGAATTTTTAATTTTTTTGATTTCTCTATTTATCGAGATTTGGATTTTTCGATATTTTGATTGTCAATTTCTCAATTTATAATTTGTTCAATTTTTAACTTTTCGATTTTTCGATTTTGGCCTACTTCGGTTTCCAAATTGTTCGACTTTTCGACTCCACGATTTCTTGATCTTTTGATTTTTCGATTTTCAATTATCCGATTTTTTAAATTTGGCAGTTTCGATTTCTAGATTTTTCGTTATTCGGTTTTTAAATTTTAGATTTTTGAATTTTACATTTTTTCGATTTTCTGATGTTTCATTTTTCGATTTTCAGTTCTTCGATATTTCGATTTTTCAATGTTTCGGTTTTACGATTTTTTAAGGTTTCGATTTTGCGATTATTAGATTTCTCGATTTTTCGTATTTTCGATTATTTTTATTTTTTTTTTTTTTTTCTCACTGGAAATATCATTTCCCGCAGAAATTATAGTCCTAACCAACCAAATCGCTTCTGAACGCATTGTCGCAGAGTCGACATTGGCCTGAGCGTGCTCTGGTCTGTAGAGTTCTCAGGCGACGAGTCGTAGTGAAACAAGTTTTAGACTAACTATTTAAATTTGGCGCTTGCCTTTGACGGTTGAGGACTCCAATGTCAATAAGGGTGGTTTTGCAAAATCAGCCTGGATGTCGCTTCTATATTAATCTATGGTTCAACTGAGTAATTTGTGTTTGAAGTTATGCAACCAGTTAAACACACACTAACAACAAATCGGCTACACAATTTAAAAGAGGCGGAACAAATCAGCGCCTACTTGATTTTTTCCTTTTTCACCTTGAAACAACTAATTAATAAAAGACAGAGCTATTTTTTTATCCAATTTATTTGTTACGCTACAAAATTATTTGGCAGTGTTGATAATAATAAGGCACACATATTATGAATCACATTTCTGTCAAAGCCCTAACTACTAAAAATTAGCACCGTCGACGTAAAAAAGTCGTAAATCTTAATCATAACTCCTCAAAAGCTTAGTGATACATCTGATTACAAAAATAAATCTATTCACAATTTTTACGAGTCATTGTTTAAATTAGAAATATAAAACCTAATCTCTTACAAATAAAGTAGAAAATGAACCAGACTAATAGGATCTGTGTTTGAACACAATTGTTATCCTTCACAAGGACGTGTTAACAGCGAGCATAACTATACATTATTTTATACACATAATTACAAAAGTTAAGTATCTGTTATGGCACATTCAGATCACGTGGTATTCGGTCGTGCTGTATTATACTGAGGTCTACGATGCCTCACTCTCGTTCGAAGTCGTCTTCTGCGACTGTCTTCCAAGTTCCGGTATTGCCCACTTGGTGGAGACGGTTGAGGGTAGTAGGGGTACTGTTGTCTGTTGTAGTACGTGGGTCTTGGTGGTGGTGGTGCAGGCGCCGGGATTCTTCTACTTTCACTGGGAGGTACCACTGCCGTCCCGCGCAAATTGTACCTGCGTCTTATGCACACAGCGCATCTGCTGACCCTCGTGGTCAAAGAACCAGCTTTGAGGGTCTCGGAACGGGGTTTCTGGAACATGGCGTAGTCTTCGATGGTTGCAAGCCAGTAGGAAAGGGCCGTCGTGAAGTAGTTGCATCTGCCGTGGCCGTGGCACTCGATGAAGGGTTTAGGGCGGAATTCTTCGAGACATGAACCTGGGGACACGAGGGATTGGCCAGCGCCTTCAGCACCGGCATCCACGTGCTGCAAACAGACCGATTAGTGCGAATAAAACAAGGGGCGTTGGGTTCTACCATCAGGAAACTGTAGCCGATCCAAAGTTCGTCCCATCCGTTAGGACACTGTGGAATGGTAGTCGATTGGCTGTGGACCGCGATGAGTCTTGTGGGTGCTTCGCACACGGAACATCTAACAAAGAAAATCGTAACATTCCACAAACTAAAATCAAACTTTTACCTTGATATGTAACGTCCAGCCTCTGGTGCTGGTATCGGCGTCATCATCGCCGGCATCGGCTCGGTAGTCGACAACCAATAACTGTACGCATTATTCTGTGCGTAGTCGCACACGTCGTTCAAATTGCAGAACAAATACGGCATGGTGTTGAACTTCCTCAAACAACTCGCCGCGCTTCCCAAATCCTGCCCTAAAGCCTGATCGTTTGACAAAATATGCAAGAACGAGAACCCGTCCCACAGCTTCACGGTATTTGCAGGGCAAACAGGAATCAATTCGGACTGAGAATGTCTAGCGAAGAGGAATCCCTTGCTTCTGGGAATTGGTGGCGGCGGCCCAGGTTCTCCTCGAATACCTGGAGGACCCCTGCTTCCCTGGAGACCCGGGAAACCAGCTATTCCGGGCTCTCCACGTATACCTTTCGGTCCGTGGAAACCAGGCAAACCTGGATTTCCGTCATCGCCAGCCATACCTTTGCGTCCCGACAAACCTGGCAGTCCAGGTTGTCCAGGCGATCCTTGGAAACCAGGTAACCCGTCGAACCCAGGTTCTCCTAAGTCTCCTAAAGGTCCGGGAAATGCGTCGGATGACCAGTCGCCTATTTCACCTTTTTGACCGGGGAAACCTGGCAAACCATCAATTCCAGGTAGGCCGCTGTCGCCGGAGAAACCTCGTGCACCTTTGCTACCTGGTATACCTGGTAAACCGGGTAAACCACTATCGCCGCGTTCGCCTTTAGTACCGTTGTAACCTGGTGCTCCTCGATAACCGGGTTCACCGCGTTCTCCTTTGAAGCTATAAGCGGCAATTCCTACATCTCCAGTCATTCCTTTTGGTCCCGTAATTCCCGCTAAACCAGGTAAGCCAGCTCGACCTGGAAGTCCAATAGATCCAGCGAAACCTGGATAGCCAACTTCACCAGGTTCTCCTTTGGCGCCATCAAAACTAAGACCAGGTATACCCGGTATACCGGGAGGTCCATCATTTCCGTATTCTCCAGGAGCACCTTTCTGGCCAGGACGTCCCGCTCGACCGGGTATTCCAGGAAAACCATTGCGTCCATCTTCGCCTCGTTCAGCGTTTAGTCCCGGCAATCCGGGCGCTCCAGCTGCTCCTGCATCACCAATTTCGCCTCTAACACCCGGTATTCCCGAATCTCCTCTTAATCCAGGTGCGCCTGTATCACCAGTCATCCCCTGAAGACCAGGAGGACCATAATAACCATCTTCTCCTCGTATTCCCTTTATTCCAGCTAAACCATATATTCCAGTTTCACCAAAGTCACCTTTCTCGCCAATTCCAAACGGAGCCAATCCAGGTAAACCTTGATTACCCTTGGGACCTTGGCTTCCAGGAGGTCCCGTTATTCCAGGGTATCCGATGTCACCCGGCATCCCTGGTCTACCCATCCGTCCTGGCTCCCCTTCCATTCCACGTTCGCCTTTACGTCCAACAAAGCCTGGATTTCCAGAATCTCCCCGTTCTCCTTTAGTGCCGTTTATGCCATTCCAACCTGGGGTTCCAGGCGCACCACGAACACCTCGGTCGCCAGGTGCACCTGTTAGACCGTCAAATCCGGGTTCTCCGCGTTCACCTTTCAAACCGGGTTCTCCATCTACCCCTGGATATCCTGGTAGTCCGTTATCTCCTCTGGGGCCAGCGGGTCCGAAGATATCGATTCCGCGGTCACCGCGTATACCGGGTAGTCCTGGTAATCCAGGTACACCGTCAAAGCCAGGCTCTCCTAAGAAACCAGGTTCTCCATCTTCTCCTTTAGGACCGCTGGCAGCTGAGTCGCCCTTGAGTCCCCTAGCTCCTGGAAAGCCGTTGTCTCCTCTAGCACCCGGGAAACCCGGAACACCGGATTCTCCTGGGAACCCTTGAGGCCCTGCGTTTCCTCTTTCGCCTTTGGCTCCACGTGGCCCAGTCAGACCCCCTGGGCCTGGAGGTCCTCTCAATCCCGGAAATCCGATGTCACCTCTCTCTCCCTGCAGACCTGGTCTACCTGATAAGCCCCCTCTTCCGCTGTGACCCGGGAATCCATCGATTCCTTGATCTCCAGGCTCTCCACGTGCTCCCCATCGACCAGGTTCACCTTTCATACCATTGTAACCAAGTCCTCCCGGTATTCCACTGTCACCTTTCACCCCGATATCTCCGAACATTCCAGGACGACCAATCAAACCTGGACTTCCCGGTCTCCCAGGGAATCCGGGTCGCATAACACCTTGGATACCTTTGGCCCCAGCTTGACCATGAAGACCTGTGTAACCAGGTGCTCCCTTTGGGCCTCTTACACCTTTGACCCCTGGTGTTCCCGGAATTCCTGGGTATCCGTCAGGACCGAAATCTCCAGGTTCACCTTTTTGCCCTGCTGAGCCTTGCAGTCCTATATCTCCGTTCAGAATACGCTGACCTGGTTCCCCTCGATTACCTTTCATCCCCGGACCACCAGGAATACCGTCACGTCCAGATATACCAGGTTGACCGGCGGGTCCTCGAGGTCCTTGATCACCCGGTATTCCAGGGTATCCTTTTAGACCTTCTGGACCCGCAAAACTTATTCCTGGAGGACCAGGGTAGCCAGGCAGGCCTGCGTACCCCAATTCTCCTTTTTGTCCTTTGAAACCAAACAGACCATCGAAACCTGTCACAATACAAATATTTAACTGAGACGAAACTTTGATGTATATTGTTACCTCTGTCTCCCGGTTCTCCTTTGAGGCCTGGATCACCTTTAAGATCCGCGAACGAATCTAATGCATCACCTGGAAACCCAGGTAAACCAGGTTCTCCCCAATCACCTTTAATTCCACTTTAAAACAAAGTTTTATTAGTTATTTTTCGGTCATGATGTTGAAGACTTACGGATAGCCGGTTAGTCCGGTATCTCCGGTGAGATACTCTTTTGGAATTGGTGCGTGGTCTCCCTTTTGGCCCACCCAACCATCTGGCCCGGGCAATCCATCACGACCTGGCCCTCCAGGATTACCGATAGCTCCTCTTTCACCTTTCGGTCCAGATCGTCCTGGTATTCCTGGAAATCCTCTCTGCCCTACATCTCCATCAGGCCCCATTAAACCAGGAAATCCAAAATCACCGAAGTCTCCGGGTTCTGGCTTAACATGCTCTTCACTGGGATATATAAGTCTGCCCTTTTGACCTTTTGGTCCAGGAGGTCCCTGAATTCCAAGAGTACCTGGAGTACCATCGAGTCCTGGTTCACCCTCTTGGCCTTCCTTCCCAGGAGGACCCTGTGGCCCTCGGGGTCCTGTTAGCCCTGGATAACCAAGAGGACCCGGGCGACCATTTCGAGCAGGATCACCTCGTTCACCTTTCAGACCAGGAAAACCTAAAAGTTCATAAACATAGCGTAATGTTTTATAACACGCACTAGAATCAAACCTGCTCTGCAAACGCCACAATCATCTCCTCTTTTTCCCTTCAGACCAGGAACTCCATCGTATCCTGGCAATCCAGCATCACCTGGTGTTCCTGGTGGACCTCGAACACCCGTTTCACCTGGAGGTCCTCTTATTGGGACACCCACTCCTGGATAACCTTTCGGCCCAGTGTACCCAACGTCACCCCGCTCTCCTCTCGATCCTCTAAATCCGGGCACTCCGGGATATCCCGGTTCACCTTGTGGTCCAATAACATTTTCTCCAGCAAGACCTTTTTCGCCTACAACACCCGTAGCTCCCGGGGCGCCCAATGGTCCTGTGTTGCCTGGTCTTCCCGGTAATCCATCTGCACCTCTTTCGCCTTTAATTGTCAAGCCTTTAGGTCCTGCAAGCCCCGGATGCCCTGGTGGTCCCGGGACTCCAGGCGGACCAATAGGACCCGCTTGTCCCGGACGACCAGGAATACCACTCATTCCTCTGTCCCCTACGGGTCCTTCAGGACCTTGTATTCCAAGCGGACCATCAACTACTCTATCCAAAAACGGATCGTATACTCCAGGGGGTCCAGCAGTACCTTGGAAACCAGGAGTGCCGCGATTACCATCTTCACCCCTCTCTCCTTTTTCTCCGTCGAAACCAGGATTTCCTGCGTAACCAGGGGCACCTTTGTCACCTTTTTCTCCCGCAGGTCCTTCGGGACCTAAACGACCCTGTTTTCCTCTAGGGCCATCATCGCCTTGTTCTCCTTTATAGCCTCGCTCTCCTTTTCGTCCAGTCAGTCCCTACACACTATGTTAATACATTTCCTTAATTTCGAGGAACAAAACTCACCGGAAATCCTCTTTCTCCGGGAATTCCTTTTGGTCCTCTCGGTCCGTCGTTACCCTTGGGACCTGGATATCCGGGTAGACCTTTTAAATCATATCTCGGTGGTTGCGGTTCCAGAGGTTGTGGATCAGGATTTTCTCCAGGTTCTCCAGCGTCTCCTAAATCACCTTGGTCACCACCTGGTCCCCTGTCGCCTCTGGTCGAATCACCCTGATCACCTGTTGGTCCCCACAGACCTTGTTCTCCGACAATCCCCTATAAGTTTACCGAACAAATTTGATTTGCTTCTCGCTTGATTTACACGTACCGGAAATCCAGGCGCTCCCTGGGGCCCAGGAGGTCCCGGAGGACCTCTAAAACCGGGCAAACCCGGGGGACCATCAAACGCGCTGTCGCCGCGATCACCCTTTGTGCCTATAGAATTACCACCTCCTGCTCCCGGTTCTCCCCGAGGACCCTGCAAACCTTCAGAACCTGGTAGGCCTCTAGAACCCGGGCGACCAGTCATTCCCTGGACACCTTGAGCGCCGTCGGTTCCATTGCAGCCGTCTAAACCTTGAGGACCTCTGAATCCGGATTCACCGGGGAACCCCTTCAAAATGATTTGCCGTAGTTTCGATTGGTCTAGAAATCGTTGTACTTACGGATTGTCCAACCACTCCAGGCAGACCTCGTTCTCCATCGTCGCCCTACAATGCAACGTTTATTGGTACAAACAGTACTACTACTGGGGTAAATAGGGCTTACTCTGGAGCCTCGTTCGCCTGGACTTCCATACTCTCCGGCTTCTCCTTTTTCGCCCTTGGCACCTAGGGGACCGGGAGGACCGATGTCTCCGTAGTCTCCAGGTGGGGCAGACAGACCTGGAAGGCCGGTGCTGCCTGATCTGCCTTTAAGGCCCGTGCAGTTGCATTTGTAAGCGTTAGCGTTGAGGCAGCCTGAACACTGAAACAAGGAAAAATTGTCATCTTTTTTGTTGATAACCCAAAAGAAACAGATGAAGAAGTAGACGTTTGTGATAATAAGAAAGAAAATGATGATTTTAAAGGTTAGTTTGTTAGGTTAGGCAACCCAATAAACAAGGGTGAATGAGAATTGCGGGAATGAATAGAAAAAGTTGTGCGTAATATAATAATAAATTAAGAACAAAGTAGGGAAGAATTTAATGAAATGGAGAGGCAGTGGAAAACTGAATAAAAGAAGAATTTGACGAAATGAAGGAGAGGCTTAAATGTAATGTATACATATTGTGAAGCTTTTTACCAAAGATAGTAAGAGGGCTATAATGACAACAAACGAAAGTTAACAATGAACATAGAAGGGGGGGGGGGATCCCTGATCGATATAATCTAAAATTTGTTAGACAGTAACGTCATCAAAATTTTGGTGGGGATAGACGGACGAGTTTTAGTTTAATGTCAAATTTTGTTCAAGAACGAAAAAAATTCTTATAATAACGTATTTTTTGTGGAAAAAAAAGCTTGTTACGCCACTGGCGGCGATTTCCGCAAGGGTCCAGCCTCGGCCCTCTCCCACACTCTTGCAACCTGCGCTCCGCTCAAGGCGTCGGCATTCCCATCTGAAATAATACCCACCCGCCTTTCCGTTAATCATTTCGGTCTATTTTTGCTTCCGCGCTGGAAGGTCACTCCGCACCTGCGCCGTTTTCCAGCACATGCGAATATCGTTTTCGAAAAGCGAGAAAAGCGGCTTTGAACCGGTGTCAAGGACGGGTTATTTCGGTTGGGATACGCTGGACGTTGTCGTAATGTGGGTTCGCCGAAAATAGCGGCGGAGTTATCGTGGTATTGTGTATTTTGGTCGTTTCATAACAAATAATTGGAGCACAGAGTTGAAGTGACCCTTAGAGATTACGACATCCAGTTTGTGCCATCTTTTCGATAAGGATTGATGACATAAATTCGCTTGACCCGTCCATTGATTAAAGGCAAGGGTCGCTGATTAGCGCAGAATTTTTGACGGTCGGGGATGGGTTGAGATTTGTGTTACGATGTGATAGATCGAAACTGGATCGAGGGAATGCAGTAACGGTTTAATAAAAATTCCTTTTTTGATTAATTGAAGTCGGTGGAATATAATAACGAATAAAAGGCTTGATTGTGATAACCCCAACGTTTAAGTTGAAACCGACAATACGGAGAAATTAATTGTTTATGAATGTAATTAAACAATACAGAAAAATATTTATAATTTTTTTTAATCCAAGATCCTGAAGTACAGTCAAACACGTTCAATTTCTCTTGAATAAATTATAAAATTTATTTATTTTTTTTTTGATAACCCCAATAAATTTAAAATAAAGATATGTGTGAACTTTTAAACTACAAATAAAGAAGCATACGATGACGTTAGCAACGCCAGACAGATGGAAACGAGAGACCTATTTTTTCAGACTCTAGACGTCATGAAACGTCGAGATAACATAAAATTAGTATTAATCAGGAAATGTTAATTTTAAAGTTCCACGGCAAAAATATGAAGTTGCAGCGGCAAAATAAATTAAAACAATTCATTTTTATGCCAATGATCAAAAAAATACTTTGTATCAAAACTTTGTCTGAAGATATGTTAACCTAAAAATTTTCTGAATGAAATTAGTGAATTCTGTGATAAGACCAGTGACCAGAAGCGTAATTGGACGTTCTTTGTATATAAATCATAATTGGACTCCGCTGTTAGATGTAGCTAATTAACAAAAAAAAAAAAAATAGTATAAATAAGAGACAGATAAAAGTCAAATAATAAACTTAACACACAAAACGAAATTGTAAAAATAACTGTATAAAGTTCATTGACCAGATTAGGTTTTTATGTAAAATAAAAATAATTACAATGAAGAAAAATGATAAAGGCAAATGTTATACATTGGTATAAAAATTATGCGTGTCTAAGAACATTAGATAATAATTAATTTACTTTGTTTGTTTTAATGTTTAAAAAAAATTTAATGACTTCATTAAAAATAATTTAACAAAATAATATAAAAATTGTGAGACATAGATGTCAATATGTTGATTTAAAAAATATAGCGCTTCTATGGTTTTGGATTAAGATTTGAGAAATTTTCGGTTTGAAACAGAATTTTTTTTTTTAATCCAGACAATTGCTTTTTAGTGGGCGATTACGGAATAATAGAAGAAGTTATCGAAGAGATAGGACCAAAAGTAACTTCTGGAGGTCGAAATATACAAGAAAATGTCTTTGGTTAAGTTTTGAAGTTGGTTGAGAAATTCGAAATTCGGAAAAATTTGAGTTTCGAGAAAGTTGTCCAAAAATTTTCAAAAAATTCTAGGATGTAGATTTCGACATGCTGCTTCCGAAAATATAGCGCTTTTGCGATCTCGGAGCAAGATTGAGAAACATTCGGTTTGAAATGACTTTTTTAATGATGGTCATATTTCAAAAGGCGAGTCTGGAAAAATGTTGGAAGTTATCGAAGAAATGAGGCCGGGAGTAACTTCTGGAAGTCGAAATCTCCAAGAAAATCTCTTCAGATAAGTTACGGATCTAGTTGAAGAATTCCAAAATTATCAGAATGAAAAATTTTGGTTTTAAACAAGTTATTCAAAAATTGTCAAAAACTTCTAGGATGTAGATGTCGACGTGTTGATTCCAAAAATATAGCTCTTTTATGATATCGGGTCAAGATTTGAGAATTATATGGTTTAAATGCAATTTCTGAAACAAAATCCAAAAATCTCATATTTTAATTGACAATTCTAGAAAAATGGTAGCAGTTATTGTATAAATGAGGTCATAAGTAACTTCTGGAGTTCCAAATATACAAAAACATGGAAGATGATCCACAAATTTCATAATTTTCATATTGAAAAATTTTGGTTTGCAAAAAGTTGTCAAAAAGTCTTGGGATATATATTTCGACGTGGTGATTCCGAAAAAAACGCTTTTATGTTGTCGGGGCAAAATTTGAGAATTATTCAGTTTGAAATGCAATTTAAAAAATATCAAAATAAAAAACTGTCATATTTCAATGCGTTTGTGGAAAAATGGTAGGAGTCTGGAAGAAATGAGGCCGAAAATAACTTCTGGAAGTCGAAATGTACAAGAAAATGTCTTTAATTAACTTCCGAATGTGATGGTGAAGGATTCCAAAATTTGAAATGAAATGAAAAATTATGGGTTTGAAAAAGCTGTCTAAAAATTCTCATAAATTCTGGGTATAGATGTCGATATGCTGATTCCAAAAATACAGCACTTTTATGCTGTTGAGGCAAGATTTGAGAATTTTTCGCTTTGAAATGCAATTTTTGAAAAAAAAATTCAAAAAACTTATATTTATGGACAAGTAGTAACAGTCATCGGAGAAATGAGGTCGCAAGTGACTTCTGAAGTTTGAAATGTACAAAAACATGGCTTTAATTAGATTTCGAAGCTGGTAAACAAAATCCAAAATTTTCATATTGAAAAATTTTGGTTTGGAAAACGTTGACTAAAAATTCTCAAAAAATTCTGGGATACAGATTTCGACGTGCTGATTTCAAAAATCTAGCGCTTTTATGATCTCGGGGCAAGATTTGAGAAAAATTCGGTTTGAAATGCATTTTTTTTTTATAAAAGAAACTCATATTTCAGTTCTGGAAGTCGAAATGTTCAAGAAAATTTGTTTAGTTAAGTTTCGAAAAGCTGATCGAAAGATTTCGAAATTTTCATCTTGAAATATTCGGTTTGAAATAGATTTTCTTCTATTTCAAGGAACGATTCTAGAAAAATGGTAGGGATTATAAAAAAATGATGTCGAAAGTAGCTTCCGGAGGTGGAAATGTACAGAAAAATGTCTTTAGATAATTTCGAAGGTGGTCGTAAAATTCCGAAATTTTTTCATAAACAGTATTGAAAATTTTGGTTTTGAAAAAGTTATTTAAAAATCCTCAAAAAATTCTGGAATATAGATTTTGATGTGTTGAACCCAAAAATATAGCACTTTTATAGTGTAGGGGAAAGATTTAAGAATTATTCGCTTTGAAATGCAATTTTTGAAAAAAAAAAAATCGAAAAAACTCAATTTTAATGGACATTTCTGGAAAAATAGTAGCAGTTATCGAAGAAATGAGGTCGCAAGTAACTTCTGGAGTTCACAATGTACAAAAACGTGGCTTTTAATCAAGTTTCAAAGATGGTCAAAAATACTAAAATTTTCATATTGAAAAATGTTGGTTTAGAAAAAGTTGTCTAAAAATTCTCAAAAAATTCCAGGGTATAGATCTCGACGTGTTGTTTCCAAAAATACAGCACTTTGATGGTGTCGGGGTAGGATTTGAGAATTACATGGTTTGAAATATAATTTTTGAAAAAAAAATCCAAGAAAACTCATTTCTGAAAAAATATGAGCAGTTATCGCAGAAATGAGGTCGCAAGTGATTTTCTGAAGTTCGAAATGTATAAAAACATGGCTTCAATTAGGTTTCGCAGATGGTCAAAAAATTCCAAAATTTTCATACTGAAAAATTTTGGTTTGGAAAAAGTTGTCTAAAAAAATTTGGGATATAGATTTCGACGTGCTGATTAAAAAAATCTAGCCTTTTAATGATCTCAGGGCAAGATTTGAGAAACATACGGTTTGAAATGCATTTTTTCTTTAATAAAAGAAACTCGTATTTCATTTCTGGAAAATTCGAAGATATGAAACCGAAACCGAAACTTCTGGAAGTCGAAATGTTGAAGACATGTTAAGTTTCGAAGGTGATCGAAAGATTTCGAAATTTTTGTCTTGAAATATTCGGTATTTTTTTTTTATTCAAAAAACTGTCATATTTCAAGGACGATCCTAGAAAAATGGTAGGAATTATCAAAAAAAATGAGGCCGAAAGTATCTTCTAAAGGTGGAAATGCACAGGAAAATATCTTCAGATAATTTCGAAGGTGGTCGAAAAATTCCGAATTTTTTTCCTAAGGAGGAGATATTGAAAATGTTGGTTTTAAATAAGGATGTGCTGATTCCAAAAATATAGTACTTTTATAGCGTAGGGACAAGATTTAAGAATTATTCGCTTTGAAATGCAATTTTTGAAAAAAAAATATCATAAAAAAACTCAATTTCAATGGACAATTCTGGAAAAATGGTAGCAGTTATCGAAGAAATCCGGTCGCAAGTAACTTCTAGAGTTCAAAGTGTACAAAAACGTGGCTTTCAATCAAGTTTCGAAGATGGTCAAAAAATACCAAAATTTTCATATTGAAAAATGTTGGTTTAGAAAAAGTTGTCTAAAAAGTCTCAAAAAATTCTAGGGTATAGATGTCGACTTGTTGATTCCAAAAATACAGCACTTTGATGGTGTCGGGGTAAGATTTGAGAATTACATGGTTTGAAATGTAATTTTTGAAAAAAAAAATCCAAAAAACTCATATTTCTGGAAAAATAGGAGCAGTTATCGGAGAAATGAGGTCTCAAGTGACTTCTGGAGTTCGAAATGTACAAAAATATGGCTTTAATTAGGTTTCAAAGATGGTAAAAAAATTCCAAAATTTTCAAACTTAAAAATTTTGGTTTGGAAAAAGTCTAAAAAAAATTGGGATATAGATTTCGACGTGCTGAATCCAAAAATCTAGCGTTTTAATGATCTCAGGACAAGATTTGAGAAACATACGGTTTGAAATGCCTTTTTTCTTTAATAAAAGAAACTCGTATTTCAGTTCTGGAAATTCGAAGATATAAAACCGAAATCGAAACTTCTGGAAGTCGAAAGGTTCAAGAAAACTTGTTTCGTTACGTTCCGAAGGTGATCGAAAGATTTCGAAATTTTCATCTTGAAATATTCGGCTTGAATTTTTTTTTTTTTATTCAAAAACCTGTCATATTTCGAGGGACGATTCTAGAAAAATGGTAGGAATTATCAAAAAAATGAGGCCGAAAGTAACTTCCAAAGGTGGAAAGGTACAAGAAAATGTCGATGCGATATTGAAAATTTTGGTTTTGAAAAAGTTGTCCAAAAATTCTCAAAAAAAATTGGGATATAGATCTCGACGTGCTGATTCCAAAAATTTAGTGCTTTTATAGTTTCAGGACAAGATTTGAGAAATATTCGGTTTGAAATGCAAGTTTTTTTTTAATGAAAAAACTCATTTCAATGGACGATTCCCGAAAAATAGTAAGACTTTTAGAAGAAATGGGCCGGAAAGTAACATGTGGAAGTCAAAATATACAATGTCTTTGGTTAAGTTTAGAAGGTGGTCGAAAATTTCCAAAATGTTCATGTTAAAGAATTTTGGTTTTGAAAAAATTATCCAGAAATTCTCAAAAAAATCTGAGATATAGATCTCAACGTGCTGATTCCAAAAATATAGCGCTTTTATGGTTTCAGGACAAGATTTGAAAAATATTGGCTTTCAAATGCAAGTTTTTAAAACATCCAAAAATCTGTCATATTTCAGTGGGTGTCTCTTGAAATATAATGGGAATCATCAAAAAAATGAGGCTGAAAGTAACTTCTAGAGGTCGAAATGTACAGGAAAATGTCTTTAGATAATTTCGAAGGTGGTCGTAAAATTCTGAATTTTTTTTATAAGGAGACGGTATTAAAAATTTTGGTTTTGTAAAAGTTGTTTAAAAATCCTCAAAAAATTCTAGAATATAGATTTCGATGTGTTGATTCCAAAAATATGGCGCTTTTATGGTTTCGAGGCAAGTTTTTAAAAGCATCCAGTTTGAAATGCCAATGAAAAAAAAATCCAAAAAAGTGTCCAATTTCAATGTGCGATTCTGAAAAAAGTGGTAGGAATTATCGAAAAACGAGCCCGAAAGTAACTTGTAGATGTCAAAATATACAAGAAAATGTCTGTAGATAATTTCGAAAGTGGTCATAAAACTCCGAAATATTTTTCATAAGGACACAGTATTGAAAATTTTGGTTTTGAAAAAGTAGTCCAAAAATTCTCAAAAAAAATTGGGATATAGATGTCGACGTGCTGATTCCAAAAATCTAGCGCTTTACTGGTTTCGGGACAAGATTTGAGAAATATTCGGTTTGAAATGCAATTTTTTTAATGAAAAACTCATTTCATTGGACGATTCTGGAAAAATGGTAAAATTTTTCGAAGAAATGGGGCCGAAATGTAACATCTGGAAGTCAAAATCTCCATTAAAATGTGTTTGTTTAAGTTTCGAAGGTGGTTGAAAATTTCCAAAATTTTCATATTAAAGAATTTTGATTTTGAAAAAGTCGTCCAAAAATTCTCAAAAAAATCTGAGATATAGATCTCGATGTACTGATTCCCAAAATCTAACGCTTTAATGCTTTCCGGACAAGATTTGAGAAATATTCGGTTTGAAATGCAATTTTTTAAAACATCAGATTTCAATTAATGATTCTGGAAATATAGTGGGAGTTATCGAAGAAATCAGGCCGAAATACACTTCTGGAGATCGAAATATACAAGAAAATGTATTCGGAACTTTTTCATATTGGAAAATTTTGGTTTTGAGAAAGTTGTCCAAAAATTCTCAAAAAAATCTAGGATATAGATCCCGACGTGCTGATTCCAAAAATCTAACGCTTTAATGCTTTCGGGACAAGATTTGAGAAATATTCGGTTTGAAATGCAATTTTTTTAATGAAAAAACTCATTTCATTGGACGATTCTGGAAAAGTGGTAAAATTTTTCGAAGAAATAGGGCCGAAAGTAACATGTGGAAGTCAAAATGACCAATTACATGTCTTTGTTTAAGTTTCGAAGGTGGTCGAAAATTTCCAAAATTTTCATATTAAAGAATTTTGGTTTTGAAAAAGTTGTCCAAAAATTCTCAGAAAAATCTGGGATATAGATCTCGACGTACTGATTCCAAAAATCTAACGCTTTAATGCTTTCCGGACAAAATTTGAGAAATATTCGGTTTGAAATGCAATTTTTTTAATGAAAAAACTCATTTCATTGGACGATTCTGGAAAAATGGTAAAATTTTTCGAAGATATAGGGCCGAAAGTAACATCTGGAAGTCAAAATCTCCAATAACATGTCTTTGTTTAAGTTTCGAAGGTGGTTGAAAATTTCCAAAATTTTCATATTAAAGAATTTTGATTTTGAAAAAGTTGTCCAAAAATTCTCAAAAAAATCTGAGATATAGATCTCGACGTACTGATTCCAAAAATCTAACGCTTTAATACTTTCCGGACAAGATTTGAAAAATATTCGCTTTGAAATGCAATTTTTTAAAACATCAGATTTCAATGAATGATTCTGGAAATATAGTGGGAGTTATCGAAGAAATCAGGCCGAAATGAACTCTTGGAGGTCGAAATGCACAAGAAAATGTCTTTCATTAAGTTTCAAAGGTGGTCGAAAAATTCTAAACTTTCATATCGAAAAATTTTGGTTTTGAGAAAATTGCCCAAAAATTCTAAAAAAATTCTGGGATAGAGATTTCAAGGTGCCGATTCCGAAAATGAATCTCTTTTATGGCATTGGGACAAGATTTGAGAAATATTCGGTTCGAAATCCAATTTTCCTTCAAATGCAATTTTTTAAAAAATGAAAAACCCATATTTTAGTGGGTGATTCTGGATAAATGGTAGGAGTTATCGAAACAATGAAACCGAAAGTAACTTCTGGAGGTCGAAATGTACTAGAAAATGTCTTTAGTTGAGTTTCAAATTGAAAAATTTGATTAAAAATTCTCAAAAAATTGTGGGACGTAAATTTAGATGAGAACCAAATTAGCTTTTGGAGGTCTAAATGTACAAGAAAATGTGTTTTCAGTTTAACACAGCTAATTGGTGTTATTAATCGTTCTAAATTTGGCAGTAACTAAAATATTGTACTGGAGCAAATGACATATGTATTAATTACAAAGCATTTTTTCACTGCCAGTTATGATTTACTTACAAAAAAATGTGCCAACGTCAGCTGCTCTATAATTTACAACATATGTACTTACAAAAAAAAAAAAAAACAACAGCAATTTAGATTATTTTTAGCACACCACGAGCCGATTTATAGAAACTCAATTAAATATTTGATTGCGATGAAATTTTTAATGCGGCATTAAAGTACCACGTGACCAATTCTAAAACCTTATCAAATTCATGATTAAGTTAATCTGAATTAAAATATGTACTATATAAACTGGACCCAAATTTCTTCAAAATTCTCGAAATTTGCATAGATAATGATTATAGATCACCTCACAACGTGATGGACAATTTACATTGTACATTCATTTTAAAGTCAAAATATAAGTTAGGTAGTCAAAAATTTGAAACCGTTTTGAGTAAAATTTTCAAACTCCCTTACTGGTGACGCCACTGTCTAAGGAACCTTGAAACCTATTTACACAGCCCGGTGGCAGAACTGGTGGTTTCACCATCAAAATTTGATATATTTTTGGAACACAAGAAACGTGTTAATTCTAGAAATTTTTCCTTTTGAAACTGAACCCTCTTAGACATCGCAAAGACGATCCTCCTCGGTTTCCGTGTTTGTGCAGAACTGAAGGAACTGGGTTAACGCCCGATCGGAAGCAGTAGCTGGTTTTATTGAAGCGTAATTATAGAGCACGAGCTTTACGACGTAATCCGGCGAAATCCGTGCGATTCTGGTGGATAAACAAAGACCTCGTAACACTTGACGAATACGTTTACATTTCCGGAACCGTAAAAGTCGTAAATAACCCGGTGAGGCATCGATATTTCGGTTCTAGATGGAAATCGATTGTTCTAGGGTCCCTCCATTGATAAAGCAATAAGGTCAAAGACTTCCGATCGATTTCGTCGCGGATGTAAATATTTATAGTCGGTCGAAATCGAAGTGTTAATTGATAGAGACAAGATAAGAAAATCGTGCTGATCTTGAAATAGCGGCTGCTTTTCTCATAACAAATATTTCCCGAGTTATGAAACTCTAATCTAAACAATATGCACAGATGTTAGAAGAATCAGAAATAGCCGTCGTAAAACGCGATCGTTCGAGGCGGTTTTTTTCGTCGATGCAGGAATTATTTGAACGATAACCTCTCCCAAAAATTTATTGACCTTAGAACTATGACCACGGCCAAAAAGTTTGATAGTGATGGCGTTAGAGCGACCTCGATTTGATCCGTTCCGAGCGATTATGTCACTGGGATCGTATTTGCAGCGATGATGGCGATAAATCTTCGACATGCAGCTTGCAATAAAGCTGTTTTTTCTCAAAATGTCACAGAATGATTTCATATGCACTTGGTTGAGCCACAGCCGTATTTGGTAATGAGGTCACATATTTGTTATTAGTATTAAAGCAATTATCACCACCACAACCGCAATTATCTCGCGCTTTTTTGCATGCAGACGGTCTAAATTTATAACGTCGCTCCAGATGAGTAATGTGAGACGAAAACGAAAAAATCTTCCAAGTAATTTGAGCACCGAGAACTGTCATCGTTATTAGAAATGTTATTGTGAAGACAGTGCTAATAATAGATTACGACAATCGAAATTTCAGATAAACTGATTAACCTTGAACCGCTGTGATTGATTTCTCCAGCAATGCTTCTTTTGGAATTGTCTGATTGGAGAGGTCCTGAAATGGAAACACGAAAACGCAAAGTCCAAAAAGGAGTTGCCGTTTGCGAACAAATAGACGTTCCGACTGTTTGATCGAGTATTTGCGGTTATCTCACGTTCATCTTCAACTTTCATGTTCATATTTGAAGTGTTACGCAATAATTCAAAGGAAAAAGTCGGGTGGGTGTACTTTAAAATAAATTGGTAAGAAATATATTTGATTGTGTAGTGGCTTGCGACATTCGCTTTTTCGATGCGTGACAGCCAATATCGTAAAAATATTAATAACACTGTTTGTATAAAACTTAGTCTTACTCACATCTTGTTTTAAACTTCTTTACATTCTAGTCAGCTCTGTACCAGCGACCGTCACAGATAATGTTAATATGCAAAGTGCCACAAATAAATTGTCTAACATTTTAAAACTTGGATAGGTTCGTATTTTGTCATTTTTAAAAAGGAAGATAAAAATTGAATTTCTTCATATAATTCGAAGCCACAAACATCCCTACTTTTTTACAGTTTTTGAGTCACCCAGTATAAGTAATTATGAAAACCATGAACGCATTGATAAACCATAAGTATGGGGCCATAATATTTTGCTTATTTTAAATACGATTTGTTCGGCAAAATTTTGATTTTCTGATTTTTCGAGATATTTAAAAAAATTTAAATTCAAATCGAATTTTTAGAAATTTTTGGTGATTTTTAGGCCAATTTTCGATTAATATTTTGGCGGTTTTGTCGGGAATTAGAGAATGAATTGAAATGTCATTTTCAAACCAAATTTTTCAAAAATTTTAGCTCGTCGAAAAACATCTACATTCCCGAATTTTTGGAGAATTTTTGAACAACTCTTCAAAAATCTCAATTTATTTACAAAATTTCATTTTCAAATCGAATTTTTCGGAATTGTTGGTCCACTTTATTTTTTCGAATCAGCTCGCCGAGATCTATATTCCAGAATTTTTTGAAGATCCCTGGAGAACTTTTGAAAATTTCAATTTTTTAGTGAATATTTTGACGATTTTTTGGAAAAGTTGGTTTTCAAAAACCTCAGTTTTTCAATGAATTTTTCGAAATTCCTGGTAGGAGGCCATTTATGTTTTTCGAATCAGCTCGTCGAAATCTATTTCCCCGAATTTTTTAAAGATTTTTAAGCAAATTTTCAAAAATATCGATTTTTCAATTAATATTTTGGCGGTTTTGTCGATAATTAGAGCTATTTGAAAAAATTTCATTTTCGAATAAATTTTTCCATGTTTTTGAATCAGCTCTCGAGGTGAAACTATCCTCGATTTTTTCCAGGGTTTTTGGACAACTTTTCAAATATCTCAATTTTTCAACGAATATTTCAGGCTTCCAATATTTCGTGATATTTACCAAATTTCATCTTTAAATGGAGTTTTTCGTAATTCTTGGTCCGGAATAATTGACGCTTTATATTTTTCCAATCAGAGCTCGCCCAGATCTATATTCCAGAATTTTTTGAAGATTTTTGGACAACTTTTCAATATTTCAGTTACACACTTTAACTTTTCAAGAATCCCAATTTTTCAATGAATTTTTCAGTATTCTGAGATTTCAAAAAAAATTATTTTCAAATCGAATTTTTCGAAATTCTTGGTCCTGCGCCACTAAAAATTTATTTTTTGAAATTAGTTCGTCGACATCTATATTTCAGAATTTTTTGAGGAATTTCAGCCAACTTTTCCAAAATATCAGTTTTTCAATGAATATTTCCAGATTTCGAGAGATTTGAAAAATTCCATTTTCAAACCAAGTTTTTCAAAAATTTTAGTCCGGGAGAATTAACACTTTATATTTTTGAAACAGCTCGTCGAGATATGCCTATATTCCAGAATTTTTGAAGGATTTTGGGACAACTTTCCAAAATTTCAATTTTCCGATGAACAAGTATTTCGAACGTTTTTCTGCAAGATTTCGAGAAATTTGAAAATTTTCATTTTGAAACCAAAATTTAAAAAAATTTTAGTCCGGGACCGTTAACACTTTAGGTTTTTGAATTAGCTCGTCGAGATAATTCGATATTCTAGAATTTTTGGAGGATTTTTGGACAACTTTTCAAAAATATCAATTTTTCAATTAATATTTTGACGGTTTTGTCGAGAATTAGAGATATTTGAAAAAAAAATTAATTCCGAACTATTAACACTTCATGTTTTTGAATCGTATAGTTATATTCCCGATTTTTGGAAGGTTTTTGGACAACTTTTCAAGAATCTCAAATTTTCAAAGAATTTAGTCTTCCGATGTTTCGAGATATTTACAAAATTTCATTTTCAAATCGAATTTTTCGGAATTCTTGGCACTTTATATTTTTCGAATCAGATCGCCGATATCTACATTCCAGAATTTTTTGAAGATTTTTGGACAATTTTTCAAAATCTAAATTTTTCAATAAATATTTTAATCGTTTTTTTTTTCGAGATTCCCAGAGATTTGAAAAATTTCATTTTCGAACCAAATTTTTCAAAAATTTTAGTCCGGGACCAGTAACACTTTATGTTTTTGAAACAGGTGTCGAGATATACCTATATTCAAGAATTTTTGAGGATTTTTTGACAACTTTTCAAGAACCTCAATTTTTTAATGAATTTTTCGGTCTTCTGAGATTTCAAGATTTCGAAAAATTTTGTTTTCAAATCTAATTTTACGGAATTCTTGGTCCAGCGCCATCGACATTTTATTTTTTCGAATCAGTTCGTCGAGATCTACAACCCAAAATTTTTCGAGGAATTTCAGGCAACTTTTCCAAAATACCAATTTTTCAATGAATATTTCGACATTTGCCATAATCAGTCTTATCTTAGTAAATATTAGCCCCGCCCACCCGTCCTCTATTTTCTTAGAGGGCATGTCATTTGCCAAAATCAGTTTTATCTTAACAAGTATTAGCCCCGCCCACCCACCCTCTATTTTCTTGGAGGGTATGTCATGTGCCAAAATCAGTCTTATCTTATCTTCCATTGTCATATTCGACATTTCGAGAGATTTGAAAAATATCATTTTCAAACCAAAATTTTAGTCCGGGACCATTAAAACACTTTACGTTTTTGAGGCAGCTCGTAGAGATATTCCAGAATTTTTGGAGGATTTTGGGACACCTTTTAAAAAATCTCAATTTTTCAATAAATTTTTCAATCTTCTGAGATTTCGAGACATAAAAAATTCAATTTTCAAATTCAAAACTTGGTCCTGGGCCAGTAACACATTATTTTTTCGAAACAGCTTAGGGATGTATTGTATATTCCAGAATTTTTTGAGGAATTTCAGGCAACTTTTCCAAAATATCAATTTTTCAATGAATATTTCAGTCTTCCGATATTTCGAGATACATATTTACAAAATTTCAGTTTCAAATCGAATTTTTCGGAATACTTGGTCGGCACTTTATATTTTTCGAATCAGCTCACAGAGATTCCACAATTTTTTCGAAGATTTTTGGACAACTTTTCAAAATTTCAATTTTTCAATTAATATTTCGACCGTTTTTTTTTCGAGATTTCGAGAGATTGAAAAGTTTCATTTTCGAACAAAATTTTTCAAAAATTTTAGTCCGGGAGTATTAACACTTCATGTTTCTGATTTTTGGACGGTTTTTGGACAACTTCTCAAAAATCCCAATTTTTCTACGAATATTTCAGTCTTCCGATGTTTCGAGATACTTAACAAAATTTCATTTTCAAATCGAATTTTTCTGAATTCTTGGTTCGGGACCATTGACACATTATATTTTTCAAATTAGCTCGCCGAGATCTATATTCCAGAATTTTTTGAAGATTTTTGGACAACTTTTCAAAATTTCACTTTTTTGACCGTTTTTTTGAAAAATTTTAATTCGAAACCATTAGCACTTCATATTTTTGAATCAGCTCGTCGAGATGTACCTATTTTCAAGAATTTTTTGAGGATTTTTGGACAATTTTTCAAGAATCTCAATTTTTCGATGAATTTTTCAGTTTTCTGAGATTTGGAAATTTGGAAAAATTTTATTTTCAAATCGAATTTTTTGAAATTCTTGGTTCAGCGCCACCAACATTTTATTTTTTCAAATCAGTTCTTCGAGATCTATATCCCAGAATTTTTTAAGGAATTTCAGGCAACTTTTCCAAAATATCAATTTTTCAATTTCATGGTATTATTCGGGATTTGAACAATTCTATGTTCAAACAAAATTTTTTCAAAATTTTTCTCAATTCTTAGTCCGAGACCATTGAAAGATTTCCGGACAACTTTTCAAAATTTCAATTTTTCAATGAATATTTTGACTGTTTTTTTTTTAATTTCACGAGAGATTTGAAAAATTTCATTTTCGAACCACATTGTTGATAAATTTTAGTCCCGGACCATTAACACTTCATATTTTTGAATCAGCTCGTCGAGATATACAGGATATTCGATTTTCAAGAATTTTTTTAGAATTTTTAGACAACTTTTCAAGATTGTCAATTTTTCAACCAATTTTTCAGTCTTCTGAGGCTTCGAGATTTCGAAAAATTTTTAACTAACATTTTTTTTTTCGAATCAGTTCATCGAGATCTTTATCCCAGAATTTCAGGCAGCTTTTCGAAAATATCAATTTTTCAGTGAATGTTTCGACCGTTTTATTCGAGATTTAGAGAGATTTGAAAAATTTGATTTAGTCCTGGACATTTCATTTTGAAGGGTTTTTGGATAACTTTTCAAGAATCTCAATTTTTCAATGAATTTTTTATCTTCTGAGATTTCGAGTTTACAAAAAATTTTACTTTCAAATCCAATTTTTCGAAATTCTGGGTCCAACACCACGAACATTCAATTTTTTCGAATCAGTTCGTCGAGATTTATATCCCAGAATTTTTTTAGGAATTTCAGGTAACTTTTCCAAAAATATAAATTTTTCTAAAAAGTTTTAATCCGAAACCATTAACACTTCATGTTTTTGAAACGTCGAAGTATATCTGTATTCCCGAATTTTTGGAGAGTTGTTGGACAACTTTTCAAAAATCTCAATTTTTCAATGAATTTTTCAGTCTTCCGATATTTCGAGTTACATATTTACAAAATTTTATTTTTAAATGGAATTTTTCCATTCATGGACACTTTATATTTTTCGAATCAGCTCGTCGAGAATTTTTTGAGACCTTTTGCACAACTTTTCAAAATTTAAATTTTTCAATTGATATTTTGACCGGTTTTTTTTTTTCGAGATTTCGAGAGGTTAAAAAAATTAATTTTCAAATAGAATTTTTCGAAACTCTTGGCCACTCACACTTCATTTTTTCGAATCAGCTCGTCGAGATCTATATCCCAGAATTTTTTGAGGATTTTCAGGCAACGTTTGGAAAATATCAATTTTTCCATGAATATTTTGATAATTTGTTTCGATATTTCGAGATATTTAAAAAATATATTTTCAAACCAAATTCAAATTTTCAGAAGTTGATAACCTTGAAACGTTTGCAAGATTTCAGGGCATTCAGTTTTACGATTTCAATCTTAAATTGCAAAATGTTGTCACACAATTTAGATTTTTTTTCCCGAAAATCTAGATGTGTCAAGTAAAAACTGAACACAGATTCATAAACTACATATGTACGAGTATGTTATCTTATAAAATACAGACAGACAGACAGACAGACGGAACTGTTCTGACAGAGATTGTAATACCAAATATGAGATCATAATTATCAATTTTTCATTTTTGTTTCGGATATTGGTTCATCTTAACGATTTCAAAGTCAAAGATACATTTTTTTTAAACTGACCAACGAGAAGTCGAGGACAGTTTTCAAAAATACACCATTATTTGAAGTAGTGATTTTGTCTGTACACCTAAAACGTTGGTATAATTTTGTCAACGTTTTATTTATATTTATTAGTGAATCTATGGAGAATTTCATTTCCTCCACTTCTGCTAAAACCTCTTCCAGTGCTTTAGGGACACCGTAAACACCCGTAAACACTGATCGTAACGAAAGCCGTTTCTAAATTCAATTTGATAGTTTTTAAGTGTATAAGTGGTTGCATACCTAACAAAAGTTCTGAATAAATTCTAATTGATTTATGGAAACATCAATACAAAGATAGGTAATGAAGCCTTTTTCGTCCATTAATAGTTTGTTATAAATGTAAATTACCAAAATTCCCGGAAAAGTAAAAGTGCTTGACTGTATAAAGTAGAAATCGAGCAAACAGGACAAAAAACGTAAAAGATTATTAATGTGTTCTTAGTTTTTTTCGTCAATTGTTACGACCGTTAAAACTTTGTTGATGTTATTCATTTATCAGACTTTGTAAATACTGAAAAAAATAACCTCAAGATAAATAATAAGAACGCAACAAACTATTTATATTCACACTCTTCCGCTAAAACTTTTCCTTTTTTAAACGAAGCTTTAGCCATTTCGCGTAATCTACGTGGTAATGTGATTTTCGCTTTTCCCACACATTCCCCGAAGAATGCATCCCGCAAATTACTCAAAATCGTAACGATAACGATAACCCGTTATCGTTAGACAACGAACTAAATTTAAATGACCTATTTTTGCAGATTCGCGATGAACTCTCAGTATTCTCATCGCGGTTACGATAGCTTTTTTGCGGTTAAAAGTTATTCGGAAGTTTACATTCGATAATCTGCAGTTTCTTAATAAAGTCATCGTCTGGGTTTTGTCAGTGCGACAAAAATAAATATGCACACCACTCCTTCAATATGGACCGCGATGGACCACGATTGTCTGATAATTAAAAAAATTAAAAGTAATAGTGATGGACAATTTGAATTTGGACGAGTCAAGGTCCTTGTAAATGTTAAGTAAATAATGACGATGTCTCTAATTTGACAAATCTTTATAACTTAATACGATGTCCAACAGACAGAAACACGGGTATAATAGATATTTATGGTTTTTCGCTATTTAAATTTTATACATATGTTTCAATCAAGTGCACCAGACTAGATTGAATTGCAATGAACGAACGTCAAGTCAATTGTGACATAACACACCACACCATCGTGTGTTTATTTGACGCTTCAGCACGCTTTAAAAACCTAATTACGCCTGCTTGAAAATCACTTGACGCGCCACAAAAAACTCCATATTTGTGTAAATTCGGACCACCCAGCCCATAGCAACAATTACATAATCTTTCGCAAGCACGGAGACCTCCAGACGGCGACCATCAACTTGTATGGTACATCTACGACCCAGTTGTCCCATCCACCACACCCACCAGATTTGCATCTGCTACACACACACGTCCGTTCCTCCTTTGTCCGCCCATTGCCGCTCAAAACGGCCGGATTTTCTCCCGAGCGTGCATAATTGTTGATTAGAGCGAGATTAGAGCATTTTCGGATGGGTTAATTGCGCCACACTCGAACGGGCCGCAGCAATTTCCTGGACAATGTTATAATGAATCGCCGGGATTAAAATTAAGGCCCAAAGCAAATTAAAAAATTCTTGTGTCAATGGAGGCACGATCGTAAACTTTTATCTGGCAAATCCTCTCGAAACCAGTCCGAAGATGAGATGAAAAAACAAAAAAACAAAAAAAACAATGGGCGACCAGACTGCAATAAGAAGAAATGGGTTTGTGGCTTGTAATGAAATGTGTTGCGTCATTTCTTTTTGGTGAGGCGGTGCTGGTTTATGGCTGTGTGCAGTTTATGGGAGTTTACTAGGATGGTTTTAATGAGGGTTGTTAAATTATGGTTGGAAATTCAATTACAGAACAATTCCTTCCTGGTTTCTATTTTGCAAAGTTTAATCTCAACATGGTGTACAATTTGATAGTCCCATCTCCGCCTCGCCCAGCAATGCGCTAAGTAAATTTATCCATCCGTAAGCGCACCTTCATCCAAAGAAGTGAAGTAACCTTGCCTCGGGTTTGTCAAATGATAAACACACGATAAAAGTGTGGTTTATCTGCAACAGTTGAGAATTTTTGAGGACGCTGCTTTATCTTGGAACTTCGCATAAACCGCAAACAAAAGGCAATGAAAACCGCAATTCGTACGCAATTAATGCGATAATTTGTAATTTCTATAAATAACCAAACCCGAGTACTAAGTTCTGCAACACATGGAGAATAATTATTGTTAGTAATGAGGCCTGAAAACGCCTGTTTTTGTTGTAACTGACTTATCTTACGATAGTGCGCTCCAGTTGCGAGACGGAAGGCACAAAAATGACCAAATCGCAAAAATGGGTTTATTGCAAATGTCTAACTAATATATCTATCGTAACCGGCCGATAATAAAATTTATGGGACTACGCGGTCGAAGTTATTATGGAGCGGCTTTAAAATCCGTTTTTATTTCTTCAACATGCATTGTGATTTCACACATATTTACGAGCGCCTAGACACAAAGCATTTGAGTCAGAGTTGGCTCTTTCAACGTGTTGAAAATCGCGGGAATCAGAGTTGACTGTCATGGACCCAATAATTCCGCACCGCTATCTCCCATCTTGTGTCACTCGTCTCGAAATCGAGAAAAAGCCCAATCAGATTACGCGCTTGATCCATCCACCGCTGTCCCTTAATTACTCAGACTGCGTCAGTGATGTCACTCGATTGATGGATCGCTACTCTGTAGGTACTTAATATCCATTAGTTTCGGCGATGGCACCGTCTATTGGTCCAATTATTCACAATTGAAGAGGTTACATTAAATTGAGTGAAATGTGGCACCAAACTCATAAAGTTTTAACTAGCTGATATACCATCTCCAATTGCATCAGCCCATCAGCATGAAAAAGCCCAAACTAGCACATTTCTCGATATACGACCACTGAAATGGGACTCTTCCCGGATGTCATTAGCGCGCATTATAAACGGCACGCGTACGATCGAACACAATCGTCCCAAAAGCGGAGCCCTGCGGCGAGCCGCCAGTGGCGTAGCAATCTTTACTATTTCTCCTCCGACTTGTCCAAGCTGTGTCCAAAGTTCAGTTTAATTTTACATGGATGCATTTATGAAACATGTTATCCAACGTTGCAAATATTAAATAATGTCCTAATTATATCTCCCGATGTGTCATTTTCCTGCATCTTTCGAGGTTATTGTAACCGGAAACGTTATCTGTGCAGTTTTGTTCACAGAACTGAGATTATTATGTATTCAATTCATGCGCGTTCCATTCAGTTTTGCTAAACGATCGAGTAAAAATCAGACACTGGAAAACATCTTCAGTTATGACATCTTTTATTACACGAATAATAGCTAACGGTGAACCACGCGATGTCTAATCTGCATTCTCAATTCGCGACACGTTTGCACTTCAGAATATTGTTCCAAGCTCGAACTGATAGCGTAATTATGCAAAACTAGAATTTATTACACGGAACTGGCAGCTATTAAAACAATATCGTCCTTCTGATTCATTCAAGTGTCAGTTTCGGTGAATCGAGAATCTACTTAAGTATTTACTGAAGAGTTCCATTCATAACGACACATCTGATAACCCCTCTGCTTACATGTCAGATTTAAGTAGTCGCAATTCAGTTGTCATGTCAAAACGGTCATCATTTTGACTGACACTTGAATAAAACGGGTGGATTGGGTCATAAAAGATGCCGATGTTGATGTTAGGAAGCGAGAAATGGAGGAAATGCAGAAAACCGCTAAGTAAAGTACTAAGTAATTGGCACTGGATGCACTAGACGTTTCTGGAATGTCGGAGACGAATTAAGGAAAGTGGTGAAAAGAATCCCGATGTTGTATTCGAATGTGATAATATTAAATTGATAATGAGCAAGCACAACAATGAAATTATAACACGCTAAAGATATACAGAAATAGGGTTACCAGACGTCCGGTTTTACCCGGACATGTCCTCTTTTTAGATGTTTGATTTAATTTTATAATTGTGCGAACGGATACATCAAGTTTTCTGCTAAAAAAAAATGATCATCTAACTATCTATAATTTACTTAATTTTCATCAAAAAGCATAATTTCAGTTTTGTTTTTCTGTGTCATTTGACAATTTTTATTATCATTGACGTTTTTCAAAAAGTGGTTATTTCTTTTCTGGCAAGTTAAGTAGAAAAGAATTCGAAATTTTACAATCATAATTACAATATTTCATATTTTTCTACAAACATATTTGACAGTTTTTGAAAAAAGACACGTCTTGACTATCTATGGAACATTTACAAATAAAATGACGGTCGAAGTGGCCACAGTCAACAAACTTTATTTAATCTCCTCCGAAAAGAATCATTTCAGTTTTGTTAAGGTGTGATATTTGACAATTTTTAACTATCATTTGATGTCTTTTAAAAAGTAGTTATTTTTTTCCCGAAAAATTGGAAGCATAAACTGTTTAAGAAAGAATTTTTACAATGGTGTCTAATTATTTTAGAATTTCCAACAAACATATTTGACAGTTTTTGAAAAAAGACACGTCTTGACTATCTATGGAACATTTACAAATAAAATTACGGTCGAAGTGGCCACAGTCGACAAACTTTATTTAATCTCCTCCGAAAAATATCATTTCAATTTTGTTTTGGTGTGATATTTGACAATTTTTAACTATCATTTGTTGTTTTCCAAAAAGTGGTTATTTCTTTTCAGAAAAATTGGAAGTATAAACTGTGTAAGAAAGAATTTGAAATTTTACAATCATAATTACAGCGGTGTCTAATTATTTTACAATTTCCAACAAACATATCTGACAATTTTTGGAAAGATTCGTTTTGACAATCTATGGATTCTTTACAACAAAATGATGGTCGAATTAGCCACAGTCAACAAACTTTACTTAATCTCCTCCGAAAAGCACCATTTCAATTTTTCGGTGTGATATCTGACAATTTTTAACTATGATTTGATATTTTTCAAAAAGTGTTTATTTCTTTTCCGACAAATTGGGAGCATAAACTCTTTAGGAAAGAATTTGAAATTTTACAATCATAATTATAATGGTGTCTAATTATTTTACAATTTTCAACAAGCATATCTGACAAATTTTGGACAAAAACACGTCTTGACTATCTATGGATCATTTACAACAAAATAACGGTCGGATTAGCCACAGTCAACAAATTTTACTTAATCCCCTCCGAAAAGCATCATTTCAATTTTGTTTCAGTGTGATTTTGACAATTTTTAACTATCATTTGATGTTTTTCAAAAAGTGTTTTTTTTTTCCGAAAAATTGGAAGCACAAACTGTTTAAGAAAGAATTTGAAATTTTGCAATCATAATTACAATGGTGTCTAATTATTTTACAATTTCTAACAAACATATTTGACAATTTTTGGAAAAAGACACGTCTTGACTATCTATGGATAATTTACAACAAAATGACGATCGGAGTAGCCACAATCAATAGATTTTACTTAATCTCCTCTAAAAAGCATCATTTCAATTTTGTTTGACAGTTTTTTGTTTCTACGTGACTTTTGACAGTTTTTATTATCACTTGACGTTTTTCGAAAAGTGGTTAATTCTTTTCCGACAAGTTAAGGGCATAGACTGTGTAGAAAAGAATTTGCAATTTTACAATCATATTTACAATGGCGTCTAAATATTTCATCATTTTCTATAAATATATTTGACAATTTTTGGAAAAAGTAACGTTTTGACAATCTATTTACAACACAATGACGGTCGGAGTAGCCACAGTCAACAGTGTGTTACAGAAGAAAATGGAATGTAGATGTGACTAAGAAGAAATAGAAAGTCAGTAGAGAAAGTCTTAAAATAAAGACACAGAGAAATGAAGCATGATTGGTTCATTGAAGAATACGACTTAGCAATTAAGAAGAAAGAAGACTAAAATGGCTGGTGGTGAAAAAGTGGTAGATCATGGGAAATGTAAGAAACAAGATAAAGATGAAAAAAAATAGGAAAGCTAGTATTTCATATGGTAATTTCTTGTGGAGAAACAAGGATTTTGCAACTAAACTCTACCCTTTAGCTCACGATGAATAAAATATTCATCACAATTGAGAAGGTGTGGGTGGGCGCGGCTTATATTTTGAAAGAAAACTCCAAACATTAAAAAAATAAAAAAAAAAACAAAGATTAAAAATTAAAAAAGAAAATCGGATAATTGAGGAATCCAAAAATTGCACAATTGTAAAATTTGAAAAATGGAATGAACGAAACATTGTAAAATCGGAAGAAACATTGAAAAAAATAAAGAAAATGAAACAAAAAATTGAGAATAAAATCTAGAAAATGAAAACTAAAAAATCGGGAAAATGAAAAATAAAACTAAAGAACTTAAAAATTGAGGAAACAAAAAATTGAAAAATCGAAGAATTAAAAATTGAGAAACTGAAGACGCGAAAAATGAAAATTATAATATTGGAAAGTTGCAAAACTAAAAAATTTCAAAACGAAAAATTCAATAAACGATAAACTGAAAAATTTGCAAGCGTGAAATTGAAAAATTGAAAAAAATAGTGTCGGTTTATGGAAAGAGAAGAATACAAGAAACTACGAAAAAACCCAGGAGATTCGGAGAGAATTCGAGAGAATCAGAAAGAATCTGAAGGAATACGGTAGTATTGGAAAAAATTTCAGAGAATCCAACAAAATCGGAAAGAATCCAGAAGAATCTGAGGAACTCAGAGAGAATCCGAAAGAATATGGAACAATAAAAGAGAATACGACAACATCTAAGATAGTCGAGGAGTATTCGAAAGAATCAAACAGAATTCGGATAAATGCGAAAAAATCCGAGAAAATACGAAATAATCCGAGTGAATCCATGTGAATATGGAAAATTCCGTGAGAATTCGGGAAAATCTAGAAAATCCGGAAGAATAAAAAAAATCCAACAGATTTTAAGAGAATCCGATAGAATCCGAAAAAATTCGAGAGGCTCAGAGAGATTCCGAGAGAATTCGAAAGTATACGAAACAATACGAGAGAAAAGAAAAAAATTGGTCGAAGGTTATTTCAACAGAACTTCCCTCGCCTCTGAAGTGCAGCCAAATAAATCTTACTTTTTCGAACATTTTTTTGCAATTTTTGTTTTCTGATAACCTCTATAAAGTAAAATCCAGTGGCGTAAATATTGGTTTCACAGCTTTTTTGATTTGAATTTCAGTTCTTCAATCTGTCATATTTTTGTTTCTTAATTTTTTCGAGTTTTCAACTTTTAAATTTTTCGATTTATAAATTTTGCAATTTCTAGAATTGAGTTTCTCGAGTTGTCAATTTTTAATGTTTCCATTTGCAATTTTTGGTTTCAGTTTTTCATTTTCTTTATTTTTACAATTTTTCGATTCTTCAATATTTTGATTGGTTTTCTACAATTCTGCGATATTTCTTCGAGTTTTCATTTTTAAATTTTCCAGTTTTCCGATTTAAAACTTCACGAGTTATGAGTTTTTATTTTTTTAATTGTTACATTTTTCAGTTTTTCATTTCTCCAGTGTTGCGAGAAAAATTATTGAATAATATATTCACACTATGCTTTTTATTGTAATATCTCTTGTTCTTTGTGCCAGAAAATTGTTGAAAGAAAACTATGTACATAAAGGAAAAAAAAAAGAGATTAAGCCCCACCCACCCGGATCTCAATTGTTAAGAGTTTTTCTTTAGTAATCAGACCGAGGGGCGGAGTTTAATTGTAATATCAAAATTTCTCTAGAAAATTCTACCCCTTTAAAAACATATTTCATATGGTAATTTCTTGTAGAGAAATGAGGATTTTGCAACTAAGCTCCACCCTTCAGCTCACGATGAATAAAATATTCATCACAATTGAGGAGGGGTGGGTGGGCGGGGCTTATATTTTGTCCATTTTTTCTTAATATACGAAGTCTTTTTTCCCAACAAGAAACTGAAAACATGTTAAATATCCTGTTGTTGAAAGAAAACTCCATATATTATTATTAAAAAAAAAAAACAAAAGAAAACACAAAGATTAAGCATTACAAATCGAATAGGTACAAAATCGAAAAAAAGAAATATTGTAAATTCGAAATACTGGAAATTAAAAAATCGGAAACTCGGATAATTGAGGAATCCAAAAATTTCACAACAATTTGAAGAAACAACTAAAAGAACGAAAAATTGTAAAATTGGAAGAAACATTGGAAAAATAAAGGAAACGAAACAAAAAATTGTAAATAAAATTAAGAAAATAAAAATTAAAAAATCCGGAAAATGAAAAATAATAATAAAGAATTTGCGAAATCGAAAAATTAAAAATTGAGAAACTGCAAAATTGGAAAATTTGGAAACGTGAAATTAAAAAATTTAAAAACACAGGCCCGGTTTATGGAAAGAGAATCTGATAGAATCCATAAACATCCAGACATCCGAGAGAATCCGAAAGAACACGGAAGAATATTAGAGAATATAAAAAATTCAAAAGTACAAAAGAATACAGAAGAATACTAGAAACTAAGAAAAAACCTAGGAGATTCGGAGAGAATTCGAGAGAATTAGAAAGAATCTGAGAGTATCCAGAAGAATCCGAGAAACTCAGAGAGAATCCGAAAGAATATGGAACAATAACAGATTATTGTATCTTACAATAATTGAAAATTGTTCTATGTAGCTTACATCTAAGCATTGAGACTTCCTCTATTACCAAAGAAAACAGAATACAGTTGAGATAAAGAAGAAAACGGAAGAATACTAAGAAGAAATAGAAAAGCTACACAGGATACATACATTTGCAAGACAAAATAATGTATTAGATCAAAATGAAGAAATCAATGGAGAATGCGAGTCAGAGATTAAGAAGCAAAGAGAAGCATCAAGACTGAAATGGCTGAAAAAACCGAAAAATAGGAAGAACATGTGAACTATAAGAAAGTAAGAAGTAAAAGCGGTATTTTACTGAAGAAAATGGAATATAGATGTGACAAAAAAGAAATAGAAAGTATATTGGATCAAACTGAAGAAATTCAGATCCGGTATCACCACTGCAGCAGAAAAAGTAATAAAATGAAGACAGAGAGAAAAGAAGAATGATTGATTCAATGAAGAACGCGAATTAGGGATTAAAAAGAAAGGAGAACCATCAAGACTAAAATAGCTGATAATGATAAAGCTAGAAGATCTTATGGAATGTCAGAAACAAGACGTGAAACCGACATATTATTAAAGAAAATGGAATACAAGGAAAAAGAAAACGGAAGAATACCCAGAACAAATTGGTAAGCTACTAAAGATAAAGTTAGAAGAAAAAAGTGTTGAATTAAATTAAAGAAACTTCAAATCCAGAAGTAGGAAAAATTATAAAAAGAAGACACACAGAAAAGAAGAATGAAGGTATCAGAGAACTACACTTGAATAAATTTGAAAAGGGCTGTATTAATACGTATAAATGCTTATAACCTTACAAAATATGGGCTACTATATTGTAGTTTACGTTCCTGGTACGGGACTATACCTGTTACGGCTATGACGTCATTTAAGGTCTGTTTACGCAGTTAGTACTGTCTTTAATTTCACACGACAACAACATTTACCAAGATAACGTTCTGAATATAACAGAATCATCAGAGTTATTACGTTTTTAATTTCGAGCCAGTCAAAATATTTCTTTCAACTATTTCGCTTCCTGCAAAGTTATAATTCCTTTCAAAGCGATTTCGCCGCCCATCTCCACCGCAGCCTTCCTTCTCTTGCCAAATTTCTCGCACTCCTCTCCTCATCGACCATTGAAGTCTCTCCCCAGCCCATAGATACAGGTAATGCATACCTAGCAGGTCAAGTCTGCCGAGTGCAGACGGCGAGATTTACGACAACTGACCATCTGGCTTGGGATGGTCCCAACCATTTGCATAACCCATTGAATCCGTCCCAGCGCCGTCACCCATTCATGAAATCGCTAATTTGAGCATCATGCAATGCAGTCCCGCTGCAGGGCTGCAGCCCTTGCACTTTCCGCATCGCTGGCTCGCAAGAATGCAGCCGCAGCATCGCGGATTCGTCAAATGTAAGAAGAAACCCGAGACAAAGAACCGATGACGGTGCGCTCTGGTTCCGAGAAGCGATATGCAGATCGATCGAGTCGGCCCGATTTATCGTTGTTTTGGGCTGTTGCGTAAGGCGACTCCACCTGCTTCTATTTCCATTTTATTGGGTTTTCGTCAAACAGCGCCTACGTTGGGCTAAAATGGGAGGCCAGGAATCCGGCGGGTCGGTCAGGTTTGGGAGTGCGATTTTTTGCCGCCGGACGCTGAGCTATGTGGGGTTTTTTGGGTGGTACGGTTAATGGTCGCGTTGAGGAGAGCTATGCCGAGAAAATTGCTTCTTGCTGATTTGGATTTATGGGACTAGGAGATATTTATTCATGGTTAAGGATGTGGCAGGCTGCCAAACGTGCTTTATAATTAGTGGAAGGTTTATCATTGTGCGTTTCCGTCTTTCGTCTTAGTTGCGGGGGTTCTCTTTGTCTTTTCTATTGTTCGGGTTTTTTTATTTTTTTAAGATTGTTAAGAGGCGACTTTTTTTCGTGTGTGTGGTACGAGAGGTTTCAGATACCTACTGTTTTATTTTTTATTTCATATTAACTTTAATTACTAAACAATGGATCCTAGGAGAAAATCCGTTTATTTCAGCCTATTTGTCTATTTTTGATTGAGTGCCAGAAAAATTGTGGGGTTTAATCTTTGTTATTTTTTTTTTCTTTTCAACAGGATAGTTAATATGTTTCCAGTTGTTGTTACGAAAAAAGACTTCATATATTAAGAAAAAATGGACAAAATATAAGTCCCTCTACAAAAAATTACCGCATGCAATCTATTTTTAAAGGGGTAGAATTTTCTAGAGAAATTTTAATGTTACAATTAAACTCCGCCCCTTGGTTTGATTACGAATGAAAAATTCATCACAATTGAGATCAGGGCGGGTGGGTAGAGCTTAATCTTTTTTTCTTTATGTAGATAGCTTTCTTTCAACAATTTTTGACACAAAGAACAAGAGATATTATTTATAATAAAAAACAATGTGAATATAAGCATTTTTCAATTTCGCAACTTTTCGATATAATAATTTTCCATTTTTCGCGTCTCAGTTTATCAATTTTCGAGTTCTTTATTTTCTTTTTCATTTCCCCGATTTTTTTAATTTTCAGTTTCTTGATTTATTCACAATTTTTTGTTTCATTTTCTTCATTTTTTCAATGTTTCTTCCGATTTTACAATTTTTCGTTCGTTTAGTTGATTCTTCAAATTTTTCATTTTTTATTGCCTCGATTTTCCCATTTTCAAATTTTGCAATTGTGCAATTTTTGAATTCCTCAATTATCCGACTTTCTGATTTTTTAATTTTTAATATTTGTTTTTTTTTTAATATATGGAGTTTTCTTTCAACAACAGGATAATTAACATGTTTTCAGTTTTTGTAGGGAAAAAGAATTCGTATATTAAGAAAAAATGGATAAAATATTGGCACCGCCCACCCACCCCTTCTCAATTGTGATGAATATTTGATTCATTGTGAGCTGAAGGGTGGAGCTTAGTTGCAAAATCCTCGTTTCTCTACAAAAAATTACCATATGAAATATGTTTTTAAAGGGGTAGAATTTTCTAGAGAAATTTTGATGTTACAATTAAACTCCGCTCCTCGGTCTGATTACGAATGAAAAACTCATCACAATTGAGATAGGGGCGGGTGGGTGGGGCTTAATTTTTTTCTTTTCTTTATGTACACAGTTTTCTTTCAACAACTTTTTGGCAAAGAACAAGAGTCATACAACATAGCATCAATATATTATTCAATAATTTTTCTAGAAAAACTGAAGAAATGAAAAGCTGAAAAATGTAAAAATTAAAAAATTAAAAATTCAAAGTTCGTGAAATTTCAAATCTGAAAACTGCAAAATCTAAAAATTGTAACGTTTGAAAGTTGGAAAATCGGAAAACTGGAAAATTTAAAAATTGTAAAAATAAAGAAAAAAAAATGAAATGGAAAAATTAAAAATTGAAAACTCGAGAAACTCAATTCGAAAAATGGGAAAATTTATAAATTGAAAAATTCAAAATTTGAAAACTCGAAAAAATGAAAGATTGAAGAACTGAAAAATTCAAGTCAAAAAAGCTTTACTTTATAGAGGTTATCAGAAAACAAAAATTGCAAAAAAAATTCTCTTGGATTTGTTCGTATTCTCTCACTATTACTCAAGAACATGTTTCACACAACAATTTCACGTAAGAAAAGAACGATTTTGCAATTAAGCTCCGCCCTTTTGACTCACGACGAATAAAAAAAATCATCACAATTGAAGTAGGGTGGGTGGGCGGGGCTTATATTTTGTCTTTTTTTTTCTTAATATACGTAGTCATCTTTTCGCAACAAGAAACTTTTGAAATTGGTAAATATTTGTAGAGCAATTGTATTTTGCAATCACGCTCCGCTCCTCGGTCTAACAACGAATGAAAAATTCATGACAAGTGAGACCGGGGCGGGTGGGTGGAGTTTATCTTTGTTTTTTTGTTTTTCTGAAACGAAAAATTGCAAATGGAAAAATTAAAAATTGAAAACTCAAGAAACTCAATTCGAAAAATTGCAAAATCAATAAATTGAAAAATTCACAAGTTGAAAACTCGAAAAAATGAAGAAACAAAAAAATGAAAGATTGAAGAACTGGAAAATTCGAGTCAAAAAAGCTGTGGAATTTACGCCACTGGATTTTACTTTACAGAGGTTATCAGAAAACAAAAATTGTAAAAAAAAATGTTAGAAAATCCAGATGTATTTGGCTACACTTCAGAGGCTAGGGAAGTTCTGTTGAAATAACCTTCGACCAATTTTTTCCTATTCTCTCGTATTGTTCCGTATACTTTCGAATTCTCTCGGAATCCCTCTGAGCCTCTCGAATTCTTTCGAATTTTATCGGATTCTCCTAAATTCCTTTGGTTTTTTCGTATTCTCTCGGATTCACACGGATTATATCGGATACCCTTGGATTTTTTTATTCTTCCGGATTTTCAAGATTTTCCCGAACTCCCGGAAGTTTTCATATTCGCATGGATTCACTCGGATTATTGCGTTTCCTTTCGAATTTTTTTGGATCTTACCGGATTATCTAGCACGCTCTCGGCTTTTTTCGTATTTAACCGGATTCTGTTTGATTCTTTCGAATCCTGCCCAACTACCTTAGATGTTGTATTCTCTTTTATTGTTCCATATTCTTTCGGATTTTCTCTATGTTCCCCGGATTCTTCTGGATTCTTTCGGATTTTGTTGGATTCTCTGAATTTCTTTCTTTCAGATTCTTTCTGATTCTCTCGAATTCTCTCTGAATTTCATGGGTTTTTTTCTTAGTTTCTAATATTCTTCTGTATTCTTTCGGACTTTTGGATTTTTTATATTCTCTAATATTCCTCCGTGTTCTTTTGGATTCTCTCGGATGTTTGGACGTTTTTGGATTCTATCAGATTCTCTTTCCATAAACCGACCCTATTTTTTTCAATTTTTCAATTTCACGCTTGCAAGTTTTTCAGTTTATCGTTTCTTGAATTTTTTGTTTTGAAATTTTTCAATTTTGCAACTTTTCGATATTATAATTTTCCATTTTTCGCGTCTTCAGTTTCTCAATTTTTGATTTTTCGATTTTTCAATTTTTTGTTTCCTCAATTTTCAAGTTCTTTATTTTTATTTTTCATTTTCCCGATTTTTTAATTTTCATTTTCTTGATTTTATTCACGATTTTTTGTTTCATTTCCTTCATTTGTTCAATGTTTCTTCCGTTTTTACAATTTTTCGTTCGTTTATTTCATTCTTCAAATTTTTCATTTTTCAATTCCTCGATTTTCCAATTGAGCAATTATCCGATTTTCCGATTTTTTAATTTCCAGTATTTCGAATTTACAATATTTGTTTTTTTCGATTTTATAGCCTTCTTTTCCCAACAACAAACTTTTGAAAATGGTAAATTTTTGTAGAGAAATATATATTTTACAATTATATTATGCTTTTTTTCTTATAATATACGTAGTCATCTGTTTTAAGTTTTTGTTGTGAAAATTTGACTACGTATATTAAGAAAAAAAAAAGGCAAATTATAAGCCCCGCCCACCCGCCCTACCTCAATTGTGATGTTTTGTTTACCCGACGAGAAATTGGTGTGTGAAACATGTTCTTGAATAATCGTGTAATTCAAAGCAAACTGTATGTATTAACTAAAAAAAAAAAAAAAACTAAAAGATAAACCTCACCCATTCGTCCTAATCTCAATTTGGCTTTAATTTTTACTTAATGTACATAGCATTCCTTAGACAACACAATACTCAAAAACATGTCTTACTTTCTCTGCAAGAAATTACGATTTTGCAATTAAGCTCCGCCCTTTTGACTCACGACGAATAAAAAAATCATCACAAATGGGGTAGGATGGGTGGGCGGGGCTTATATTTTGCATTTTTTGTCTTAATATACGTAGTTATCTTTTCACAACAAAAACTTAAAACAACGGTTTAATAACGAATGAAAAATTCATTACAAGTGAGACCGGAGCAGGTAGGTGGAGTTTAATTTTTGTGTTTTCTTTTGTTTTTTTTTTAATAAATGGAGTTTTCTTTCAACAACAGGATAGTTAACATGTTTTCCATTTCTTGTTGGGAAAAAGACTTAGTATATTAAGAAAAAATGGACAAAACATTAGCCCCGCCCACCCACCCCTTCTCAACTGTGACGAATATTTTATTGATCGTGAGCTGAAGGGTGGAATTGAGTTGCAAAATTCTCGCTTCTCTACAAGAAATTACCATATAAAATATGTTTTTAAAGGGGTAGAATTTTGATAATAAAAAAAATAATACGAATTTTGCATTTAAATTCCGTTCCTTTGGCTCTCGATGATTAAAAAAAAATATCACAATTAAGGGTGGGTGGGGCTTATATTTTGTCTTTTTTCTTAATATACGCATTTATCTTTTCAGAACAAGAAACTTAGAACATGTTTAAAATGGTAAATTCTTGTAAACAAATATGGCGCTTACAATTAAACTCCGCCCCTCGGTCTGACTACGAATGAAAAATTCATCACAACTGAGATCGGGGCGGATGGGTGGGGCTTAATCTTTTTTCTTCATTATGTTCATAGTTTTCTTTCAACAATTTTTTAGCACAAAAAACAAGAGATATTATATTTTCTAATTCTTTGTTTTTATTTTTCATTTTCCCGATTTTTTTATTTTCATTTTCTTGATTTTATTCGCAATTTTTTGTTTCTTTTCTTTTATTTTTTCAATGTTTCTTCCAATTTTACAATTATTCGTTCAGAGGCGAGGGAAGTTCTGTTGAAATAATCTTCAACCAATTTTTTCCTATTCTCTCGTATTGTTCCGTATACTTTCGAAATTTCTCGGAATCTCTCTGAGCCTCTCAAATTCTTTCGGATTCTATCGGATTCTTCTAAATTCTCTTGGACTGGTTCGTACTCTCTCGGATTCACGCGGATTATATCGGATACCCTTGGATTTTTTTTATTCTTCCGGATTTTCAAGATTTTCCCGAATTCTCACGGAATTTTTCATATTCACATGGATTATTTCGTATTATCTCGGATTTTTGCGTTTCCTTTCGAATTTTTTTGGATTTCACCGGATTATCTAGAACGCTCTCGAATTTTTACGTATTTATCAGGATTCTGTTTGATTCTTTCGAATCCTCCCCGACCATGTTAGATGTTGTTGTATTCTCTCTTATTGTTCCATATTCTTTCGGATTCTCTCTGAGTTCCTCGGATTCTTCCGAATTCTTTCGAATTTTGTTGGATTCTCACATTCTTTCCAATACAACCGTATTCTTTCAGATTATTTCTGATTCTCTCGAATTCCTGCCGAATCTTCTGGGTTTTTTCGTGCTTTCTAGTATTATTCTGTATTCTTTCGGACTCTTTTGGATTTTTTATATTCTCTAATATTCTTCCGTGTTCTTTCGGTTTCTCTTGGATGTCTGGATGTTTTTGAATGCCATCAGATTCTCTTTCCATAAACTGAGTACGTTTCCCAATTTTTCACTTTATCGTTTCTTGAAGTTTTCGTTTTGAAATTTTTCAATTTTCCATTTTTCGATTTTTCAATTTTTTGTTTCCTCACTTTTCAAGTTCTTTATTTTTGCTTTTCATTTTCCCGATTTTTTAATTTTCATTTTCTTGATTTTATTCACAATTTTTTGTTTTATTTCCTTTATTTTTTCAATGTTTCTTCCGATTTTCGAATTTTCAAATTCTGCAATTGTGCAATTTTTGGATTCCTCAATGATCCGATTTTCCGATTTTTTAATTTCCAGTACTTCGAATTTACAATATTTCTTTTTTTCTATTTTGTCGTTATTCGATTTGTAATGCCCGTTTGTATAGTACTTTTAATCACCTGATTACCGTTATGCTTTGTTTAACTTGACAGATGTATTTGCCTTTTTTTATCAACAAGAAACTTTTGAAAATGGTAAATTTTTGTAGAGAAATTTGTATTTTGCAATTATACATATTATTCCTTTTTTTCTTAATATACGGAGTCATCTATTTTAAGTTTTTGTTGTGAAAAGATGACTACGTACATTAAGAAAAAAAGGCAAAATATAAGCCGCGCCCACCCACCTTACCTCAACTGTGGTGACTTTTTTATTCGTCGTGAGTCAAATGGGCGGAGCTTAATTGCAAAATCGTTGTTTTCCAACGAGAAAAAGTGTGAAACATGTCTTTAGTAATCGTGTTGTTCAAAGCAAACTATATGCAATCGGCCTTAATTTTTACTTAATGTACATAGCATTCCCTGGATAATACGATACTCAAAAACATGTCTTACATAGTAATTTCTTGCAGAGAAATAAGGATTTTGCAATTAGGCTCAACCCTTTTGATTCACGACGAATAAAAAAAATCATCACAATTGAGGTAGGGTGGGTGGGCGGGGCTTGTATTTTGCCTTTTTTTCTTAATACACGTAGTCATCTTTTCATAACAAAAACTTAAAACAACGGTTTAACAGTGAATGAAAAACTCATCACAATTGAGATCGCGGCGGGTGGGTGGGGCTTAATCTTTGTGTTTTCTTTTGTTTTTTTTTAATATATGGAGAGTTCTTTCAACAACAGGATAGTTAACATGTTTTCAGTTTCTTGTTGGGAAAAAAAACTTTATATATTAAGAAAAAAGAGACAAAATATAAGCCCCGCCCACCCACCCCTTCTCAATTGTGACGAATATTTTATTCATCGTGAGCTGAAGGATGGAACTTAGTTGCAAAATCCTCGTTTCTCTACACGAAATTACCTAATGAAATATGTTTTTAAAGTGGTAGAATTTTCTAGAGAAATTTTGATGTTACAATTAAACAATAGGAATGTAAAACTCGTCACAATTGACATCGGGGCGGGTGGGTGGGGCTTAATCTTTTTTTTTTATTATGTACATAGTTTTCTTTCAACGATTTTTTGGCACAAAGAACGAGATATTGTAATAAAAAACATAGTGTCAATCTATTATTCAAAATTGTGAAATTTCAAATCGGAACAAAATTCTCTTGGATACAAAAATAACGTTCTGAGTATACACATCCAATCTCATTTTCAACCGTCACTCTGTCACCCAAAAACCTAATCGCCAATAAACAAGAAATTCGGTCTTCGTCCTCGACATACCGTCAAAATACTGATAAAATTCGCGCATCATTCGCCACTTCCGCCTCGCGCGATAATAAAGGAAACCAGTTCACCAAATAAAGATGGTAAAGTGGCACATCTCGGAGCGCCGCCGCTACAGACACAGGGAAATTGTGTTAGTCACGTGGTCGCTGAAACAATGTGGACGAAGATAGCGTGGGCGGCGCCCGTAGGAAGCACAGAGATAGTCCTACACCCACAGGAATCCAGGAGTGCATCGGCGGATCGAATTACGCGATGGGTGACGCTGGGCTTTGTCTTGCCGAGATTAAAAATCAGATTGATGCCCGTTAAGCACACGCCTGATTAGATTCATTATGCGGCGCAGCGTGTTTTTAATAAAGATCATCACGCCGATTTACGTGGGCCATTCGCTGAGCCGATGATGGGGCTTAATGGTAACATCGAGGTGCTGCTGGGTGTTTGATGGGGGCAAGGAACTGACGACACTTCCGAGATGGTCTAGATAGATGACCCTTCGGAAATGCTATTTTAATTTTATTAAATAACATATTCGTGTACTTGTGGTTGATGAATCCGCCTTGAGTGTTTACTGGATTCTTATTTCGTCCATGACCTTTGTTCTTTTCACCACAATAAAAACAGTCCCGTAATGGGAGAAAGCGCCGACTTTACTGCTTCCATTGTTAAACATCCCATTTCGTCGAAACGCTGTGAAAAAACCGTAATCATCATCGTCCACACACTGAAGTTGTCTCTGAGTCATTACGCAAGAAGAGAGCAATCTGGAACCGATTCAGAGCAGTACTTGCTCTTACAAATCATTTAATCGTGACATTTCGTTATAACCATGTTCCAAAAAAAAACCTTGGACCCTTGACTTGCTCCTAAATATTCACACATTTTCGCAACGACGTTTATTATTCCGAAACCAGACTCGTCGGCGCTTCTGAAAGCCCAGTTCCCGGAATTCTCCCAAAATTAATCATCTTCATGTGCAGGAAACATCTGTCGTCTGACCAGATCCGACTAATTTTCTGCCTCGCCACAAATCGTGGCCCGGCCGAATAAATCCGTCGAAAATAATTAATTTTATTACGGTAACTCGCAGGTTGGGTTTATAATTCAGTCCAAACATTGTTGTAAGCTTTATTTAAAGCCTCGATCGGGGTCGCAGCGGGAAAAAGTGGCGATAAGTGTGAATATCATTAATACTTGATTGCGTAAGAAGTAGGTTGGGTTATAATTGGTCGTAATTTCATCGCAAGATTCGATTAAAATGCAGCCGAGTTCGAGAAATGCAAAGTGGAGCAGGGAAAAATTCTTATTTATGGGATTTATTGTCGAATTAAAAATTTAGATTTGTTGGGTGCAAAATTTTAACAAGCCGTTTATCGCCGGTCTTACGTAAGATAAATCTGTCTTGTCGTTAGCATCGATTCGCTAACTCCATCAATTAACTCTTCAATCTCAAGATTGCCCCCCAAGCACCCAGTAACATTTGTCTAGCAAATAAAACTGTCAAGTCGACATATCTCCAGATTACATTAACACGGGTTTACCTCACGATGTCTAAATTAGCGGCTCAACCTGTCGTCGGGTCGATCCTGTGGGTGGCTGCTTTGAAATCCGATACCGGTCAGGCTTTGTTCAAAAATTACGGTACTATTGACGGAAATAAAGGATCTTCTAGTTTACAACGCAAGAAGATCATAAAGTTGAGCGTGCATGCACCTTTGTCTCATGACCGGTTAATATTAATAACGAATAGTTATAGCTCTCGCGGCAGGATACAGGGTGATTTCACACGGGAATGGAGAAATTGTGGTTTTATTTATGTTCGTGGTGATTAGGTGGATGAAATGCGATGCGTGGTGTGGGAGGAACTGATTTATTTGGGTTATTGATCGTCTGTAACTATTTTTTGTTATCAATACATTTATAAAAACATTCTTGGTACTTAACGCACACTATTCTTTTAGATAAACTGTGATTTTATGGCAATCAAGGTGAAATGTTTGTGTGCTGCAAGGTACTCCCTTTGGTCCCATATTATTCACGCTTTTTATAAACGATTTTAATCTATCATTGTATAACTGTCTATTTTTTGTTAATCAAACGTGTTAGACATGAGTATAAACTGTTAAATTATGTGGTACTCAGTATAAAAAACGAGGGAAGTGTTGAATTATTTGGAATTTATGGCCCCATATTCATTATGTTGGTAAAGATATTCAGAATCAAATAATTCATCTTTTGGCACAAAGAACAAGAGATATTATAATAAAAAACAGGGCTTTCATTTCTTATTTTATTATATTTCCCATAATTTTCCTTTTTTTCTATCTTTAGCCATTTTAGTCCTGCTTTTCCTTTCTTTTTAATACCTGATTCGCATTCATATTGAAACAATAATTCTTCTTTTCTGTATGTCTTCACTTTATGGCTTTGTCAGTGCAGCTAAAATACAGGATCTGATATTTCTTCAGTTTGATCCAATAAACTTTCAATTTTTTCTTGTCTTATCCACACTTTTAATTCCTACTTTCTTATATCTTTCATGTTCTTTCCTTTTTCACCCATTTTAGTCTTGACGCTTCTCTTTTCCTCTAAACCGCTGACTGGCATTCTTCACTGAATCAATGATTCTTCTTTTCTGTATGTCTTCGTTTTATAGTTTTTTCAATGGAGCTGAAATACAGAATCTAATGTTTCTTCAATTTGATTCAATACACTTTAAATTTTTTCTTTGTCTCTTCTGCATTCTATTTTCTTCAGTGGCATACCGATTTCATATCTTACTTTCTTGTATTTCTCATTTCTTCGTGTTTTTCCATTTTCAGCCAGTTTAACCTTGATATTTCACCTTTCTGACTCTGGCTGACTCTTATTCTTCTTTTCTGTGTGTCTTGATTTTCTGGCTTTTTCCGCTACAGTTATGATACTGGATCTGATATTCTTCAATTTCATTTAATAGATTTGTCTTGAATATTTATCCTCTGTAGCTTTTCTATATCTTCTGAGTATTCTTCCATTTTCTTCTTTATCTTATTATCCGTTTTCTCTAATAGGAGACTGTCACTTCTTATTTTATTCTATTTCCCATATTCTTCTTCTTTTTCTGTTTTTAGACATTTTAGTTCTGCTTTTACTTTCTTCTTAATAACCGACTCGCATTCTTCATTGAACCAATAATTCTTCTTAAGCTTTGTTTTTTTTTTTAGTATATAGAATTTTCTTGCAACAGCAGGATAGTTAAACATATTTTCAGTTTCTTGTTGGGAAAAGAAGACTTCGTACATTAAGAAAAACATGGATAAAATATAAGCCCGCCCACCCACCCCTTCTCAATTGTGATGAAAATTTTATTCATTGTGAGCTGAAGGGCGGAGTTTAGTTGCAAAATCCTTATTTCTCTAGAAGGGTAGAATTTTTTAGAGAAATATTGATGTTACAATTAAACTCCGCCCTTCGGTCTGACAACGAATGGAAAATTCATCACAATTGAGATCCAGACGGATAGGTGGGGCTTATCTTTTGGCTTTTTTCCTTAATACATATAGTTTTCTTCGAGCAATGCGATCACTGAAGAACATGGTAATTCTTGTAGAAAAATACGGATTTTGCAATTAAGCTCCGCCCCACTTGGGTCACGATGAACAAAAAAAATCCTTACAAATGAGACAGAGTGGGTGGGCGGGATTTGTATTTTCCTTTTTTTTAATATACATATTCTTCCCTTCACAACAAAAACTGAAAACATGTTTAAAATGGTAAATTTTAGCTTCCACAACTCTCTACAAATTTACCCTTTGAACACGTTTTCAATTTATTGTCGTAAAAAGAAAACTACCTACACATGTTAAAAAAAAAGCATAATGCAAGCCCCGCCCACCCACCCGTTTCTCAATTGCGATAACTGTTTTTATTCGGCGCAAGCCGAGAGGCGGGGCTTAATTGCAAAATCCTTATTTCTCTAAAGAAACTGCCATATGAAACATGGTATCGTGTTGCTGAACGAAAACTACATGTCAAGAAAAACGAAGAAACAATTAAGCCCCGCCCACCCACCCCAATCTCCATTGTGATGAATTTTTCATTGGTTGTCAGATCGAGGAGCGGAGCTTAATTGTAAAATCGATGTTTTCCAAAACAAAAGTTTACCATTTTAAACGTTTTAAATATCTTGGCGGAAAAGATCATTACATATGCCTAGAAAAAAGGCAAAATTTAAGCCTCGCCTACCGGGGTGGAGTTTAATTGCAAAATCCGTATTTATCTACAAGAACTTATGGTCTAAAACATGTTTTTAAGTATGGTGTTGAAAGGAACCTGTATTTATTTAGAAAAAAATAAATAGAAAGCCCCACCCACCCACCCTTCTCTCAGTTGTGATGAATTTTTCACCAAAAAAAATGTTTTAAGTATTATCATATTGTTTAAAGTAGAGTATTTTGAGAAAAAGGCGACTGTGTAACGTGTAACCCTCTCTCCCCTACTATATAAACAATAACAAAGGATGTTTCACATGGTATTTTTTTTGTAGAGAAACAATGATTTTGCAATTAAGCTCCACCCCTTTCCCCACTAGAGTTGTGAAATCGGATCTGATATTTTTTCAGTTTGATCGAGTACACTTTTATTTCTTACTTTCGTAAATTTCTCACGATATTCCTGCTTTCCCATCTTCAGAAATTTTAGTTTTAATGTTTTTCTTTCCCTTCTTAACAGCCGACTCGCATTCTTCATTAAATCGGTTATTCTTCTTTTCCGTATATGATCTTCATTATTCTTCATGACTTTATTCACTGGAATTCTAAACCTAGATCTGATGTTTCTTTAATTTAATTCAACAGTTTTTTCTTCTATATTTACTCTTAGTAGCTTTTCTATCTTTTCTGAGTATTCTTCAGTTTTCTTCCTTTTCTCGTCTATATTTCGTTTTCTTTAGTAATAGGGACTTTTATTTCTTATTTTATATTATTTCCCATAATTTTTCTCTTTTTCAATCTCTAGCCATTTTATTCCTGCTTTTCATTCTTCTTCTTAATAGTTGACTCGCGTTCTTCATTGAACCAATTATTCTTCTTTTTCCTTGTCTTTGTTCGCTGGAATTATGATGGTGGATCTGATGTTCCCTTAATTTGATTCAACAGTTACATTTTTAAAAATGTAATTATTATTACATATTTAAAATGAAAACTAGAAAAATTGCAAATCAAAAATTGAAGAAACAAAAAATTGAAAAATACAGAAACTGAAAAATCTAAAATTAAAAAATTTTAAAATCCAGAAGTTGAAACATCGAAAAATTTAAAACCGAATATGTAATTGTAAATCAAAAAAATCAAAAATTTCACATTCAAAACAAATTATAAAATCAGATCATTGAAAAACCGAAAAATTGAAAAAATAAAGAAAATAAAACCGAAACGGAAAATCGTAAATCGAGGAACTGTGGAAATAAAAACTGAAAAATCATGAAATTACAGATCGAAAAATTACAATATCCAAAAGTTCGAAAATCGAAAATCTGAAAAATTAAAAAATGAAAACTCGAAGAGAATACCGTAAAATTACAGAAACAAAAAAGTATAGTAAAACATCCCCCATTTTTGAGTTGAATTTTTAATTTACAGAATTTTGTGATGACGTCATCAACATTTTGGGAAGGACGGGTATATCAACTTGGATTGTGCACTGTAATACTAAAAATAACAGTATTGTATTTCTAAAATTTTCTGGAAAAATGGAATGAGCATTCGTTAATTTTTTTTGAGTCACCTGTATAAGCAAATCTAAAAAATATGAATGCAATGAGAACTCACAAGTAAAAACTCAAGATATTTTGCTCATTTCGGGTAGATTTAGGAATTTAATTCGTTACTATGGAACTTTGCAATTTAACGCCTTTAAATTGTCAAGTTTTGACAAGATTAATAGGGGCAAAATCAGTTTTATGTTAACAAGTATTTGGACCGCCCACCCGCCCCCTAACTTCTCAGAAGATATGTTATTTCCCAAAATAAGTCTTATCTTAGCAAGTGCTAGCCCTGCCCATCCTCCCTTTACTTTCTTGGAGGCTACGTCATTTGCCAAAATCAGTCTTATCTCACCAAATACTCGCCCCGCCCACCCGCCCCCTTTTTATCAGAGGGTAGTAAGATAAGTCTTATTTTGGCAAATGACATATCCTCTGAGAAAATAAGTGGGTGTGCAGGGCTAGTACTTGTTAAGATAAGAAAAACGTATACAGGGTGACTCAAAAAAAAAATGAATCAAACAATTTATTTTATTCAATAAATCAAGAATTGCAACAATGGATACTTTGAAATCTTGCAGATGTGTTAAAGTGTTTGTAAGCATGTAACCAAATATATCCGTTTATTCCCCCCAAGAAATTGATGACGTCATCTCAAAATTTTGACGAATAAAGTTTACCCAAAATATGATGCGTTTTTACTTGTGATTTATCATTGGATTCATTTTTTTAGATTTGCCCCCTATTTTCTCAGAGGAAATGTCATTTGCCAAATGTAGTCTTATCTTAGCAAGGACTAGCCCCGCCCACCCGCCCTCTATTTTCTTAGAGGGAATGGCATCTGCCAAAATCACTTTTATCGGTAGCAAGTATTAGCCCCGCCCACCCACCCACTATTTTTTCAGAGGATTGTCATTTGCCAAAGTCAGTCTTATCTTAGCAAATACTAGCATTTTGGCAAATGACATATCCTCTGAGAAAATAGGGGGCGGGTGGGCGGGCCTAGTACTTGCTAAGGTAAGACTTATTTTGGCAAATAACATACCCCCTGAGAAAACATGGGGCGGGTGGGCGGGGCTAGAACTTGCTAAGATAAGACTTATTTTGGCAAATAACATATCCTCTGAGAAAATGGGGGGCGGGTGGGCGGGGCTAGTACTTGCTAAAATAAAACTGATTTTGCCTCTATTAATTTTGTAAAAACTTGTTACATTTAAAAAGGGGTATAAATTGCAATTTTCCATATTAACGAGTTAAATTCCTAAATCTGATTGGATGTTTATTTTTTAACAACTTGGCCATTAATTTTTTTGAGTCACCCTGTTTAAGCAAATCTAAAAAATATGAATGCAGTGGTAAATCACAAGTATAAACTAATCATATTTTGCATATTTTAGATAGTATTTATCCGTCAAAATTTTGAGATGGCGTCATCAGTTTTTTGGAATATATTTATTAAAAATTATTATGCTTACCATAAATTTAAAATATCTGCAAGATTTCAAAGCATTTAGTTTGGCAGATTCAAAATAAAATAACAAAATGTTGTTTTATAATTTTATATAGGTATAATAAAGCGAAAAATGGAAACTGGAAAAACAAAAAATTATAAGATTTGACCACTGCAAAATGTAAAAATTGTAAAAATAAGAAAAATAATAAACCGAAACGAAAAATTGCAAATCGAAAATTCAACGATTCGAAAAATTGAAAAATTAAAAATTTTAACTACCAGAAATTCTAAATTGAAGACCTGAAAAATTTAAACCTGAAAACTCGAAAAATTGCAAATCGAAAAACTGAAGAAACAAAAAAAAATTATCAGAAAAAAAAATGCAAACATTTTTTATAAAATTTAGAAAGAAGCAGAATTTGTTGTGCTGTACTTCAGGGGCAAGGGAAGTTTTGCCCAAATAATTTTTTATATTTGTATCCGATTAATTTGATTATTCGGTATTTTAAAAGTGCATCATCAAATTCGATATTTTATGTGACAGTTTAAAAAATTTCGCACCACCTGTTATAAGGTTTAGTGATTACTAGAATACACATGAATGACAAGATATTTAATAATTAAATGTTTTGTTTAAAATTTCTCATTATTCAGTCGCTAGTGACAAAAGGACCCCAAGATTCTCTGAAACTATTTCGACACCGTAATTGATTAAAAAAAATATTAAAAATAAAAATTGGAATGAAGTTTACACAACATACAATAAATCTCAATAAACAACGCTTCCGAAAACACATGCGATTCAATTAAAAATGAACTTTTTTAATCAATTCGACACCAAAATTACAGTGCGCTCGATGCATCATCCTAAACGTCAATCATCCTCAATTGTATTTTTTCGGTAATAAAATATGCAACACTTAACCTTTTCACACATTAATTGAACGAACAGAGAACACAAGATGATCTAAAGAAAACGCGTCGACAATTTTATTTTGCTTTTTTGAAAAATTATTTTATTAGTCCATTGTTCACTGTAAACGTTTAGTGGCCATTTATTTTGTGTCTCAAGTGGAATGACATAACTTTTATCAATAATTCGCTCCAACCATTTCATCACTCTTCAAGGAAACATAAACTGTTATCGTTTTAATTTATTTTATTGATCTGAACTCCACCGCTTTATCTGCGAAAATTCGTCTGAATAGTGTGGTTTATTGATGTGTTTTCTACAAATACTAGCATCTGTGTTAGATTTATAGCTACGATTTTTTTCATTGAAAATTGAAAACACACACCGCAAATTGCACCCATCATCACAATTATCACAGTCACTGACACTGTCACTCTAAAGCTAAGTTAGCGTTTTTTCGCGTTATGCAGCAGGAATGCAAGTTGCAGATACGATCAACCTTACACTTCCTCTTGAACTCGCCCATGCCCATATACGAACTAGATATCCAATTCGGTCACTTTTGAAAAGCGACAAGTCATTAGTTTGTAAATAAGTAGATATGCAAACAGTCCATGAGAAAATCGAATTTCTTGCATAATTAGATCAAGCTTAATAAAAATTTCTCCAGAGCTGATGTCACTGTCGAACCCGGCGACGTTCAAAAGCGTCCCGCTGCTAACTCGATGGCTCTTCTTTATTCGAATTTCTCACCAACATTAACGCCTTCGTAATTACACGTATTTGGTCTTCGCGCTGGAACCCCCAGAAGTGGGTTAATCGTCCCAGGGTGAACAACCTGAGTGAATTATGAATGCAGAACTAGCCGCATTTATAACGATCGCTTGCAAATGCAGCTTTGCCCATTACAGCCACGATCTGGATGAAATATTTACATTAACCTTGTAAGGAGGTGATGGTCAGGATTATCGTCCGGCCGACTCCAGCACGGATTACTCTGGAGATATTTCGTGCTTTTTATGCTTCAATTGGGATTATGTCATGTGGCGTCGCGTCTAATTAAATCAAGTAGACATATTTTGGAAATAATGCCCGCATGTGAATGCGGCTTAATGCCGCCGGAGACACACGCACTATGTTGTATTGTTTATGCACAATATTTTAAATTTATTGTCACCTTGTATTTAACTAAACGCCTACAAGACGTGACACCATTACGGCCTACAGAGCGTTTCTTTTTTAGTAAGAGAGCGTTTCGACAATAATGAAATTGTTTGCTTTATCGAACGGCATATGTTAGAACGGGACTGGGAGAATTAGCAAGGTAATTACGAGGTTTTGGAGATGGGTTTGGCGACTTTGCAACACTGGGTTAGAATTGCTAAAAGTTGTTGCAGTTTGACACACCAGTTCTTATAAAACGTGCAAACATTGCTTGTAGGTTTTCGAAGGTTAGAGTGAAACTTCCGTTTCTTGGAATCGGTACACTTTATAGAAGCCCACATTTTCTAAGTTGTGTGGTAGCAGTCAAATCGGATTTTTTGTGTCAAAGTCAACGACCGGTGCGTTGAGGAGAAACCGCAGTCGGGGAAATAATATTGGGCGGTCGCCATCTGTCACGAGATGCAAGGACCTACTGGGAAATTTTGATCGAAAAAGAAAAAATTAAATAAGATGATAGATAATCATGCAGTTTATTTTTTTTCCATTTCTAAACTTCAAATTGAATGATAGAATGATAATTGAACTAAGTATATAATCAATTTTTTTTTAACTGAAATTTATTTTTGGAATAGCATCAACCCTAAACGCCTTGTTTCAAGAACTAGAGACGTATAATGTACCAAGGAATATAGTGGTTTTATGATTTTGGCTTTTCCAAGCTCTCGTTTTGCGAATAAAGAGCACACGGTATTGTAACTGCCACCTCACTACTGTGTGCTAAGTCCTATAGAATTAATATGGGGTTCTTAAAAAAAAAAATTTGATTTTTCATTACTTATATCTTCAAATTTTCGATTTGCAATTTTTCGTTTCGGTTTTTTATTTTTACAGCTTTTATATCTTTTGTTGATTAGATTTTATAATTGTTTGTTCTTTGAGTTTTCAATTTTTCGTTTTTTTTTCTTCAATTCTACAATGTGTAGATTCTCGAGTTTTCATTTTAAAATTTTTCAGTTTATCGATTTTCCAATTTTTGGATCTTTCAATTTTGAGAAATTGTAATTTGTTTGCAATTTCTAAGTTTTGAATTTTTTATTTTTTTCAATTTTTCATTTCTTCAAATTTTCGATTTGACGTTTTTTGTTTCGGTTTCTTATTTTCTTTATTGTTATAATTTTTCGGTGTTTCAACGTTCTGATTTTTTCATTGCGAAATTTTTCAATTTTTGGATTTTAAAACTTATTGATTTATTCGATTTTTTTTGTTCCCTCCGTTTTTCGAGGTTTCAAGATTAAATTTTTCACTTTTTCAAATTTCCAATTTTTGAATTTTTAATTTTTTGATTTTAAATTACTCGAGTTTTCAAATTTTACTTATTAGGTTTTTCGATTCATTCATTTTTTAATTCTTCAAATTTTCGATTTGTAATTTTCGTTTCTTTTTTTTTATTTTCTTAATTTTCACAATTTTTATATCTTTCGGTAGTCAGTTTTTATAATTTTTGTTCCTGCAGTTTCAATTTTTTCAATTTTTCGTTTTTTCTTGTTTCTTCAATTTTACGACATGTAGGTCTTCGAGTTTTCAATTTTTAAATTTTTCAGTTTTTCCATTTTCCAACTCTCGGATCGTTAAATTTTGAGACGTTGTAATTTTTTGCAATTTCATAAGTTTTCAATTTATTATTTTTCATTTTTTCAATTTTTCAATTTTTGATTTCTTCAATTTCCCGATTTCCAATTATTTGTTTCGGTTTTCAATGTCCTAATTTTTTTTCAATGTAAAATTTTTCAATTTTTGGATTTTTCAATTGGCAATTTTTCAGTTTTCAATTTTTCGGTGCGTCAATGTTTAATTTTTGATTTGCAGTTTTTCTAGATTTCATTTTAAATATGTCATAATAATTATATTTTTAAAAAATTTTCGCTTTTTCGATTTTACGATTTTACAATTTTTTCACTTTCATTTTTTGGATTTTAAACTTTTCGGTTTATACGATTTTTCAATTCCTCAATTTTTTTGTTTCCTCCGTTTTTCGGGTTTTCAAGTTAAAATTTTTCAGTTTTTCAAATTTACAATTTTTAATCTTCAGATTTTGCAATTTTTTGATGTCAAATTTCTCCAGTTTTCAATTTTTAATTTTTCGATTCTTTCATTTTTTATTTCTTCAAATTTTCGATTTGCAATTTTCGTTTCGTTATTTTATTTTCTTAATTTTCGCAATTTTTATCTTTCAGCGGTCAGTTTTTATAATTTTTGTTCTTGCAGTTTCAATTTTTTCAATTTTTCGTTTTTTCTTGTTTCTTCAATTTTACGATATATAGGTCTTCAAGTTTTCATTTTTAATTTTTCAGGTTTTCCATTTTCCAGGTTTCGGATCGTTAAATTTTGAGACGGTGCATTTTTTTGCAATTTCGTAAGTTTTCAATTTATTACTTTTCATTTTTTCGATTTTTCAATTTTTGATTTCTCCAATTTCTCGATTTGCAATTATTTGTTTCGGTTTTTTATTTTCTTTATTGTTTCAATTTTTCGGTGCGTCAATGTTGAAATTTTTTAAATTTTCGTTTTTTCAGTTTTAGATTTTTCAGTTTTTCGTTTCTTTAATTTTTGATTTGCAGTTTCTCGAGTTTTTTTTTAAATATGTCATAATAATTATATTTTCAAAAATATTCACTTCTTCGATTTTACGATTTTACAATTTTTCCATTTTCATTTTTTAGATTTTAAAGCTTTTTGGTTTATCCGATTTTTCAATTCTTCAATTTATTTTGTTTCCTCCGTTTTCCGAGTTTTCAAGTTTAAATTTTTCAGTTTTTCAATTTTCCAATTTTTGAATTTTCAGATTTGGCAATTTTTTGTTATCAAATTTCTCGAGAGTTCAATCTTTAATTTTTCGGTTTTTCGATTCTTTCATTTTTTATTTCTTCATTTTGCAATTTTTGTTTCCATTTTTTATTTTCTTAATTTTCACAATTTTTATATCTTTCGGTGGTCAGATATTATATTTTTTGTTCTTTCAGTTTCAATTTTTTCAGTTCAATTTTACGATATGTAGGTCTTCGAGTTTTCATTTTTAAAATTTTGAGTTTTTCCATTTTCCAATTTTTGGATCATTAAATGTTGAGATGTTGGAATTTTTTTACAAGATTTTAATTTATCATTTTTAATTTTTTCGATTTTTTAATTTTTGATTTCTTCAATTTCTCGGTTTTTTATTTTCTTTATTGATTTTCTTCAATGCGGAATTTTAAAATTTTGGCGATTCTATCATTTTTCGACGTTTACAATTTTTGAGTTTTGAATTTCTTCAAATTTTCGATTTGAAACTTTTTGTTTCGGTTCTTTATTTTCTTTATTGTTCTAATTTTTCGGGTTTTCAACGTTCTGACTTTTTCAATTTTTGGATTTTAAAACCTTTTGATTTATTCGATTTTTCAATTCTTCAATTTTTTTTGTTCCCTCCGTTTTTCGAGGTTTCAAGACTAAATTTTTCAGTTTTTCAATTTTCCTTTTTTTGCATTTTTGATTTTTTGATTTTAAGTTCCTCGAGTTTTCAAATTTTAATTGTTCGGTTTTTCGATTCATTCATTTTTTATTTCTTCAAATTTTCGATCTGCAATTTTCGTTTCGTTTTTTTATTTTCTTAATTTTCACAATTTTTATATCTTTCGGTGGTCGGTTTTTATAATTTTTGTTCCTGCAGTTTCAATTTTTTAAATTTTTCGTTTTTTCTTGTTTCTTCAATATTACGATATGTGAGTCTTCGAGTTTTCATTTTAAAATTTTTCAGTTTTTCTATTTTCCAAGTTTCGGATTGTTAAATTTTGAGACGTTGTAATTTTTTTGCAATTTCATAAGTTTTCATTCTATTATTTTTCATTTTTTCGATTTTTCAATTTTTGATTTCTCCAATTTCTCGATTTGCAATTATTTGTTTCGGTTTTTCATTTTCTTTATTATTTCAATTTTTCGGTTTTTCAATGTTCTGATTTTTTTTCAATGCGAAATTTTTCAATTTTTTGATTTTTCAATTTTGCATTTGGCAATTTTTCAGTTTAAAATTTTTCAATGAGTATTAATGTCAAGATTTTTTAGATTTTGTTTTTTTCAGTTTAAGGTTTTTCAGTTTCTTGATTTTTTAATTTTTCGTTTCTTTAATTTTTGATTTGCAGTTTATCTAGTTTTCATTTTAAATATGTCATAATAATTATATTTAAAAAAAAAACACTTTTTCGATTTTACGATTTTACAATTTTTCCATTTTCATTTTTTGGATTTTAAAGCTTTCTGGTTTATCCGATTTTTCAATTCTTCAATTTTTTGTTTAGTCCGTTTTTCGAGTTTTCAAGTTTAAATTTTTCAGTTTTTCAATTTTCCAATTTTTGAATTTTCAGATTTTGCAATTTTTTGTCATCAAATTTCTCGAGTTTTCAATTTTTAATTATTCGGTTTTTCGATTTTTTATTTTCTTAATATCTTTCGGTGGTCAGATTTTATATTTTTTTGTTCTTTCAGTTTCAATTTTTTCAATTCAATTTTACGATATGTAGGTCTTCGAGTTTTCACTTTTTAAATTTTGAGTTTACCATTTTCAAATTTTGGATCATTAAAAGTTGAGATGTAATTTTTTTGGAAGTTTTCAATTTATCAATTTTCATTTTTTCGATTTTTCAATTTTTGATTTGTTCGATTTCTCAATTTGCAATTATTTGTTTCGGATTTTTATTTTCTTTATTGTTTTTCTTCAATGCGAAATTTTAACATTTTTCCAATTTTTGAAATTTTGTGATATTTAATTTTTCAATTTTTCGATCTTATAATGTTACGGTTATTAGACTTTACAATTTTGACGATTCTATCATTTTTCGACTTTTACAATTTTTGAGTTTTCCAGTTTTTCGATTAATTTTTTTTTCTATTTTGGATCTTTCAATGATTCTTCGATTTGCAATTTCTCGCTTTTTCAATTTATTGATTTTTCAATTTTTTTCGATTTATTTTTCCATTATTCACTTTTACGATTTTTCAATTTTTGGATTTTTCAATTTTGCACTTTGCAATTTTTCAGTTTAAAATTTTTCAATCAGTTAATATTAAGATTTTTTAAATTTTGGTTTTTTCAGTTTTCGGTTTTTCAGTTTCTTGATTTTTTAATTTTTCGTTTCTTTAATTTTTGATTTGCAGTTTATTTAGTTTTCATTTTAAATATGTCATAATAATTATATTTTTAAAAAAATTTCACTTTTTCGATTTTACGATTTTACAATTTTTCCACTTTCATTTTTTGGATTTTAAAGCTTTCTGGTTTATTCGATTTTTCAATTCTTCAATTTTTTGTTTTCTCCGTTTTTCGAGTTTTCAAGTTTAAATTTTTCAGTTTTTCAATTTTCCAATTTTTGAATTTTCAGATTTGGCAATTTTTTGATATCAAATTTTTCGAGTTTTCAATTTTTAATTCTTCGGTTTTTCGATTTTTTATTTTCTTAATATCTTTCGGTGGTAAGATTTTATATTTTTTTTTGTTCTTTCAGTTTCAATTTTTTCAATTCAATTTTACGATATGTAGGTCTTCGAGTTTTCATTTTTAAAATTTTGAGTTTACCATTTTCCAATTTTTGGATCATTAAATGTTGAGATGTTGAAATTTTTTTGCAAGTTTTCAATTTATCATTTTTCATTTTTTCGATTTTTCAATTTTTGATTTGTTCGATTTCTCGATTTGCAATTATTTGTTTCCGATTTTTATTTTCTTTATTGTTTTTCTTCAATGCGGAATTTTAAAATTTTTCCAATTTTTGAAATTTTGTGATATTTAATTTTTCAATTTTTCGATCTTTTAATGTTACGGTTTTTAGACTTTACAATTTTTGAGTTTTCCAGTTTTCGATTCATTATTTTTTTTTTCTATTTTGAGTCTTTCAATGATTCTACGATTTGCAATTTCTCGCTTTTTCAATTTATCGATTTTTCAATTTTTTTCGATTTATTTTTCCATTATTCACTTTTTCGATTTTTCAACTTCTCGAATCAAAAAAAAAGACAACAATTTCAAAATTGGAACATTACAAAACCAATAATGAAAAAAAGTATGAAATGAAAACTTTGAGTATTCTAAAAAAAATCAAGAACTTGAAAAACTGAAAAGATTAAAAATTGAGAAACTTAAAAATCAAAAAAGTACAAAAGCGAAAAAACGAAATACTTATTGTAAATTCGAAATATTGAAAATTAAAGAAATCGGAAAATCGAGGAATTGAGAAATCAAAGATTGAAAATTTGAAAAACTGAATAATTTTAAAATCCAAAGAAATATTGAAAAAAAAAGTAAATAAAGTAACGAAAAATTGTGATATAAAATCAAGCTTGAATGAATCATGGAGACCACTGTGTCTGGTTTTTGAAGTAGTTTTTAAGTTACTTGAAAGAACCTCGAGGATTCCTTTTGATTTGTTTTTGAAGTAGTTTGAAGAATATCGGGAACTCTTGTGGGTTTTGCTTTTTAAGTAACAGGAAAAAATCTCAGGGTCCCCTTTTGTCCGATTTTTAAGGTTAGTTTGCAAGAATCTCGGGGGCTCCTTTTGTTTTGTTTTTGAAGTAATTTGGAAGAACGTCGGGGAGTCCTTGTGTTTTGTTTTTGAAGTAATTTGAAAGAATCTCGGGGACTCCTTGTGTTTGTGTTTGAAGTAATTTGAAAGACTTTTGGGGATCCATTTTGCCTGGTTTTTGAAGGAGTTTGAAGGAATCTTGGGGACTCCCGTTGTTTTGTTTTTCATGAAGTTTAAAAGAATCTTGGTGGTAATTTGTGTTGTTTTTGAAGTAATATGAAGAAATATCGGGGACCCATTGTGTTTTGTTTTTAGAGTAGTTTGAAAGAATTTTGGGGATCCCTTGTTTTGATTATGAGGTAAATAAAAAGAATTTCGACGACTCTAAGCTTCTAGTTTTTGAAATAATTTGAAAGAATTTGAAGTTTTACTTCATTTATAATTATAAAATTTGGATTTTGGTGTACCATGGCTGGAAAATTCTGTTACCATTTTAACGCTAAAAGTTATCTCTTATCCTTAAATTACTTTCTTATCATCGTAAATTATTTTGAAATAATCTACAACTTTGGAAATGATATATGTTAATCGTTTTTTTGACCCCACTCATTTCTTTCCCACAAACATCACCTACACCACTGGTCGCAACAACCACAACAAGATTAAAATCTGGTAGCGGTGCCCATGCACCCATACGACAAAGCCCCCGTAACAAAGGTCCTTTTGATCCCAATCTCCCCAGGCGTGAAAATCTGTTCATGTCGCAGAGTAAATAAAGCAATTTACCTTGAAAATAATTATCAGTCGCATCTGTACGTGTTGATAGAAAAGAAAAAGAAGCCGAGACGATCACATACCACCCACGACTCTAATAGAAACGAAGGAAATTTTAATTATTACATGGATAATGAACCCGTCCCTTGGGTGTACATTACGATTTTTTACAAGCGCCGTACGTCTTGGCTTAATGAAGTAATCCAAGTTAGGTAAATAAATCAGGAACCTGTTTGATTCCGGCGACCCACGGTGGTACATTACGACGTGCGAATCGAGGTGAAAATGCGGAATTTTGATCCATTCATAGTTGAAAGAATTTTTGCGAGCGGAGGCGGCTAATGTGACTAGAAGAAAGGCGCTGTTACCAAATTTTTTGTAATTTTGATTTATGGCGATCTAGTTTTGGAGAGTTTCAACGACCAACTCCTCCGCTCCGGGAAATCGAAGTTGTTCGGGTCGGAAAAAACTGTTTTGAATTTATGATTTGGATACAAGTGTACGATTTAACCTTTTCAGTATTCAGGAATCAGGAGATGGTAGATTTTGTCTACCAGAACTTTTCGTTGGGACACTCATAACTCATACCTTATACCATCGTGCCCCATTGTAAAATTGACAAATTTGCCTCCATAAATCCCTCCAGCCGCAACCCACGATCCCGTACCCACGCCACTGTGCCCATTCTCCCAATTTCACTTGTCCCAAAACCAACAGACTCGTCTGTACACAATCTGTCACACATAAAGAGCCAAGAATGCTCGCTTCCAATTCAGGTTTTCAGACAGTGCGTCGCCACGCGTACCGAATTAAAAGGGCCACAAATCCCTGTTTTCGTGCCCCCTAATGCCCATTTAATTAGGTCTTTTTGTGCGGCCTGCCATCAAACAGTGATTCATTGTACGCCGTTGCTCATAAAATTGAGAATAAATCAGAATAAATCATCCGAGGCAATATATTAAATTAAACATGTCGTTACAGGGAAGGATTAACTCGACAAGGCTGTTAAACGATAGGAATTTAATACGGCCCATTTGGAAAAAGGAGCCGTCAAAGGCGGCAAATGATGATAATCAGCGGGGCCTTATCGCAGATGTACCGGAATGGTTGGTTAGTATGACGTGATTACGGGGAAAAATGAGCTTTTTAAGTTTGTGGGATTTGGAAGTCAGGTGTTGTGGGCTTGAGGTAATGGCTGGGTGGGAATGGGGGGCAATTAATCAGTAGCGAGGGGCCTTGGGCACGTTCTTAGATTACGAGTTATGAAAAAATGTTACAGCTCGGACTAAGATAATTAATTTTATATTCACGATTTTTTATAACTGAGTAGGGTATGGTTTTTTTCTTTTTGTTGGCTACCATGACTGACTGACATGAGGATCACTTTCTTCGCAAGGTGCTAGAGAATATTTTAACTTTTTTCCATGAAACTTACCCATCAAACATATTTAATTATTATTTTTAGAATCTCGCATTCTAAAATAGATTTATCACATACTGTTTATTCAAAAATTAAAAGACCACCACCTGTTGAATTAAGTTGGTACCAAATAAAACTCCTCTAGGGCTTATTTTTACACTGTCTAGTTGGTAATAGAAAAAACTTCAAATTCGAAATTTGGCAATGACAATGTTGTCAAATATTTGTGTTCGAATTTAAGAGCAAATAAAATCAAATAGGTAGATGGATAATACGAAGGACAATTGTCTCAATAAAGTGACGGAAAAAACATGAATAAATGGAAAAAAACAAGAAATATTTCGAGCGGTGACGATGATTTAAAAAAGAAACGGTCAGCATTTGGAGAAATTAGAAATTGTAAATTTGGTGATTGAAATTTTTTCCGTAATATTGTTTTGTAAAATTATATTTTTAAATAATAAAAACATTCTGTGTAAATAGATTAAGTAAATAGACAGTTGAAGTTTGCCATGTTATGAATTCTTAGTACTATAGTACCTGTGAAAACTTGGGAAGTTCCCAAAAATACAATTGAACTTCGTTTTAAAAAAGATCGGCAATCCAAAATTCATATGTTAAACAAAGAACGGACATTTTCAATTGATACACATTTTTGAATATGCTGAAGATTAACTGGAATACAAGGGTGGACACGAATATAAAAAAGTTAATGGAAGAAAAGTTCAAATTTTTATAAAAATATGTATTCAACTTCAACGTTCTTCTAAAAACGTTGTTTAGAAAGAATTTCGAAGGCTCCTTGTGTGTCGTTTTCGGAGTATTTTTGAAGAATCTCGGGGATCTCTTTGTTTTATTTTTAAAGTACAAACAACAAAAAGACAATAATTTCGGGGGTTCCTTTTGTCTTGTTTTTAAAGTAATTTCAAGCAAGTCGGGGTGCCCTTGTGTTCTCTTTCTGAAGTAATTTGAAAGAATTTCCGGAGCTTCTTGTGACTTTTTTTGAAGTAATTCGAAAGAAATTTCGGCATCAATTGTGTTTTGTTTATGAACTAAGGTATATTTGAAAGTTTCTCAGTGGCTTGTTTTTGAAGTAATTTTAAAGAACCTAGGGAAATTATTAAATGTTGTTTTGAAATCATTTAAAAGAATCTCGGTGGCTTCTTGTGCCTTGTTTTTAAAGTAATTTTAAAGAATCTCGGAGACTCTTTGTGTCTTGTTTTTGAAGTAATTTGAAAGTATCTTCCGGGATTCGTATGTACTGTTTTTGAAGTAATTTGAAAGAATCTTTGGGGACCTTTTGTGTCTTGCTGAAGAAATTTGAAAATCTATCAGGAGTTTATTGTGACTTGTTTTTGAAGTAATTTAAAATTAACTGGGTGGCTCCTGTGTTTTGTTTTTCAAGTAATTTAAAATTAGCTTGAGGGCTCCCTATGTATTGTTTTTAAAGTAATTCGAAAAAATCTTGAGGCCCTGTTGTGTATTATTTTTCAAACAATTTGAAAGTATCTTGAACGCATTTTATATCTTGTTTTTGAAGTCATTTAAAAAAATCTCGGGGGCTCCTTGTGTCTTATTTTTGAAGTAATTTTAAAGAATCTCGGAGGCTTTTCATGTCTTGCTTTTGAAGTAATTCCAAAGAATCTCGTGGATCTCTTGTGTCTTGTTTTTGAAGTAATTTGAAATACTCTTGGGCATCCCTTGTGTCTTGTTTTTGAAATAATTTGAACTAATCTCAGAGGCTCTTTGAGTGTGTTGTTTTTGAAGTAATTTGAAAGAATGTCAGAGGCTCATCTTGTCTTGTTTTTGAAGCAATTTTAAAAAATATCGGGAACTTCTTATGCGTTGTTTTTGAAGTCATTTAAAAGAATCTCGGGTGCTCCTTATCTCTTGTTTTTGAATTAATTCGAAGGAATTTTGGAAACTTGTGTTGTTTTTGCGGTCATTTAAAAGAATCTCGGTGGCTTCTTGTGACTTGTTTTTGAAGTAACTTTAAAGAATCTCTGAGGTTCTTTGTGACTTGTTTTTGAAGTAATTTTACAGAATCTCGGAGGCTTTTCGTGTCTTGTTTTTGAAGTAATTTCAAAGAATCTCACGGGCCCCTATTGTCTTGTTTTTGAAGTAATTCGAAAAAATCTCGGGGACCTCTTGTGTCTTGTTGAAGTAATTTAAAAATTTCTCAAGTATTTCTGGGGCTTTTGTGCATTATTTTTAAAATAATTTGAAGGTATCTCGCGAGCTTCTTATGTCCTGTTTTTGAAACAATTTGAAAGCTTCTTTGGGGACCTTTTGTGTCTTGTTAAAGAAAATTGAAAATCTACCGGGGGTTTATTGTGTCTTGTTTTTGAAGTAATTTTTAAGTTTTAAGTTTAAAATTAACTTGAGGGCTCCTTGTTTGTGTCCTGTTTTTGAAGTAATTTGAAAGAATCTCGGAGGCTTCTTGTGCCTTATTTTTGAAGTAATTTGAGATTAGCTTGGGGGCTGCCTATGTATTGTTTTGGAAATAATTCAAAAGAATCTTGAGGCCCTCTTGTGTATTGTTTTTGAAATAAATTGAAAGTATCCTAGAGGCTCTTTACTTTGTGCTTTATTTTTGAAGTAATTTGAAAGTGTCTCCCAGGCTTCTTGGTTATGAAGTAATTTGAAAGAACCTCAGAGGTTCATTCTGTCTTGTTTTTGAAGTCATTTAAAAGAATCTCGGGGACTTCTAGTGTTCTGTTTTTAAATTAATTCGAAAGAACCTCGGGAACTTGTTGTTGTTTTTAAGGTCATTTAAAAGAATCTCGGTGGCTTCTTGTGCCTTGTTTTTGAAGTCATTTTAAAGTATCTCTGAGGTTCTTTGTGTCTTGCTTTTTGAAGTAATTTTAAAGAATCTCGGAGGTTTTTCGTGTCCTGTGTTTGAAGTAATTTCAAACTATCTCGCGGGCTCCTATTATCTTGTTTTTGAAGTACATAATTCCAACAACTCTCGGGGACGTCTTGTGTCTTGTTGAAGTAATTTGAAAGTTTCTCGGGGGCTTATTGTGTCTTGTTTTTGAAGTAATTTTAAAGTATCTCTAAGGCTATTTATGTATTTTTTTGAAGTACTTACTTCGAAACAATCTTGATGCCCTCTTGTGTATTATTTTTGAAGTAATTTGAAAGTATCTCGGTGGCTTGTTATGCCTTGGTTTTGAAATAATTTTAAATAATCTCGGAAACTCTTTGGATCTTGTTTTTAAAGTAATTTGAAGGTATCTCGGGAGCTTCTTATATACTGTTTTTGAGGTTTTAAAGAATGACGGGAGCTTCTTATGCGTTGTTTTTGAAGTCATTTAAAAGAATCTCGGAGGCTCCTTGTATCTTGTTTTTGAAAACATTTTAAAGAACCTCAGAGGTTTTTGTGTCGTGTTTTTGAAGTAATTTGAAAGTGTCTCGGGGGATTCTTGTGACTTGTTTTTTAAGTAATTTTAAAGAATCTCGGAGGCTCTTCGTGTCTTGTTTTTGAAGCAATTTGAAAGTAGCTAGCGGGCTCCTTTTGTCTTGTTTTTGAAATAATTCGAAAGAATGTCGGGGACCTCTTGTATCTTCTTTTTGAAATAATTTGAACTAATCACGGAGACTCCTTGTGTCTTCTTTTTGAAGTAATTTGAAAGTATCTCTGGGGTTCCTTATGTAATGTTTTTCGAGTATTTCGAAAGAATCTTAATGCCCTTGTGTACTGTTTTTTATAATTAAAAAGTATATTGGACGCTCCTTTTGTCTTGTTTTTGAAGTAATTTTAAAGAACCTCGGGAACTTGTTAAGTGTTGTTTTTGAAATCATTTAAAAGAAGCTCGGTAGCTTCTTGTGTCTTGTTTTTGAAGTCATTTAAATAATCTCGCATGTTCTTTGTGTCTTATTTTTGAAGTAATTTTAAAAAAACTTGGAGGTTCTTTGTGTCTTGTTTTTGAAGTGATTTTAAATAATCTCGCAGGTTCTTTGTGTCTTATATTTGAAGTACATAATTGGAAAGTATCACGCGGGTTCCTTTTGTCTTGTTTTTGAAGTAATTCGAAAAAATCTTGGAGACCTCTTGTGTCTTGTTGAAGTACTTTGATAATCTCTCGTGGTCTCTTTGGGTCTTGTTTTTGAAGTAGTTTGAAAAAATCTCGGAGGCTCCTTTTGTGTTATTTTTGAAGTAATGTTAAACAATCTCGGAGACTCTTTGGATTTTGTTTTTGAAGTAATTTGAAGATACCTTCGAGCTTCTTATGTACTGTTTTCGAAGTAATTTTAAAGAATGACGGGAGCTTCTTATGCGTTGTTTTTGAAGTCATTTAAAAGAATCTCGGAGGCTCCTTGTGTCTTGTTTTTGAAGTAATTTGAAAAACATCGGGAAACTGTTTTTTTGTTTTTGAAGTAGATATCTCGAAAGAATCTTGATGCCCCCTTGTGTATTGTTTTTGAAATAATTTAAAAGTATCTTGGACGCTTCTTGTGTCTTCTTTTTGAAATGATTTTAAATAATCTCGCAGTCTCTTTGTATCTTATATTTGAAGTAATTTCAAAGTATCTCGCGGGTTCCTTTTGTCTTGTTTTTGAAGTAATTCGAAAGAATCTTGGGGATCTTCTGTGTCTTGTTGAAGTACTTTGAAAATCTATCGAGGTCTCTTTGTGTCCTGTTTTTGAAGTAATTTGAAAAAATCTCGGAGGCTCCTTTTGTCTTATTTTTGAAGCAATTTGAAAGAATCTCGGGAACTTCTTAGGTGTTTTTTTTTAAGTAATTTGAAAAAAATCTTTCGAACACCTTGTGTCTTATTTTTGAATTAATTTGAAGAATTGAATTAAAAGAATTTCCAGAACTTCTTAGGTGTCGTTTTTGAAGTCATTTAAAAGAATCTCGGGGGCTCCTTGTGTCTTGTTTTTGAAGTCATTTTAAAAAACTTCGGAGATTCTGTGTCCTGTTTTTGAAGTAATTTGAAAATATCTCGGAGGCTCTTCGTGTCTTGTTTTTGAAGTAATTCGAAAGAATCTCGGGGACCCCTTGTGTCTTGTTGAAATAATTTGAAAATCTCTCGGGGGCTTATTGTGACTTGTTTTTGAAGTAATTCGAAAAAATCTCAGGCATCCCTTGAGTCTTGTTTTTGAAATAATTTGAACTAATCTCGGTGGCTCCTTGTGTCTTCTTTTTGAAGTAATTTGAAAGTATCTCGCGGGTTCCTTTTTTGTTGTTTTTGAAGTAATTCGAAAGAATCTTGGGGACCTCTTGTGTTTTGTTGAAGTACTTTAAAAAAATCTCGGAAGTTCCTTTTGTCTTGTTTTTGAAACAATTTGAAAGAATCTGAAGAACTACTTAAGTGATGTTTTTGAAGTCATTTAAAAGAATCTCTCGGTGGTTCCTTGGGTCTTGTTTTTGAAGTCATTCAACACAATCTCGGGGAGCACTTGTACCTTATTTTTGAAGTACATAATTTGGAAATATCTCAGGAACCCCTTGTGTCTTATTTAGAAGCAACTGGAAAAAATCTCGGGAACTTTTATGTCTATTTTTGAATTAATTCTGTGCCAGTTTAAACACCTTCATGAGATATGGATTTAATAAAATGGTTGAATTGTTTTAAATGTGAATTCAAGAAGACGATCTAAAAGCTTTTCCCTCTAAGATTAGAAATGAAGGCAAACCAATTATTTTAGATTGCAAAGTTGACTGTATAAACGTGGACGTATTTAAGCAACGGGTTTTACGACAGCTGATTCCAGCTCTGGATAAATTTCGAAAAAAAAGTGTGGTGTTGTTCTTTTAAATTTTGTGCTGGTTTCAGTGTTTCGCTAATTCTTGTTTCATAAATCGAAATCACAGAACAATCAGAACATTTATTGAGGTAACGAAAACCAACGTCTTTCATTAATTACCATTATACTAACTTATTACATAGTTGTAAATAGAAAAGAGTTTACAATTTATCCCATAATTTGATCCTTTGATAGATATTTAATGCAACAAAAGTAACGGTGAAAACAGTCTTTGATTACTTCTTGGAACTCCTAGAAGTAGTCGTATTATTTTATTTTGTTCTTCAAAGTTTTATAAATTTAAATTGAATTGATTAAAACGGTAGTCATAAATCATACTTCATATCTTTAGGGCACAATTAGCCATAGATTGAATGTTTGGTATACAAGCACACCATTGTCGAAACCCTGATTTATTCTACGTATCGCAACGGTAAACGTCTTCCAACAAGCACAACATAATCATAGCTCGAAAACTATTCAAGTTATTTAAATGTGACCGCTCACTTTCGATTTTCAAACACTTTGTTTCAACAAAAAGAAACACGAAATAACATTTACAACATTCGAATCACTGCTGAACAAACAAGTGACGAAAATATTAGACATTTAAACACGGCATTAAAAAATAAGACAAACACACTCAAGGATACCAAATTCAATACAGATTAACAACAAATCGCACCGAGATGCTAATAAAAAATTAGTTAATTTCGACAACTCTGTACTCGGTTCTAAATTAAACACTCGAACCTAGTCCGAGTGGCGTGAAAACGATTTCGAAAACACGCAACCCGATATTAAAATTTATCGCCCATCACACCACTTTACCCCGTATAAGTCGCCGAAAGTGCGTGCCATTGTTCCCTTTATCGTTGTTACGTCTCCGAGTTGCAAGCTTTTATGTGATGTAACTGAGACGAGATTCGATGTATTAAGTCGTGTGGGTTATCGGGTCCGAGGATGTTTCCTTCCTTCTGTCTGTAAAATTTTTACGACCACTTTTACCATTCATGGAGATAATAAAAACCCAGCTGAATGAACTCTACCAACGTAAAAGAATAGGAGGAATGATGTGTGGAGTCTTCGGGTTGTGGTTGTCAATGCCAAGGCAAATCCGGTATTTTGCGGCGGTTATTGTATTATTTTTTTTAACACCATATCGCATTCTTGACATTAATAGCCAGAAACGCATTCGGGTGAAATGGAGCAGTAATCCCACTAAAATTACACAATTGCTCATTTGTTTTCAAATGAGTTTACACCAAGCGAATTCCAATTAAAAACACTTACATAAATTTTATTAATAGAAGCTTAATTCGTGTCAGAATTCCGATAAAACCCGATGCACGGAAGCGATTACAGTTTCCTTTCCAAAAATACCGATTCCTCTTTCGCCACTCTTGACCCCGTAATTCGAAAAAATTACCTCCATCCAGCATTCCCAGCCATAAACCCGATCCCGTGACTACCACAGCAAAAAATATAGATAGAAAATATGTTTATACTCCCAGCACATGTGGTTATGTCATGTGTAAACAAATAGATGACAAAAAAGAATGTGAAAATTATGTCATCGCAACGCCTCGAACGTGACCGATGACGTCAGGTACACACACATATTTCGAAAAAAAAAAAAAACAAAAACCATATGAGCGCGATTTATGCATTCCACTTAAAGTGATTTATGTTGGGTATGCGCAAGTTTTGGCCAATCCGGCGTCCTTTCGCCCCATATAAGGTCTACGGAGTCCAGGGTCGGACGGGGCTTGGATTTCACACTTTATGGCCAGCGTTTAAACTGTAATTGGGTCAGTTTGTTGCACACATGTTCCCCATGCTAATAAATCTATAAATATGTGCCGCATAAACAAAGGAATCATCACAGGAAATAGGATAGTGCTATTTTCCGGGGCTTTTTTCTACGCCACTGACAATCTCTGATTGCTGGAGGCAGCGAAATGTTGGCGATGTCAAGTGTCTTTGCATGTGAAAGGTCAGCCGAGATGATTTGCAAATCCGGACGACAAATAAGATCAATGAGTCGCGAATCGGGCTTGTAAAGCGGCCGGAACACCCACAGCGCGGGATTGACGCAACAGGGGCGGACTCAGGAGCACAATAATTGTTTCGAGTTTTGTGCTACGTCAAAACAAGTACTTTCTCATTTAATTTCGTTCAAAGAACATTTTTGTTTCTGATTTTTTTCCATTGCCCACGATAATAAATAACAAAAAAAAGAAATCTGGCACACTTGATGAAAGAATGATTCTAAATATTTACCACGTATTTGAAATTAATGTAACGTGAAATCTAATTTAGTCGACATGTGTTATAACATACACCAGGTGTTCCCCCTCAATATCGAATTTAATTGAAAAAACAGATATTTAAAATTTAAAATAGTTAATAAACACTAATAAATCTATAAAATGACATCAACGTTTTCTTTTCATTGTAAAATATTGAAATTTTTAATTGTGTTTGCTTAATTGTGCCTTCTCTTCTCATCCGAATAATCTTCATTTTTAACTAGGTGGATGTTTAGAGAAATATTGTTGAAGGCAAGCAAATGCGTTGCACTGCTACCTAGTTAAATAAAGAAGAGTGTTCGAATGAGAAGACATAACATTATTGGCATTATACGGTGCTTGTTTTTCTGCAAATGACACTTTTTATTTCAAATGGAATAGGTAGTTTTTCAAGTAATGCATTTTTACATCAGTGATTAAACACCTTCATTTCGTAGTCGTATTCAACTTTGTTTAAATTTTGTGTTTGAGTTTTCCTGATTGTCCACAATTAAAATTAAATCTGGTACAATTGTTGAAAGAAGGATTCTAAATATTTATCACGTATTTGAAATTAATTTGACGTGAAATCTAATTTAGTGCTATAACATACACCAGGTGTAATAATTAATGTTTAAAATTAAAACAGTTAATAAGTACAAATAAATCTATAAAATGATTGTGCTATGTGTTCTCATCCGAACACTCTTCGTTATCTAACTAGGTACATGTTTAGAGAAATATTGTTGCAGGTACGAAAATATGACAAATGACAGTATCTGGTGACAGATAGGAGATGAGATCGTTGTGCAGAGGACGTGATCAGTTTAAAAATTGTGCGTGGAAACGAGTATTTGCACTACTACCTAGTTAAATAAAGAAGAGTGTTCGGATGAGAAGACGTAGCGCATTTAGACAACTGAAAAGAAAGAGATTGGAAAAATCGAACGATTGGCAATATATTTCGTATTTCGTTTACCAAAATGTTTTATGGCTCGAAAACTCAATTTTATGCATAAATTAACAAGATGGCAACAGAAACTCAACTTTACTTAAATTTTTGTGTGATTTTTCATGACTGTCCATAATTAAAAAAATAGATATTTAAAATGTATAGTTAAAAGGCACAAATAAATCTATAAACGTGGTAGTTTCTTTTTTAACTGTAATATCTTATAATATAATTAAACACGTCAAATAATTTTATGTCTTTCGACTTTGAATGTGCCAGCCTTCTCATCCGAACATTCTTGTTTATTTAACTAGGTAATAGTGCAATGTATTCGTTTCACGCACAATTTTCAAAGTGATCATGTCTTTCAAACGTCATAAAATCGTTCCATTGTTTAATTGTGTTACGTCTTCTCATCCGAACACTCTTGTTTATTTAACTAGGCAGATGTTTAGAGAAACATTGTTGCCAATGCAAAAATATGACAAACTGGGGCGACATCTGGTGACATAGGAGATGAGATCGTTGTGCAAAAGATGCGATAACTTTAAAAATTGTGGGTGGAAACGAGTCGTTGCACTACTACCTAGTTGTTATATAAAAATGGTGTTCGGATGAACAAGCGTAGCACAGTTGGCATCTGAAAAAAAGAAATTTGAAAACTCAAACGACCAGCAATATTTCGGTGCCTGTTTTTCTGCAAATGACATCAACTTTTTACTTCAAATGGAATAGGTAGTTTTTTATTTGAATTTTAGTGTTTGATTTTTGCTGATTGTCCATAACTAAAATAAAATTTGGTACACTTGTTGAAAGAGGGATTCTAAATATTTACCATGAATTTCGAATTAATTTGACGTGAGATCTAATTTACTTGACAAGTGTTATAACATATAGCAGGTGTTCCATTTTTACATGTTCCACCTTAATATCACCCTATTTACCGGTTTCACTGTAATATCTTATAATAGTATTAGTGATCATGTCTTTCGAACGTCATAAAATCGTTCCATTGTTTAATTGTGTTACGTCTTCTCTTCCGAATACGCTTCTTTATTTAACTAGTTATACTCCTTAAGAAAATAGAGGGTGGGTGGGTGGGGCTAGCACCTGCTAAGATAAAGCTGATTTTGGCAGATGACATACCTTCTAAGACATTTGCCAAATTTAGTCTTACCTTAGCAAGGACTAGCCCCGCCCACCCACCCTCTCTTTTCTTAGTGGTATGTCATCTGCCAAAATCAGTTTTATCAGATTTTAACATTTTCGTATTCTCAGCTTGTCTATTTTTCGATTTCTCAGTTTTTTATACTTCATTTTTGGAATTTTTCATTTTGATTCTTCAATTTTTCTATTGTTCAAATTTTTGATATTTCAATTTTTCGATTTTTTAAATTTTAGATTCTTCGATTTCTCTTTTTTTTTGGTTTTTCAGCTTTTTCAATTTTTCGGTTTACAGATTTTTTTTATTTAAATTTTTCATTTTTAATTTTTCGATTTCTCGTTGTTTCTGTTTTCTAATTTTTCGATGTTTCGATTTTTCAAGTTGTGGGGTTCCCATTTTTTGAACATTTCAATTTAGGGAATATTTTCATTTTTAGATTTTTTTGAATTTCCGATATTTTAATTTCTCGCTGTTTCAGTTTTGGGTTTTTACTGTTTTTTGATACTTCAATTTTTCTGTTTTAAATTTTGCATTTTTCGATTTTTCAGTTTAAAAAATGTTTGTATTCCCAGTTTTTCCATTTTTTGATTTCCCGATTTATCAAGATTTCCAGGTTTCGATTTTTCGATTGTTCAGTTTCCTAATTTTTCGATTTCTCGGAGTTTCGTTTTCGGAATTTTTCAGTTTTTCGAATCTTGAATTTTTCTTCGATTTTTCGATTTATCTATTTTTCGATAGTCGAGTTTTGGCATGTTTCAATTTTTCGATTTCTCAGTTTTTCTATATTTCATTTTTTGAATTTTTCAGTTTCCCGATTCCTCAATTTTTTGATTTATCAATTTTTCAATAGTTGAGTTTTGGGATGTTTCAATTTTTCTATTGTTCAAATTTTTGACTTTTAATTTTTCGATTTTTTAAATGATAGATTCTTCGATTTGTCGTTTTTTTTTATATTTCAGTTTTTAGATTTTTCAGTTTTTCAGTTAACAGATTTTTTTTATTTAAATTTTTCATTTTTCATTTTTCGATTTCTCTATGTTTCTTTTTTCTAATTTTTCGATGTTTCGATTTTTTTTTGAAAATTTCAATTTTGGGAATTTTTCCATTTTTGTTTTTTTTTAATTTCCGATGTTTTAATATTACTCTGTTTAAAATTTTTATTTTTTTTTTGTTTTAAATTTTCGATTTTTCGCTTCTTCAGCTTGAGAAGTTTTTGTATTCTTAGTTCTTCCATTTTTTGATTTTTCGATTTATCGAAATTTCCATGTTTCGATTTTTCGATTGTTCAGGTTCCCGATTTTTGGATTTCTTTTTGGTTTTTTGGATTTTTGGATATTGCATTTCTTCAGTTTCTTTAGTTTTTTGGATTTTTTGGACTTTTGGGACGTTTTAGATTTTCTGATTGTTGAGTTTCCTGATTTTTCGATTTTTCAATTTTTGGATTTATCGATTTTTTAAATGAAAATTTTCAATTTTTAGTTTTTTGATTTTGGGTTATTTCGATTTCTCAGTTTTTCCATCTTTTGATGTATTGATTTCGCAATTTTTTGCTCAACAAACATCAACCATTTCTCAAGGAGTCAATTTTTCAAGTTGTCGGGTTCCCTATTTTTCGACATTTAAATTTTTCCATTTTTCAATTTTTTAAATTTTGCATTTTTCAATTTTTCAGTTTTTCCATTTGTCGATTTCTCGAGATTTCGATTGTTCAGTTTCCCAGTTTTTCGATTTTGGGCTATTTCCCAAAGATTTATCAGTTTTTCGATTTTCCAGTTTTTTAGTTTTAAATTTTATATTTTTCGTTTTTTTCAGCTTTAGAAATATTTGTATTCTGAGTTCTTCCATTTTTTGAATTCTCGATTTATGGAGAAAGTGTTCGAATGAGAAAAATAGCACAATCAAGATCGAACGTCATAAAATCATATGACTGTTTAATTGTGCTACATCTTTTCATCCGAACACTCTTCTTTATCCGACAATGTAGATGTTTAAAGAAAAATTGTTGCAGATGTGAAAATATGATAATTGAAAGATGTTATCACTTTAAAATTGTGCGTGGAAACGAATACATTTCACTGCTACTTAATTAAATAAAGAAGAGTGTTCGGATGAAAAGACGTAAAAGGTAGAGATTTGAAAATTCGAACGACTGGTGCTAATTTTTCTGGAAATGACATGACTTTTTATTTCAAATGGAATTGCTTTAAATATATATATATAGATAATATCAAACACAACATAAGAAACACGTAAACGTTCCTGTTATATTTGCATAAAAGGCTGATATGATGAATTCGGTTTTTGGTGAAAATCTGAGTGGATTCATAACCCACAAGTACAGGAAAAGGACAAATTTTGGTTACAATTTTACCATGTACACGATGTTCTTAACATTCATCTAAAATTTGACAACAATTGGTCAAGTAGTTTTGGAGAACAACTAATTGCCTAATAAAAAAAACAACACATACGACAGATAAACAGAAACGGGAGATCTACTTTTCCTTACTCTAGGCATCATGAAACGTCAAGAAAACATGAAATACCCATTCGCCCAATGGACCTTATTACAATACTTCCTTAGCTTTCGCTCGGGAAGTGAAAATAAAAACAACATTATATTTAACGCATTTAATAAAAATATACTCTATTCTGTTTGAAATCAAGTTATTATCATTTCCGAAAAACCTAGGCACTGTTTGTATAAAAATTAATTTTTTTTAGTGTTAGTTTTTTTTTAATTTCGAAGTTCTATCCTTTGAAATAACTGAGATATTAGAGTGAAACATGTAATGTGGGACACCAGGTATATTTAGATTTCATGGTTCACAGTTTGTAAAATACGATAAGGACGATTTCTTTTTTTTATTTCCCGAGTGTAAAGGGTCCATCTGACGAATGGCTACTTTTATGTTTTCTCGACGTTTCAGCCCTAGAGTACGAAAAAGTAAGTCCCGCGTTTCTGTCTGTCTGACCTCTGTGTCGATTTTTATTAGACAAATAATCCTCAAAACTACTGGACCGATTGTTGTGTAGTTGGTTAAAAGTTACCCAAAATTTGTCTAATCATTCCCACCAACAGTTTGACGACGTTCCATGACGTCCCCTCAATTTTTTTTTAGGAAACCCACTTTAAATTTTATAAAATAACATAGTCTTGTATTTGAGGCTTATGAATCCGTCTTAATTTTTTACGTTATGCATGAAAATTTTCTGTTCACTTCCGTCCCATGAGACTTTCTTTTTCTCTTACACTGTTACTACTAATATCTATATCACAAATAAAATGTTTCAAAAATGTAGTATCATTTTTGAAAAATCGGAAATTGGTGGGGCTGTACTTCACGGGCGAGGAAACTTCTGTCGAAATAACCTTTTTTTTTGTTTTTCATTATTAACTTCTGGTGGGAATTTAAACGATTACTTTAAAAATTTAAACATCCTTTAAGATTTAAAATTTGTCTGTTTTTCTGCCCAAGAAACTGATGTTTACGCTATTTTTGCGTACATAAACTCAAATTTCCGCTTTAAGAATAGAAATTATCTTAAAAATAAATAGACTTTGAATGGGAAAAATTTACATTTTCTATATTAATCATCATAATTTTGAAAATTTTGTTTTTCTTGTTAAATACACCTGTTGCAGAAAAATTTTGACTTATTTAAAATGAAAATTTCAAGTGCTGAAAGAAAATTCAAAATGGACGGTATTTCACCTTATATTTAGAAAAATCTTCAGTATAATGAATTAAAAATATGTTAGCAACGGGACCTCGCTGGTGCTCCGATATGATGTCGCGCCAGACGAAATTCCAGCCGTCTGAGGGTTGATTATCGTCGGTTAATATAAACATTCGATAAGGTGCAAGGGAAGCAGTGAAGGGGGCAGTCTGTTCTTTCTTCTTGAGGAATAAAGACGTATTTTGATTTTGCTCTCGCGTTTACTTTTCCCTGTGTAATTTTTGGGACTTGATATCATTTGATATTAGTTCAGAAGTGGGATTGTGCCACGTGCAGTGTAGTGATAACTGCAAGAGTACAGTGCGATACCTTTGTAAAAACAACAGGAGGATGGGCCGGAATAGAAAACGACGTGAGCCTTCGACCTCCTCAAGTGACGAAGAACGACATCAACGTGAAGGATGTTCTTCTAAACGTCCCCGGGAAAAGTATCCCAGTGAGAGAACTCGTCGGAGCTCGGAGACGCGACGTGCGAAAGGAGGATCCGGTGAGCGTATCGAACGTCTGGAACGACTGGTGGAAAAATTGGTCCGGGAAAGATCTACGGAAACAGGGACAAGCACGGGTCTGGGTAACCAGATCAAGTACATTACGAGAACTGACTGTATCCCGGAATTTGTTCCGGGCAACCCGAATATGTCGATTACCCGCTGGCTGTTCAAGATCGACCAGTTAGGGGAGGTCCACGGTTGGGATGACGTAGAAAAGGCGTACCACATGCAGAATGGACTCCGTGGCTTAGCCAAAAGTTGGTACAATAGCCTCAGCCATATTAATTATCCGTGGGCTGAGTGGAAAAATCTTTTAATGAAAGCTTTTCCCGAGCACACTGATTATGCGTCCTCGTTGCATAAGATGCTGAAACGGATAAAGGACCCCAACGAAACCATGGCAACGTACTATTACAATAAAATGGAGTTGTTGCAAGTTTGCCGTATTTCGGGAAAGGACGCTGTTTCTTGCGTCATAGACGGTTTGGCGAACGTAAGTTTGCAAAATGGGGCACGAGCGGGCAGATATGATTCACCAGAAGCCTTATATGAAGAATATCTGTCTCGAGTGCAAGACGAAACAGACGAAAGTAAACGAGAGAAACACAAAATGCATTGGCTGAGAAAGGAGAGTCGTGTAGACCGGAATAGGTACTTCCGAGGGGAACGTCCCCAAACGAGCGGCTCTGATCTTAACTCTAGGAAGGGGTTAAAATGTTATAATTGTCATGGCGTAGGTCATATGGCGGCAATGTGTCCGAAACCCAAGATAGTGTGCAAACGTTGCACTCGTTTAGGGCATACGGCCGAAAATTGTACAAAGAGTATTAAAGGGAAAGAGGTGTTGACCACGCAAAGTGACAAATGTGGCCAACGTGTGTATTTTGTGGACTGCGAAATGAATGGTTGTCCGACACGGGGTTATGTCGATTCCGGGAGTTCGGCGATAACAGTACAAGCTCGCACAGCTGACGAGGCTAAGATTGTGTATAAACCGTCCCGGGCGATGATAAGAGGGTTCGCCGGCGGAGTGTCACCGGTAATCGGAGAAGCCAGTGCTACACTTCAAGTAGGGGATGTGAAGGTCGACGTCCCTGTCTTCATTATTGCCGATGACCTACAAACAATACCGGTCATAATTGGACAGCCATTTGTGAATCATCCAGATGTCCTGTTGGTGATTAATGGCGACAAATTGTGGGTGTCGAAGAAATACGATCTACCGGCTCTTGAAGGGGTCGAACCGACGAAAGTCGCCGTATGGGCGAAGGAGGCTACTGTGATCCCGCCGCAACATGTTGGACATGTCGAGGTGAAAACATCATACACCGGTACCATCTACGTGGACCTGACGTCGAGGCAGTACGAGCGACATAACCACGTCATCCCCAGGTGTGTTTTTGGCGGCCTCCAGGGTGTCCTGCCTGTCATGAATTTCAGCACGGAGGAACTGCATTACCGGAAGGGACAAACAATCGTTCGTGGACAAAAATGCTACGAGGAACCGGTAAAAGACAGCGATCCTGTAAGTAATTTCATTTTGGCAACTCAGATTTCTCGCACTCCATTTACATTGCAGGATGTCAGTGTGGATCCAGGGACCCCGAGTAATGTAACAGAAAGTCTGTTACAATTACTGAACAAATATCGAGATTGTTTTGCGCAAAATCTGAACGAACTGGGAAAAACAAATTTAACCGACATGTCTATTAAATTAACCACGGACGAACCGGTAACGTACAGGCCTTATCGGCTTGCTTACGCTGAACGAGTTAAAGTACGCGAAATCGTAAACGAATTAAAAGAAAACGATATCGTTCGCGATTCGCATTCGCCATACGCGAGCCCCATTCTGTTAGTTAAAAAGAAAACAGGGGAGCAACGACTGTGTATCGATTATCGCGCTTTAAATAAAATCACTGCAAAAGATAAGTACCCAATTCCACGTGTAGACGATCAGCTGGATCGGTTGTACGGCGCTGCATATTTTTCTAGTTTAGATTTAATGTCTGGGTACTATCAAGTAGGCATGAATGAAGAATCGATTCCAAAAACTGCTTTCATAACACCGGATGGACATTTTGAATTCTTGCGTATGCCGTTTGGATTAGTAAACGCTCCTGCGGTATTTCAACGTCTCGTTAATCAAGTTTTAGGAAATTTGCGCTTTGAAAATGTTCTCGCATATATGGATGACATTTTGTTACCTGCGACTGATTACGAATCCGGCTTGCGAATGCTCGAGAAAGTTCTGCAGAGCTTCCGTGCATCACATTTAACGTTGCGATTGAGTAAATGCCATTTTTTCCAAAAGCAATTGGAATATTTGGGACATGAAATAACGAAAGACGGGGTACGACCAGGCAATAACAAAATAATGGCGGTGCAAAGTTTTAAAACACCCGAAACAGTACGTGAAGTCCGTCAGTTCATCGGTCTTGCGAGTTATTTTAGAAAATTTATACGTGATTTTGCCACCATAGCGAAACCATTGACAGCGTTAACGCGAAAGGGGACAGACTTTGTCTGGCAAGATGAACAAGTGAAAGCTTTTGAAATATTAAAGGCCAAATTAACGGAACGGCCACTCTTAGCGCTATATGACGTTAATGCGGAAACCGAAGTTCACACAGACGCTAGCAAGTTGGGGTTGGGCGGTATTTTAATGCAGAAACAAATAAATGGCCGTTGGCAACCTGTTATGTACTTTAGTACGCAGACAACTAAGGAGGAACAGCGGTATCACTCGTATGAGTTAGAAACTCTCGCAGTTGTTCAAGCTCTAAAGCGATTTCGTCCTTATTTATTCGGAAAAGAATTTCGGGTGGTTACAGATTGCAATGCATTGCGAACGGCGTTCACGAAACGGGATATTTTACCACGAGTTGGACGGTGGTGGTTAATGATGCAAGAGTACGACTTTACGGTAGTTTATAGGCCGGGCAGCGGAATGAGTCATGTTGATGCGCTAAGTCGAAATCCGGTGGAAGCTCCAATAAGTTTTGACGAACTAGATTTATTAACAATAAGCCTAACTGAAGACGATTGGGTGCTTACCGCACAATTGCAAGACGATCGTATTGCGTATTTACATGAAGTTCTGTCTCGAAATCCTGCGGACCGTGATGAGAAAAACATCCATACGGAGTATAAATTACAAAATAATAGAGTTTTTCGGAAAACCGAGGACGGATTACGATGGGTCGTTCCTAAAACAGCTCGACGGCAACTAACGATGCTTTGTCACGACGAAAAAGGGCATTTTTCCGTCGATAAAACATTTAGTTTAATGAAACAAAATTACTGGTTTCCGTCAATGCGACAATATGTAAAGCGGTATATTTCAAGTTGTTTAGGATGTCTGTTTAATAAAGCTCCTGCGGGAAAACAACCTGGTTTCTTACATCCAATAGAAAAAGTCCCAGAGCCTATGAATACTATACATTTGGACCATTTAGGTCCGTTCGTTAAGAGTAAGCGTAAAAACACACATTTATTAGTAGCTGTAGATGCGTTTACGAAATTCGTAATTATGAAAGCTGTGCCTAATACGAAAGGGGTGCATGTCGAAAACTTTTTGCGAAATAAAATCATCGAAGCTTTCGGTGTTCCAAAGCGGATAATTACCGATCGTGGCACGTGCTTTACTAGCAAAAAGTTCACGCAGTTATGTAAAACACTCGGTGTTAAAGTAGTACTTAACGCAACGGCTACGCCACGCGCAAACGGGCAGGTAGAACGATATAATCGTACGATTTTAGCTTCCCTATCAGCGACGTTCTCTGATGAGGAAAGCTGGGACAAAGAAGTCCCAAAAGTAAGTTGGGGTTTGAACACTACGGTTAATAAAGCTACGGGAACAACCCCATTTAAGTTGTTATACGGTTACGAACCACGGAGCGCGCACGATGCGTTCATTGTAAATGAAGTTGGTACTGATCAGTATAATAAAGACTTGGCCAAGACACGAGAGGCAGTTGGGGAAAGTCTCCGACTGCAGCAAGAACGTGAAAAGTCACGTTATGATCGCAGACGTTGCGAACCGAAGAAGTTTCGGATTGGACAACTGGTCCTGGTGCGAAAAGTTCGCACCACAAACGAAGGGAGTAGTAAGAAGTTACTACCTAAGTACGATGGGCCCTATACGATTAAAAAGGTGTTAGATCATGATCGCTACGTTATCGAAGATCCGAAGGGATCTCAAAGAAGCCAGAAACGTTACACTGGTATTCATTCTGTTGACAAATTAAAGCATTTTCGAGTCTGTCGAAGTGACGATTCAGATGCTTCTCGGTCTGACGAGGCTAACGACTAATTATTTGTGTGTTTGCAGGTATGTGTGTCTCATGATGCTTAGGATACTGCTACCCCCCAATCACAGTTTCCTCGAGGACGAAACAACGTCAGAACGGCCGAGCTGTTAGCAACGGGACCTCGCTGGTGCTCCGATATGATGTCGCGCCAGACGAAATTCCAGCCGTCTGAGGGTTGATTATCGTCGGTTAATATAAACATTCGATAAGGTGCAAGGGAAGCAGTGAAGGGGGCAGTCTGTTCTTTCTTCTTGAGGAATAAAGACGTATTTTGATTTTGCTCTCGCGTTTACTTTTCCCTGTGTAATTTTTGGGACTTGATATCATTTGATATTAAATATGACAGTATAAAATTACACAGGGTGTCTTTTTTTTATTTTAGGGTGCTATATGGAAGAGAACTAATTTTTTAGTCACTTTTTCTCCGACTTAAGCATACTTAAGAATAGTAACTAAGAAATAAAATTTTATGTTCATTATCATTCATTACACACATAAAACAGTTTCGTCTAAATAAACAAACATTCATTCAAGTTTTATTTATAAAAAAAATGAATTATCGTCGACCATGAACATACTCAAAATATTTTTCGTCATCTTCAAGATCAGTTTTTGTTATTATTTTTGTTGCACAAATAACAAAAATAAACCTTGTGTTTTTCTGCCACTTCCTTTATAAATCCATACACAATTAAAAAGTATTTTTTTTAATCCAGTTTAATTATTTTTGATTTATTTCTAATGAAACGAAAAACGAAAATTGTTAATTATTGAATATACTTAATTTTTTTAATTTTTACGATAATGCGGAAAAGTTCAACGAACAATCACCCAGTTGAGTCACGCCGCACATCTCATTATTTAATTTTCCCATAAATACCAAACGCCCCAGACGGCCATAAAAACGAGCAAATCCGGAGCTGTAAATCTTCCGGTAGCACTACGATACACAAACATCTATTTACAGTTTTTCAAGTAGGTGTGCAGTCGTTGGCTTAAAAATAAGACATCGATTAAACAAAATCCGCCACAAAATCGCTAATCACCCAAAATTTCGCCACGAATTTCCCCGGAAATACCAATTAGCCCGACATCCACTCCCGAGTGGGAACGCTGTAAAACGCACCCCCGAGTCCTGCCCCTAATTACTTAACATCTGTCAATTAATTCGGAGCTCTCCTCCACATTTCTACGTTCAACGACTCAATAACCTTGTTTGAGTCAACAGACTAAAAGCACGTCGAGATGTTTACTTAACAATGCGCACCATGCAGCCACTAGTTTTTTTCTCGAAATTAACGGAAAATCGAAAAGCCGTAAATCGTAATGAGGAAATCACTTCAAAGCTGGGAATCGATTGCGATTAGGCGAAATGGGTTCGTACGAAAATATTTGCTTTAGACAAGTGTAATAACACGTTTTATTTGTTGGTTTAAAGTGCGTTTACACTACACTTTCCTTTTTGAATGAAACCGAGAACTCCAAACAAATAAGGTTAAATAATCCGGCGAGGATTGAAAGTCTAAACTGTTTGGTGTTGGGGATTACAAAGAGGGAGGTTGGTGTTTATGTTATTTGTCAAAATCGGGGCATTAAGTTAGGTTGGTACTCGAAAGCGGTTAAAAAAAAACGATTTTTGGGCGTCCGAACGAGTTCTCTCTTACACGTTTTCCACCTGATTTACTCCGACAGCAGTACCAGCAAGCAACCCATATTTACGACCACCGTCCCATATTTCGCAAACTGAATGCCTCTTTGTGTCGTAAATTTCTATTGTCACGCTTATCGAACCAATCGCAATCTTCTAACCGAATTATCAACAGGTCGCAGCACAGAACGTTGACTCATTAAGATTGACATCAATTTTCTGACATGTCTTCTGTTCACACATTTTGGTAACCCGATACCGCACCAAAGAAAATTTGACGATGTCATTTATCACGGAGGAAAAAAGGAAAATGGAGAAAGCGTTATGGATTCCAGAAGATGCGTTTCCGGTCTGCGGAGTGTGACCCAATCACACGAGAGACAATGCTTTGTGTGGTTACGTTTGTTTCTAAGCTGTGGATAAAGCACAGGGCTTTACGAGCTTTTAATAACACGAGGCACACCGAATAAATTATTTTCACATTAAAGAAGATAGCTTTTTCGGGCTGAAACAGAGTCTTTATTCCTATTTATAGAGGAATTCCGGCGCGGATGGGCTAGTGGGGAAGATGGATGGGTTTCATAAAGGTGGGTAACGAAATATGGAAAACAGACTAATGGTGTTTCGGTTAACTGGTGTGAAGAATGTACAATTTAAAAAAAAGCTCTACGTAAAAATAAATTCAGATTAATTCGTTTTATTTAAAACGAGTTCTGTGTTTGTTCATTTTCTACGTATGATTTAATTGTTAATGGGTGCTACAATGGGAGCAGTCATTAAATATGTGAAATGAGTTTAAATTAATATTAATTAATTTTATTGAGCTTTTAAGCGGCACTAATTTTAAGCTTTTACTCAACTTGTTCCACGAAAATGGGAAAATCGCCATTTGATGTTTATTTCCATAATCGAGGTCGCAATAGTCCTAAATTTAGTGTGGTATTAAACGGGGATTAGAATTTAGTTACATCGTAAATTCAGCGGCTAATTTCGAACAACTTAATAACGGACTTGAGAAAATTCAACCCAAAAATAATAGGAGGATCGAGGATCAGTTCTCAGGCTAATAATATTCATACTATCACCAACGATTCTGCGAAATTTAGTGTTTTGTTTGTTGAGGAGACTTTTACATTACTTAATGAAGACAACACAGTGGTAAAATTAAGCAATTGAGGTTCAGACTTGTTTATCAACAAACGAATTAAATCCTGCTCCAATTTAATGTTACAGCTGATGTGAATATTAGCATATACAGAGTGTTTTTTTTCCAACTAATTCGTAAAACTGTGACCTACATTGTTCATGTTACAATGTTAACTATAATTCATAAACAACTTCTATTTTTCAAATCGGGTTTTTCTGTTTTAGTAAGTTGTTCTTTAAAAAGTTGTTGTTTCCTCGATTGTGACGGTAAAATTTTGTATAGATTTTCGAAATTTTTACTATTTTTTTGACTGTTTTACTAAAAAAGGGAAAAATTATTTAGACAGAAATTCACTCGCTCCTGAGGTGCAATAAAAAATTTTGTTTCTTAGATAAATGATAAAATTTCACTTTTCGGATTAATTTTTTATGTTTTTTATATCATCAAATTTGAAAAAAAAAGGCTACAAAAAACACGACCACAAAATGTGACCAAAAAAGGGCAATCAAAAATGGATAAAAAACGCAACCAAAACAGGGAAATCTAAACGGGCAAAAATCACAAAAATAAGCAACAAAAAAGTGCGCAAGAAAAAAGCGACAAAAAATTCACAAAAAAAGGCTACAAAAATGTTTTATTTTTTGAAGAAGTTGAAAAAATGTTGGAGATCTCTGGTGTTTTATTTTTGAAGTTGAAAGAACCTTGGAAGTTCCTAGTATTGTTGGTTGTGACAAATTGAAAAAAGTTTGGAAGCTACTAGTGTTTTATTTTTTGAAGAAGTTGAAAGAACTTTGGGGATCCCTAGTGTTTAATTTTTTGAAAATGTTGAAAGAATGTTGGGATCTCTACTTTTTATTTTTAGCAAAAGTTGAAAAAATCTTGGGGGCTCTTAGTGTTTCATTTTTAAAAGAATTTTGGGGGTCCTTTATTTTTTTAATAAGTGGAAAGAATTGTGGGGGTCTTTGGTGTTTACTTTTGAATAAGTTGAAATAATCTTGAAGGCCTCTAGTGTTTACTTTTCAATAAATTGAAAGAATCTTGAAGGCCTCTGGTGTTTTATTTTTTGAATAAGTTGAAAGAATTTTTGGGGTCCTTGGTGTTTTATTTTTTGAAAATGTTGAAATAATGTTAGGATCTCTACTTTTTATTTTTTGGGAAAAGTTGAAGAAATCTTGGAGGTTCCTAGTCTTTAATTTTTGGAAAAAGTTAAAAGAATCTTGGGAGCCCCTTATTTTTTGAATAAGTTGAAAGAATCTTGAAAGCCCTTAGTGTTTTATTTTTTGAAAGTGTTGAAAGAATGTTGGGATCCCTACTTTTTATTTTTAGCAAAAGTTGAAGAAATCTTGGGGACTCCTAGCGTTTTATTTTTTGAAGAAGTTAAAAAAAAATTTGAGGGCCCTTTATTTTTTAAATAAGTTGAAAAAACTTTGAGGGTCCCTAGTGTTTTATTTTTAACAATTTTTCAAAGAAATGTTGGAATCTTTACTTTTTATTTTTAGCAAAAGTTGAAAAGATCTTGGGGGTTACTAGTGTTTCATTTCCCGAAGAAAAAGAAAAAAACTTGGGGGCCCTTTATTTTTTAAAGAAATTTAAAGAATCTTGGGTGTCCTTGGTGTTTATTTTTTGAAAATGTTGAAATAATGTTAGGATCTTTACTTTTTATTTTTTGGAAAAGTTGAAGAAATCTTGGAGGTTCCTAGTGTTTAATTTTTGGAAGAAATTAAAAGAATCTTGGGAGCCTCTTATTTTTTGAATAAGTTGAAAGAATCTTGAAACCCCTTAGTGTTTTATTTTTTGAAAGTGTTGAAAGAATGTTGGGATCCCTACTTTTTATTTTTAGCAAAAGTTGAAGAAATCTTAGGGACTCCTAGCGTTTTATTTTTTGAAGAAGTTAAAAAAAATTTGAGGGCCTTTTATTTTTTAAATAAGTTGAAAAAACTTTGGGGGTCCCTAGTGTTTTATTTTTCAAAATTTTTGAAAGAAATGTTGGAATCTCTACTTTTTATTTTTAGCAAAAGTTGAAAAAATCTTGGCGGTTACTAGTGTTTCATTTTTGGAAGAAGGTAAAAAAACTTGGGGACCCTTTATTTTTTGAAGAAATTTAAAGAATCTTGGGTGTCCTTGATGTTTTATTCTTTGAAAATGTTGAAATAATGTTAGGATCTCTACTTTTTATTTTTTGGGAAAAGTTGAAGAAATCTTGGAGGTTCCTAGTGTTTAATTTTTGGAAGAAGTGAAAAGAATCGTGGGAGCCCTTTATTTTTTGAATAAGTTAAAAGAATCTTGAAAGCTCCTAGTGTTTTATTTTTAGAAAATATTGAAAGAATGTTGGGATTCCTACTTTTTATTTTTAGCAAAAGTTGAAGAAATCTTGGGGACTCCTAGTGTTTTATTTTTTGAAGAAGTTAAAAAATTCTTGAGGGCCCTTTATTTTTTAAATAAGTTGAAAAATCTTTGGGGGTCCCTAGTGTTTTATTTTTTTTAATTTTTGAAAGAAATGTTGAAATCTACTTTTTATTTTTAGCAAAAGTTGAAAAAATCTTGGGGGTTACTAGTGTTTCATTTTTCGAAGAAGGTAAAAAAAACTTGGGGCCCTTTATTTTTTTAAGAAATTTAAAGGATCTTGGGTGTCCTTGATGTTTTATTTTTTGAAAATGTTAAAATAATGTTAGGATCTCAACTTTTTATTTTTTGGGAAAAGTTGAAGAAATCTTGGAGGTTCCTAGTGTTTAATTTTTGGAAAAAGTTAAAAGAATCTTGGGAGCCCTTTATTTTTTGAATAAGTTGAAAGAATCTTGAAAGCTCCTAGTGTTTTATTTTTTGAAAATGTTGAAATATTGTTAGGATCTTTACTTTTTATTTTTTGGAAAGTTGAAGAAATTTTGGAGGTTCCTAGTGTTTAATTTTTGGAAGAAGTGAAAAGAATCGTGGAAGCCCTTTTTTTTGAATAAGTTGAAAGAATCTTGAAAGCTCCTAGTGTTTTATTTTTTGAAAATATTGAAAGAATGTTGGGATCCCTACTTTTTATTTTTAGCAAAAGTTGAAGAAATCTTGGGGACTCCTAGTGTTTTATTTTTTGAAGAAGTTAAAAAATTCTTGAGGGCCCTTTATTTTTTAAATAAGTTGAAAAATCTTTGGGGGTCCCTAGTGTTTTATTTTTTTTAATTTTTGAAAGAAATGTTGTAATCTACTTTTTATTTTTAGCAAAAGTTGAAAAAATCTTGGGGGCTACTAGTGTTTCATTTTTCGAAGAAGGAAAAAAAATCTTGGGGGCCTTTTATTTTTTGAAGAAATTTAAAGAATTTGGTGTTTATTTTTGAATGAGTTGAAAGAATCTTGAGGGCCCCCCGTGTTTTATTTTTGAAGAAGTTGAAAGAATGTTGGTGTCTCTGGAGTTTTATGTTTTGAAAAAGTTAAAAGAATATTGGAGGCCTTTTATTTTTTTAATAAGTTGAAAGAATCTTGAGGGCCCCTAGTGTATTATTTTTTGAAGAAGTTGAAAGAATGTTGGGATCTCTATTTTTTATCTTTAGCAAAAGTTGAAAAAATCTTGGGGTTACTAGTGTTTCACTTTTCGAAGAAGGTAAAAAAATCTTGAGGGCCCTTTATTTTTTGAAGAAGTTGAAAGAATCTTGGGTATCTTTGGTGCTTATTTTTGAATGAGTTGACAGAATCTTGAGGGCCCCTAGTGTTTTATTTTTGAAGAAGTTGAAAGGATGTTGGGATCTCTACTTTTTATGTATTTTTAGCAAAAGAAATAAAAAGAATCTCGGAGGTCCTCTATTTTTTGAATAAGTTAAAAAAATGTTTTTTTTGAAGAGTTTGAAAGAATATTGGAGATCTTTAGTGTCTATTTTGAATACGTTGAAAGAATCTTGAGGGTCCTTGCTGTTTTATTTTTGAAGTTGAAATAACTTTGGGGTTACCTAGAGTTTTATTTTTAAAAATTTTTGAAAGAATGTTGAGATTTCTACTTTTTATTTATATCAAAAGTTGAAAAAATCTTGGGGGCTCCTAGTGTTTTATTTTTTGGAGATGTTAAAAGCAGTGCCGAAACCAAAGAATATTTAGGTATAGGCGAAACTTGCGTTAGGCGCCCCTCCTCTACACATAAAAATGCAATTTTACCGAACAGTTTTATTTATATTTTTTAATAACTACGCAAAAGAGATACTATGATAAAATATAAAAAAGAAAAAAAATCGAGATTATACATATAGATATATAATATGTATAAATTTTATACATATAAGTTCAAAATACAATTAACATTAAAAAACCTGCCGCACCGGTTACACGTTTCTGAGTTTCCGTTCAAAATAAAAAAAGAATAATATAACATAACTCTTGGTATAGTTTTGGAAATTTCATTCCACCCTATAAAATTTTATTGACGATAACGAGACGGACAGTAGTACAATGGTAAAGAATATTTATGGCTCACACCAGTTCACTCGAATTTGTCTGAGAACATTTGCCAGGTAGTTGTACTCATAAAATAATGGTCATTTCTGTTCATGAGTAACGAATAACGATGGTCCCTGCCCGGACTTGGATTATTCTGGTTTCTAACATCTGGGGATTATCGGCTCGCGACAACTTAAGTTGTAAATATCTCTTGCTATTGTACTACTGTCCATCTCGTTATTTCCAATAAAAGTTTATAAGGTACAATGAAATTTTCAAAATTATACAACATAATTTTTGGACGAATTTGGCGCCCCTTTTCGTTGGCGCCCCTAGGCAAGGGCCTACTCGGCCTATAGCTAGTTTCGGCACTGGTTAAAAGAATCTTGGGCGCCTTTTTTGAATAAGTTGAAAGAATTTTGGGGGTCCCGACTGTTTTATCTTTTGAAGAAGTTGAAAGAATCTTGGAGGTCTCTAGTGTTTTATTTTTTGAAAATGTTGAAAGATTGTTGAGATCTCTATTTTTTATCTTTAACAAAAGTTGAAAAAATCTTGGGTTACTAGTGTTTCACTTTTCGAAGAAGGTAAAAAAATCTTGGGGGCCCTTTATTTTTTGAAGAAGTTGAAAGAATTCCGATTGTTTTATCTTTTGAAGAAGTTGAAAGAATCTTGGATATAAACAGTAAATATCCTTTGAATAAGTTGAGTAATATATAATAAAGGGACAAGAACGCAACAATAAAAGAGAGTCAGATAAGAGAACAAAAAATACCCTACAAAAAGTCTATTAAAAAAGCGACAAAAATAGAGGACAAAAAACCAACCAAAAAAGCTACGATAAAAAGGACAAAAAAGTCGACTAAAAAAGTGACAAAGAAAAGTCCAAAAACAGAAGGAAGTCACAAAAGGTCTTAAAAAAGAAAAATAAAAATAACCAAAAAAAAAAAACAAAAAATTTCGCAAGAATCAATCTAGATTGGATGGATCATAAAAAGTCGAAAAAACCTAAAAGTAGCTTTTGGCCCGATGTAAGCCATGAATTTTTGAAGCTTGTTTCTGATCAATTCAAATTTTCAAATTAACGGTAATTCCAACAGGACGAAAATTCTATCAAAAACCTATCTTCAAAAAGCCATGGCTATCTTTAACCGTGATTTTTGTTATTCTTTCGGTACATCCTGGACGCCCATACAATTTATATCCTGTGTGAGTAATAGTTGTGAAATAGTTCGGATAAACTGGGTTGTAATGTCCTGTATAACTAATATAAAACTACGAAAATTAGAGCAAGCTATAAGTTCTATTTTTTTGCTGTTTTTCGGAAAAATGTCAAAGGAATACAAACTTTGGCTTGATTGTCATCTAGATAATGAAATTAAAAAAAAACTTAATTAACAGAATTAGTTACAGCAAGCGAAGAACCAATTCTTCTTCCTTTGACATTTTTTTAGAAAATCACAATTTTTTTCTATTTCTCTTGTAAACACATACTGCATTATGGAGAATTCCAGCAGTGTAATACGCATTTTTAGACTAGAGAAACGAACGATAAGAAATAATTTTATGCAGAGCCAGCACATCCTGTAAACAATTGTTTCACTATTAAATGTGGTAAGTGTGTCTTATTTATTCAAATATTTATACCACACTAATTTACGTATATACAGCAAAGTAAACAAAAAAATTAAATGTATGTAAAATCAAAAATGCATTTTTGAGTCAATTTGATTTGTTTTTAATAACAACGTTTTCCGACCTTGCGGTGATGACATACCTATCTCATCATTTTTTTAGCCGTAAAAACTAGACAAAGAATTAATTTTGTTTTGTTTTCAAACACGCGTACCAAGAAATGAACATTTCTTTTAAAATAATTTAATAAAAACACGTACGCGGCGATGGGGACAATACCCAACTGCGCCGACTTGTTTGCCATAATCCCGCTTGCAAATGCAGTAACGTATGACTAGTGCCCAACTGCGCCGTTCGTCTTATGTTAATCGCACAGCGGGAAGTCTGGTCGTGAGAATCGTATCATCGATACCATCGAACATTTCAGTGCTGACGTCTTGTACATCCCGACGTTGCTTTAAGGCCTCTTGATGCAATCATTTCAATTTAGTTTCAATCAAAAATCAACCGTTCAAAATTGCGCTAAATACCTCCAAAGTGCACAGATGCACCGAGTGGGCGGTCCCCAATCACGAAGGTGTTAATTCGTTAATTGCGCAGTTGCTCTGAAAATGCCTCTCGGAATAGCCTCTCACATCACGTGATTTACTCCTAATCCCATTCTCGCCATAACAGCAATAATGGCACATCGCAAACCGCAGCAGATTTATTGCCCGTCTGCCCCACGAAAACGTGCCGCCGCTGGTGGCTGTGATATAATGCGGTCTGCTCTCTCCGCGTTTATAAACAACAATTTACTTAATAAGTTTTAATTTGGTTTAATGATAGTGCATGTGTGGTCGGAAATACGACCAACAGTTTCGCGAAAAAACGCAATGAAGTAATTAGCTTTTTGAGGAGATTGCATTTCGCCAAATTCGGCTATGCAAAACGGGTGATGATGAAATTGATTATGGTTATGGTGGCCTAGTTGTGGCCCGGATTCCGGGAGGGGGGTGATTTATTGATAGCGGGAAGGTCAGTATGGGAGATCGTGGGATGATTGATGGATGGGACAAGGCATGGGCATCGGGTTTCTGCCGGAAGGGGCGATGGGGTAATTGGTTTTGGAGGCGGCCGCCATGGGCTTGGGCGAGCGGTGGGTGCTGTGAAATAAAACTTTCGGCGACGAAAGTTTAAATCATTGTTAGTTTTTTGGTAATTTTGAAAAAAAAAAGTCAAAATTAATACCTTTCGTATTAAGGAGTTCGAAACGCTGGAATTTTGGTTACTGGTTTCTAGATTATAATCAATGTGAGCTAAAATTGTACTTAAAAATGTTCATTTTCTGTAAAATAACAAATTTGAACAATGTAAATTTTTTTCTTCTCTTCTAAATTTTTGGTTTTTAAGATAAACGACTGGAATCCAGAAAAACCATATAATTATATATATACCTTATATAATTTATTTGCTTTCGTTTTTTGTTCTATTTGACTACGTTTTTTGAGGTTGAACTAACGATAAAATATTTTTCGAATCTACAAAAAGCAGTTGAAGATTTTGAAGTTTTTGACGCCATAGATTTTTTACGAAAAACACTTTTCAGGGGTTTTTACATTTTTTGGTTTCCCATTCCAACGTTTGAATTTCGTAACTAGTAAAATTAGAAGAAAGTAAGGAATACCTCTTAAGTAAAAGCTAAAACACCCTGTATGTGCTTTAGGGTAGTAGTCGAAAAATTATAAATTTGATTTTGTGATTTTTTTTATTATAACCTCTAAGTTAAAAAAATAGAGGTACAAGTTTACAAGTTTTATAAAAATTAAATAGCTTTTACTAAGTATGCAAAATTTTTAGATAATAAATAAAAATTTTGCATAGTAATAAAATACAAATAAAACTTGATAACAATTAGTCAATAATTTAATACAAAATTTTTATTTATTGACGTCATGAGATAACATTTCGGCTGCATGAAAGAAAAATTTACATTATTAATTGTTCAAAAATTCCACAAAATAACAAATTGAAGGAATTTTTTCCTTTACCTTTTGAAGTAAACATAAATTGGAATTTTTAATAAATTTAATGTAAAGCTGTTTGATTAATTTTTTTTACTACTTGGAAAATTGGATGTCTGGTGGAATCTTTTAATATAGAAATTATATACAGGATACCGTTATTTCAAAAATTATGCATCTGCTCGATGGTACGTTAAGAAGGCTCTAAAGAAGTCAAAAATGATTAAAAAATCGCTGACCATGTTAAAAAAAAAACAAAACAAAAATTAAACAATATGAAGATTTTTTTTTTATTACTTGGAAGTTTGGATGTCTGGTCGAATCTTTTAATATAGAAATTATATACAGGTGTTTCAAAAATTATGCATATGCTTGATGGTACGTTGTGAAGAAGGCTCTAAAGAACTCAAAAAATGATTTAAAAATCCCTGACCATATTTAAAAAAAAAAACCAAAAAAAACTTCAAAGCTGAAAAATTAACTTCATAATTTTGCTTTGTTTCAATGATCTACAGGTTGAATAAACAGTTAAATAATTAAGTATTAATAATTTAATAGTAATTTGCCAGAATAACATCCACAACATCTTTTTTTTTTTCTGTTAAAATATGTCATTTTTAACTATTTTGATTGAAATTTTAGACTGTCAATTAAATTCACATTAAAACATACTAGTATTACGAATTAATTTCTCAATTTTGAAGTTCTACATTTTCAAAAATTTGTTCTTCAGAGTAGCATCGAGTTTATACGGCATTTTTGGAACACCCAGTATATTTATTTTTTTTAGAAAGTATAATAATTATGTGAAAATATTTTTAATGATTAAATATTGTAAAAAAGATTGCATTCATTATATTTATTATAATTATATAAATTACATTATTAAAGCAGCAATGAAATTTTTAAAATTTTGGGTTTAAAACTTTTTTTTATATGTAATTACTGTAACAAATTTCAAATTGATTAATAAGTCATTAGATATAATTATTATTTCTTCAGTTAAAAAAAAAGGCATTGCCCCTGAAGTATTAATAGCTTCTTCGAAAAATTATAAATTTGATTTTGTGAATTTTATTTTTTTATTATATCCCCTATAGTTTAAAAAAATAGAGGCGAATTCATAAACCACAAGTTTACAAATGTTATACTATTTAAACACTAAAAAAAGGTAAAATTTCGGCTGCATGATAGTACCTAAAATTCTTTGTTTTAATTGTTCAAAAATCCCACAAAATTACAAATATTGACATTTGAAATATGAATTAATGATTAAAGGATTTTTCCCCAAATAAATTGAAATTTTTAATAAATGTAAGGCTATTCCTATCTATCTTTTAATATAAAAATTATATACAGGTGTTCCAAAAATGATGCATAAGATCCATGGTACGTTGGTAAGAACGCTCTAAAGAACTCCAAAAAAATGGTAAAAAAAATCGCTAAACCATATTTAAAAAGTATATATCTTAAACTTCAAAGCTGAATAATTCAATTCGGAATTCTGATTAGTTTAAATGATCTGCAGATCTAATAAACAGTTAAATAACTAATTAATTATTAATAACGTAATCATAATTTGCCAGAATACATCCACAAGACTATTTTTTACTAAAGATGTCATTTTTGACAATTTTGATTGGAATTTTCGACTGTCAATTAAACTCACCAGAATCACGAATCAATTTTTCAATTTTGAAGTTCTATATTTTCAAAATTTTGGTTTAGGGATTTTTTAACCATTTTTTTCTAGTTCTTCAGAGTTATGCGGCATTTTTGGAACACCCTGTATAAATTAATTTTTCTTTAGAAAGTATAATAACTATGTACAAATATTTTTATAATTAAATATTGTAATAAAATTGCGTTCATTATCACTAAAACAACAACGAAATTTTTAAAATAATTTTATTCGAAGAACTAACACAATAATGTACGAAAGTACATATTTTCATTATTTTGCGAAATATTTTTGCGCACTGCGCTATGTTTTTTTAGAAAATTTCTGTTAACAGTACCCCTAATAAGAATGAATAGTCGCGAACATTATTGTTTTAATATTATAATTATTGGTTTAAAAACCGTTTAACGTGAAGCTAGACCCAAAATAAATACAACTTCCATTTCAAAAAAAAAAATAAAAAAAAAATTGTCAAATTATTAGCAAAAAAATTAAAACACTGAAACACCTAATGAATTCCTAGTTCATCTGCCACAATTTTTTACAGAATCTATTTCTCAGAGATAACTTGAATATTTTTGGTTATCATCAGAAAAGTGGTGACGTTAACCTAATTAACACTCAAATTAAAATTTTGATTTTTTTTGGGTTCAAAACATTTTTTTGTTTTTATAAATAGCCAACCACTGTAACAAATTTCAAATTGATTAATAACTCATTTCTAAACATTTTGCACAATAAATCCAAAAAATATCGACTACAAAGGCTTCCTTTTCGTAAAATTTTCAATAATTTTGTTCGGTGGCTTCAATGTGATCAGTTGCCGCATTAGACATAATTATTATTTCTTTAGTTAAAAAAAATGGCATTGCTCCTGAAGTACGGTCCCATAGCTTCCTCGAAAAATTACAAATTTGATCATGTGAATTTGATTTTTTTATTATAACCCCTATAAGTTAAAAAAATAGAGGCGGATTCATAAACCGCAAGTTTATAACTTTTATCAAATTTTGACATTTGAAATTTTAATTACTGATTGAAGGAATTTTTTCCCTTACCTTTTGAAGTAAAAATAAATCGGAATTTTTAGTAAATGTAAGGCTATTCCTTTTTATCTTTTAATTTAAAATTATATCCAAGTGTTCCAAAAATGATGCACAAGGTCGATGTTACGTTGTTAAGAACTCTCTAAAGAACTAAAAAAAAATGGTTAAAACATTCCCTGAACCATATTTAAAAACAAAAAAATAAACTTCAAAACTGAAGAATTAAATTCGTAATTCTGATTTGTTTAAATGATCTGCAGATTTAATAAACAGTTAAATAATTGATTATTAAGAATTTAATAGTAATTTTCCAAAAAACATCCACAACACTATTTTTCACTGTCGAAAGATGTCATTTTTGACAATTTTGATTTGAATTTTAGACTGTCAATTAAATTCACATTAAAACATACCAGAATTACGAATTAATTTTTCAATTTTAAAGTTCTAGATGTTCAAAAATTTGGTTTAGGGATTTTTTAACCATTTTTTTCTATTTCTTCAGAGTACCATCGAGTTTATGCGAAATTTTTGGGGTTTAAAACATTTTTTTTTTTATAAATAACCACTGCAAAAATTTCAAATTGATAAATAAGTAATTTCTAAACATTTTGCACAACATATCTAAAAAATATCGACTAGAAAGTCTTCCCTTTCATTAAACTTTCAGCAGTTTTGTTCGGTGGCTTCAATGTGATCAGTTGTCCCATTAGACATAATTATTATTTCTTTAGTTTAAAAAAAAGCAAGTTAATTAAAAAAAACAATTGAAATTTAAATAGTACTGGATTTTTAAAATAATAGGTTTCATACTAGACCCTTCGAAAAAAATACAGATCTAAGTACTAAGTGTAATATCACGGTGGCAGAATTGTTGTAATTCATTTAATAAATATGTTAATTATCAGACGCCACAACGTCCTAGTATTAGTTCCCTGTACCCAACAAACTCTGAAAAAAATAATTGAAATGAAATATGTATCTATTGTATGACTGTGTATAGGAAAATAATAAGTAGGTAATAAAATTATTATTAACTTGTTGATATTACTTCATCTAGTCAAAGAGGTTGACAAAAGCCGTCAGAAATAATAACCTGCTGCCGTTTACCGGTTATTAGATTATACCATATTTGTGGATCAACTACTCGTAAATTTGTCGGCCGTTTTCCATGACACATTGATTCAATTTCAACAGATTGTGATCGTGTAATGATAACACTTAAAATGTTATTACATGAACAAAAAATCAAAAACAAGCTACCTGTCAGATTTTTTTTAATCCACAAAGAGAAACTCAAAATACACACCCAGATCATAATAAAATACACAAAGATTAACCAAACAACGGATTTAGATTATTCTTTGTGATAACATTTCACAAGAACAACAAAATGTGGTCCTGCTTAGTTTGTTTACACTTATTAAATATTTTTTGAGAATTAAAAATATAAAAAACTGCAATGTAAACTTTGACCAGTGTTGTACACACACTTATCATGCTAATGTAAAGTGTACAGCAATTAAATCAGTGTGTATATAAAGAGTACATAATAATATTTTCTTAAACAGTGTGTGCAAATAATTTGCTGTTTCTATAATTAGTAAAAAAAGAAACACAAAACCGGTATATTTAATTTTATCTCTTTCGTAAGAATATTCAAACAAGTTGTTAGAAAAAACTCAAAAAAATAATCTACATTGTCAAACAAACCGTCAAACCGGTCCCCCCCACAAACATTTACTATTATTCAGAATAATTACTCCCACAACAACGATTCCATTAATAAAACTCTTATTAATCCAACCGACCACAAACATCTATCAATTACAACGATAACAAAAAGAAAGCTTTGTTCACTATTTCAAAACCGACATTCCGATAAAACTCTTCCTCTAATAAAACCCTAAATAAAAAAAATCTAGATGGCGCTCTCCTGAAAAGAGACGGCGCGCTTTCGCGACTCTCTCAGTCACCTGCGAAAGCTCGGTTTTCAGGCGAGCTTTCACCGTTTCAGCGGCCCGAGAAACCGTTAATCCCGATAAATTCCTGCATGTATTTACGGCTAGGAATCTGACAATGAGACCAGAAAACTAACCACTTATTAGTCGTTAACTAAATGGCTAAGTGACACGTGTTGACACAACAATTAAGCGAGGGACAAGTCACTAGCGGCAGACACGTGCTGGATTTATCGGGGAAGAAGTCCACGGACGGTGGGAAAAAAATGCAAAAATTTTGGACTTACCGAAGACTGGACGCTTTGCACTACGAAGCAGATGACGAGAAACCGGAGGGCTAACGCCCGGCAACAGCCCGAGCGCAGCGTCATCGTCTACTGCTCCATGTTCTGTACCATCTGAAGCTGCCTGACTTACCCCCACCAAAGCGACTTAAGCCACTTGTGCGGCGGCGGCGGAGCAACCACTGTTTGGTCGATTTGGCACCCTCCTGGTGAAGCTAGAGGGTTGAAAGTTGGACCACGGGTACCCCAGAGGGTGGTTTACAACTGTGCCAAAAATCAACCCATTTGGGGTACCAGGAGGGTAGTTAGAGGGCGCGAAAGCGGCGCTAGTTTACATCGCGCAGGAAGTTGGAGTCGAGATGGTGGACCCATTCTGGCTCGCTGAAGCAAGTTCTTGTAGGGGTTTTCAGTGACGCGCGGACACGCGTGTGTGCATCACATCTAGAGTGCTAGTGAACTTCCCCGAGTGGGGAAGAGGTCGCGATGACCGACCGCGCTTTTGGGTAAGTACCCCGACTTTGCCTCAAACTTTCGCCCTTTTTCCGCCAAAATTAAGTGCGAAAGCGCCACTTCCAGCAACTTTCGCACGGTACCACTTGGACTTTGCCCTCACTGGCACTGAAAAAAAATTCGTGCCAAAATTTCGCCAGAAAGCTCGTTTGGTACCACTTCGCTCGAGCGGAACCCGCTATCGCGGAGGAAGTGGTGCTTTTTGCACTCCATCGATAACAAAGTTCAAGAATCTGGGATAGTTTTTCATGGTGTCAGCTGAACGTGGGCTTTTTGCAGGTTCGCCGTCGCGCTGCTGGGTCTGTGGACGCTGGTCGAAGGGGTGAGTACCTGTTGATGCGCGAGCCGCGGTCGAGCTGTCAAATTCGGTGCAATTAAATCGACTGGGTTATTTTGGCCGGTTATGCAAGCGTGAATCATGCGAGCTTTGCAGCTTTGGGTTAATTGGGACGGGTTCGATGAATGGGAAATCGTCTAACATCTGGCGAGATGTCCGCTTATTTGGGTTTTCGTCGGATGGGTCAGAGCTGCTGGTTTATGTCGAGTAAAGCAGATAATGAATGATAAAAATATTTATGGATAGTTCGGTGTCTATGGTACTAACCGACTGTGTTTATTTTGTGAATCTGGAACATAAACACCGACCCACGGACCGACAATGCTGGCTTTAACTGTTATTGGTTATTAATTGAAAAATGTCCATTCGGGTTTTATTGACCGTAAAATCGAACTTGACCTATTCGGCGGGGTGGACGTCTGGGAGCAGTGGCGTAGGTAGCGACGGGATTTAATTACTTCCTAATAAAAAAAATCGGTCGTAATTCTGGTGCCCGTTAGAAAATTACGAGCTTTGCAGGAAAGACATCCAAAATAACTCGGAAAGGAAATGGAGAATTTATTTTTTAACTTTTGATCAATTTTTTTGGAAAAATTCTTCAAAAATTTAGAAAACAATAAAATTAATCTCGGTAACATATTTTGAGGTTAAGACCCAGGGGCGCTTGCATTCACATTTCTGTCAAAAATGTTTTAGAATATTTAAAGTTTTGATAAATAATACCCAAATTTAGAGAAAATTTAAAATTACCCAAAGAGGATAAGCTCAAAACTAAATAATTTATAAGTTTTATCACTATTTTTTTTAAATAATCTAGGAATATTTTAGAACTTTTATTAGTCTTTAAGATATTATTTAAAATTACATTTTAGGTATTTGTGTGTAAATTCATTGAAGTGAAGAACCTGTTTTATTTTAGGGCCTCTATATGACCTTATAACATTTACTTTCTCAATTCTTAAATATGAAATCAAGAAAATTGAGAACTTGTTTTTTTTTTAATTTCGCTACTTTCATAAATTACAGAAGCTGCAATTATTGGTATCTATTTCGGAGAAAATATCAATTCAAACAGAAACGCATAGAGATCCTTTTGAGGAATTTCGAAAATAAAAAAATATATCATTTTGAAAATTTTCTGATTTTGGAACTTTTGATTTTGGTACTAATAAAAAATATGAATAAAATTTCAATGAGAAACTATTCGAAAAAATGTGTAGACTTTTTGTAAATTTCCTTGTTTCTGCAGTACAACCAATTCTACATTTGTAAATATAGATTCATTTAGAATTTTTGATATGGAAATAAATTTGAAAATTTTATCAACACTGTCCAAGTTGTGACTTATTGACGTTTTTAAGTGGCAAAGCATTTATTTTAAAACACAAATATAAACCTAAACATAGTCACAAAACGTAATTAAAAATATTTTCTTCTAAAAATATTTAGATTTTCTCCTTAAACCGTCGTTTTTTAAGAATATTTTAATATATTTTTGGAAGCTTTAAGTTTTTCAAACAGTTTTTTATTAAAACCTTCTTTAAACTTATAAATTTTGTTTGTTTAATGAAATTGCGCAAGTAAGAAATAAAAAACAAAATTTATCGAAAGTTTGAACCCACATCAGAAAATAATATACAGGGTGAATCACTAAGCGCACGGCCCTCTATATCTTTATAATTATAAACGATAAAAGAATGCTAAAGATTAAGATTATATAGTTTTTTGAGTAGCATACATAAACAGATAGTGTTTTGTTTTAAAGGCGTAACACAAAACTTATTTTTTTAATGAAACACCCTGTATATATTTACATATTTCGATTAATTGCTTCTTAGGTTTTAAAACTACGGTTTATTTTTTAAATTACGATGCGACGTTGCCACGTTATTCAAATTTTCTTGAAATTCTAGAAAAAAATTACAGTATGATTATTTTTAAAGTGTGTCGTACAATATTTCGTGGAAAGATAAAGAAAGGTACGCGATTTGTTGTGGTATAACTGAAAAAAAAACATCTACAGAGTGTTTATAAAAAAAAAAATGTCTTAATTATTACAATTTTCAGAAATGAAATTTCAGTGTCAACACTCTGTAAATTAAAATTTGATTTGGTTGATAGCACAACAAAGTGCTTACGTTTACTTATTATTCCAAAAAATATTGTAAAACAGACTTTAAAGTCTGCGATTTTTTGTGAACCGTTTCATTGACAAAAAATTTCAAGAAAATTGGAGTAATGTGGCAACGTCGCATCGCAATTTCCAAAGTAAACTGTGGTTGTAAAGCCTAAGAAAAGGTCAATCAAAATATGTAAACATATATAGGGTGTTTTCTTTAGAAAGTTGTTTGAACAGAATGCTCTAAATGTATAACTAAAAATAATTTCAGAGTAGAGTTCTCAAAGGAAGATCGCGCACTTAGTAACTCACCCTGTATATATTTTTTTAACTTTTACATATTCTGATCGGCTTCATTGTAGGCTTTACAACCGTAGTTTATTTTTGAAATTCTAGTTTTTTTGATTTTTTTTTTCAATACAAGAGTTCACAAAATAAATTACAATAAGGCTATTCTTACAATTTGTGTTACAATGAAAATTTCAAATATCGATGTTTCAATTTTTTCAAAAGGAACACCTGTATTTTATTACTACATGCTACTATTTTTTGGTCCTCTGTCGCATCTCTTAAAATATGAATTTTTAGATATAGAAAGTACTTTTTTTGAAACATTTTAAGAAGACAAAAAAATGTAAAAATCTTGAGAGAAGCCGTAAGTCCAAATATAATTGTTTAAGTCCAAGTAAGTCCTAAAATTCTGATGGTTTCAGACGAGAAAAGTAATTTTGAATTTGTTTTGAAATATTCACGAAAATTGCGACACTTGAACTCCAAAAATTGAATAAAATTTGCAAATTTTCCTAAAACACTCAAAAAGTTTCAAAATGTTAGGAGTGATTAAAAAACTGTCAATTATCAATTTTGTAATCTTTGAAGTTCTAGAAAATTTCAAAGATTGTAAACATTCGAAAAATTTTAGTCTTGAAACATTTAGGAAAATTGTGATTTTTTTATTTTTGGAAACTTGTAAGACCAAAAATTGTAAAAATTTGAAAGCTTGTCATTCCTAAAACACCGAAGAAGTTTTAAAATTTTGGGAATAATTGTAAACTTTTAAGTATGTTAATTTTTGAAGTTCTAAAAAATTGGAGAAACCGTAAGTCCAAATATATTTGTTTAAGTCTCAAAATTCTGACGGTTTCAGACGAGAAGAGTTATTTTTTAATTTGTTTTGAAATATTTCCGAAAATTTCGAAACTTGAATCCCAAAAATTGTAAAAAAAATTGCAAATTTTGTCATTCGTAAATCACTTACAAAGTTTCAAAATTTTAGGAATGATGGAAAAACTGTCAACTTTCAATTTTGTAATGTTTGAAGTTCTAAAAAATTCCAAAGTTTGAAAAAAAAGTAAGCCCAAAAATAAAATATTAAATACACTTGATAGTACTAAAAATAAGGGAAAATAATATGCGAAAGAAAGTTCCAAAATTGTAATGGTTTTAGACGAAAAAACTAATTTTGGAAAAATTTTAATCTTCAAACATTTACAAAAATTGTGAATTTTTTTAAATTTTGGAAACTTGTAAGTACAAAAATTATAAAAATTTGAAAAGTTGTCATTCCTAAAATACCGAAGAAGTTTTCAATTTTTGACAATGATTGTAAACTTTAAAGTATTTAATTTTTGAAGTTCTAGAAAAATTCGGAATATTGCAAGTTGGACTTCCAAAATGGTCTGAAACATTTTAAGAAGCTAAAAAGTATTCTTAAGAGAAGCCGTAAGTCCAAACACAAAACTTTAAAGTTCAAGGAACTCCCAAAATCCTGATGGTTTTAGACGAAGAGTTGTTTTGAATATGTTTTGATATAAATATTTACGAAAATTGCGGAACTTGAAGTCCAAAAGTTGCAAAATTTTATTAGAAGTAATACAAATAAATATGTTTTAAGATTTTAGGAATGATCGAAAAACTGTCAATTTCAATTTTGTAATCTTTGAAGTTCTAAAAAATTCCGAAGATTGTAGACATTTGAAAAGTTTTAAGAAGTTTGAAAAAACGTTATAATTTTCGGGAGAGAAGCCGTAAGTCCAAATAGAAAATACTACTAAAAATAAGGTAAAAATAATATGCTAAAAAAAAAATCCAAAAATTGTGATGGTTTTAGACGAAAAGACTTATTTTGTGAAAATTTTTGTCTAGACACATTTACGAAAATTGCGAATTTTTTTTTAATTTTGGAAACTTCGAAGCCCAAAAATTGTAAAAATTTGCAAATCACTCGTTCCTAAACACCGAACATGTTATAAAATTTTAAGAATGATTGTAAACTTCATCATTTTTGAAGTTCTATAAAAGTTCGAAATAGTGCAAGTTGGACGTCCAAAATTGTAAACATTTGAAACATTTTAAGGAGCTAAAAATATTCTTAAGAGAAGCCGTAAGTCGAAATATAAAACTTTAAAGTTCAAGGAACTCTCAAAAATTTGATGGTTTTAGACGAAGAGTTGTTTTGAATTTGTTTTGATATAAACATTTATGAAAATTGCGAAACTTGAAGTCCAAAAATTGCAAAAATTTTAATATAAGTAATACAGATAAATATGTTTCAAGATTTTAAGAATGATGGAAAAACTGTCAATTTCAATTTTGTAATCTTTGAAGTTCTAAAAAATTCCGAAGATTGTAAACATTTGAAAAGTTTTAAGAAGTTTGAAAAAACGTTACAATTTTCGGGAGAGAAGTCGTAAGTCCAAATATAAAATATCACTAAAAATAAGGCAAAAATAATATGCTAAAGAAAATCCCAAAATTGTGATGGTTTTAGACGAAAACACTATTTTTGGAAAAATTTTAGTCTTGAAACATTTACGAAAATTGCGCTTTTTTTAATTATGGAAACGTCGAAGCCCAAAAATTGTAAACATTTTAAAATATGTCGTTCCTAAACACCGAAGATGTTATAAGATTTTGAGAATGATTGTAAACTTCATGTGTGTAATTTTTGAAGTTCTAAAAAGTTCGAAATATTGCAAGTTGGACTTCCAAAATGATAAACATTTGAAACATTTTAAGGAGCTAAAAAAATATTCATAAGAGAAGCCGTAAGTCGAAACTTAAAACTTTAAAGTTCAAGGAAGTCCCAAAATTCTGATGGTTTTAGATGAGGAGTTGTTTTGAATTTGTTTTGATATAAATATTTACGAAAACTGCGAAACTTGGAAGTCCAAAAATTGCAAAAATTTTAATATAAGTAATACAAATCAAATAAATATGTTACAAGATTTTAGGAATGATGGAAAACCTGTCAACTTTTAATTTTATATTCTTTAAAGTTCTAAAAAATTCCAGCGATTGTAAGCATTTGAAAAGTTTTAAGAAGTTTGAAAAAACATTATAATTTTCGGAAGAGAAGCCGTAAGTCCAAGCATAAAATATTAAACACAACTTGATAGTACTAAAAATAAGGGAAAACAATATGCGAAAGAAAGTTCCAAAATTGTACTAGTTTTAGACGAAAAAACTAATTTGGGGAAAATTTATTTTAGTCTTCAAACATTTACAAAAATTGTGATTTTTTTAAACTTGTAAGTACAAAAAATATAAAAATTTGAAAGGTTGTCATTCCTAGAACAGTTTTCAAGTTTTGAATTTTTGACATTGATTGTAAACTTTAAAGTATATAATTTTTGAAGTTTAAAAAAATTCGGAATATTGCAAGTTGGACTTCTAAAATTGTAAACATTTGAAACATTTTCAGAAGCTAAAAAAATTCTTGAGAGAAGCTGAAAGTACAAATAAAAAACTTTAAAATTCGAGTAAGTCCCAAAAATCTGATGGTTTTAGACGAAAAGGATAGTTTTGAATTTGTTTTAATATAGTTACGAAAACTGCAAAACTTGGAAGTCCAAAAACTGTAAAAAATGTGCAAACTTTTTTCATTATTCGTAAAACACTTCAAAAGTTTCAAAATTTTAGCTATCATGGGAAAAGTGTCAACTTTCAAGTTTGTAATCTTTAAAGTTTTAAAAAGTTCCAAAGATTGTAAACATTTGAAAATTTTTAAGAAATTTGAATTGCTACCTAATTCTGATTTTCTTGCTTCACAATATAAATCACCATAAGCTTATTCTTAAATTTGTGTGGCAATATTTTATGGAAAAATAAACACAGAGAGTTGAAAAAAAATCTGAAACAAGGCAATTTCAACTATAGTTTTGGTTCTCTTTTCTTGCGAAATGTCGGTGTCTCTTAAAAAAGAAATTTTTAGATATAGAAAATCTTAACAAAAATTTTTAAAAATCTGAAACAAGACTCAATTTAATTTAGAGCAAAGTGCGTACCTTTCTTTATATCTCCATAAAATATTGTAACGCAGGTTTTAAAAATAACCCTATTGCGATTTTTGCGAATTTTTGCAGTGCTAAAAAATTTCAAGAAAATTGGAACCACATGGCAACGTCGCATAGGAACTTCAAAAACAGATTACAGTTTAAAAATATAAAAAAGTTGTGTTTTGTCTCAAAAAGAAAACACTCCGTATAATTGAAAATAATTTTAGTATTTTGTTGCTTTCATAATGAATGTGCGCTTAGTGACTCACCCTGTATATAATAGTGTTATATTTTATTAACGATTCTTTCGTATTTTTCTTCTTCTACAAACGTCTGTTGTTTTCTTTTTTTAGATTCGATTTTTTTTCCGAATGTTACTAGTTGTTGCTTTTTTGATACGCCACTGCCTCCACCTCTTCCACAATCAACAAATCTGTCTCGTAAACGCCGATCTTCGCCTATCTCATTATCCACTAGTTCAATTATTTACCCATTAATCACGTCCGCACTTTTCCATTTTCCGGTAACCCAAACAACCTTGCGAAATTCAATCAGACAAATATTCCGCCGTGGGCGTGCACCTCTTCTGAAAATGGAAACGCTGCCGCAACCAGATTGATGGCATTTTAACGTCAGGTAGTCTGTTATACAAGGATTTAATCACATCTGATAAATTGGTATCCGTGGTGGGCTACCGATGGTGTAACAGTACCATTAGTACCATACAAGGAAAATCGGACAAGTTAATTTTCTGCCGTCATCACGACCAGCTGGGAGAAAATTAGTAGCAATTTACCATGTGCATATCTAATCGTGTTTACAATACGCACCAAAAAGGACTCAGCCCACGCCGCCATAAATTCCCATGGGTTTGCGTAAAATGTATAAATACCACGAACCCGCCTCACCTGTCCCATGGGAGCCACATAGTCGCCACAAAAATCTCCCGTTTCGATCTAGTACACGGAAAACGTGACCGGCGGAAAAAAATTGATACGCCACTGCTTCAATCGAGTATGCCCACATTTTAATATCGACCCACGTGATCTCGACTTTCTCAATTGTCGATCCAGATTATTTTGGGTAATTTATGATTAAGCGCAAGGACAATGGGTTGATGGTAGGGGAGACGAGTGCTAATTGATTGCCTGCTGAGAATTCGTAAGGTAAATAGGATTTTCTCTTCCTGCAAAAATTATCGACGCTGTTAAATATTCATGGGTTTGTAATGGATCTGTACATATCGAAACGGTGTTAGAGACATTAAATTTGTAACGACTGTTGCAGAGGTGGATTTATTATTTGTTTAGTTTGGGAATGGAGATATTCTTGAGTTTAAGAGATAAATACAATAATCGTATCGTTCGGGTTTCCTGATGGGACTAATTTTAACTTTGACGATTAGGGTATTCACACCAGTGACATTAATGTGATTATCATGTTGTGGTTAATGGTCTTAAATGTTCACCGAACAGAGGAGACGTGTGGTTGCGCAGGGATTTTTTGTTTTATTTTGTGGCTGCATTTAAAAAACTATTTTTACGATTTTTGGAAAGCGCTATTCAATTAATACAAGGGAAAAAAGGTCCAGGAATCGGAAGTGGTATTCTCGAACTAGTAACTTCCCTGATACATTTAAATAATATGAATAAAAAATTTCAGACGGAAGATTCCAAACTTAAGAATTTTCTCTGTTGAATTTACTGCTGGACAAATCGGTTTACATTCCGTTCTAGCATAGTTCTTGTTTAAAGCGTGACACATTACAACATCAATAACCCTAAGTGTTGTTTCAAAATAATTTTATGAGATGTCGGTTGTTTCATAAACGTCTGTAACATCCTGACGAAGAATAAAATGTGTTCCGGCTTAGGTTGGTTATTTTTAACGTGAGTCAAAAATGTCATTCTTGAGCTTAGTACTGGCCGGCTTAGGACGGTGGTAATAATATTGACATTTATTGGTACCAAAATAGAAGATTATGTTTGGGATTTGACTTCAATAAAAATTTAATGAAGCTCCTAAAAATATAGTTAAGGGTACTTTTTAGGTTATAATGGTGCTAATATACAACGTGGGTGACTAAGCACGCGTTCCTCAATATCTGAGGATTATACTATGAATTTTTTTAAATGAAACACCCTATACTTTTTTAAATATTGTGATTGATGCGACGTTGACAAGTTATTCCAATTTCCTTGAAATTTTTTTGCAGTGGGATGGAAGGGTTAACAAAAAAATCACAATAGGATTATTTTTGAAATTTGTGTTATAAGATTTTGTGGAGACTTAAAAAAAGGTACGCGCTTTGTTGTGCCATAAATTAAATTAAATTTTCATATATAGAGTGTTTACAAAAATGTTTTCATTATGACAATTTTCAAATATTTTGTTACTGCATGTTATTATACTTTTTTATTTTCTATATTTAAAATTAATAGTTACTGCGATTTTTTACTTTTTTAAATGACTCACTGAAATATCGGTATTTGAAAATTGTAAAGTTTTAGATTTTTTTTATAAACACTCTGTATACTAAAACTTAATTTAGTTGATATCACAACAAAGCGCGTACCTTTATTTATCCTTTCACAAAATATTGTAAGGCAGACTTTAGGAATAATAATATTAAGATTTTTTGTGAATGCTTCCATTGTAAAAAAAATTCAAGAAATTTGGAATAACGTGGCAGCGTCAATTTTTTCCATATAGAACACCCTGTATTTTATTTGTGTATGCTACTATTTTTTGGGTCTTTTAAAATAGAAATTTTTAGGTGTAGGAAGTATTTTTTTGAAACATTTTGAGAAGCTAAAAAAATTAATATTCTTGAGAAAAGCCGTAAGTCCTAATATAACTGTCTAAGTCCAAGTAAGTCCCAAAATTGTGTTCGTTTCAGACGAGAAGAGTAATTTTGAATTTGTTTTGAAATATTTACAAAAATTGCTAAGCTTGAAGTCCAAAAATTGTAAAAATGTTCAAACTTTGTCATTCGTAAAACACAAAGTTTCAAGATTTTAGGAATGATGGAAAAACTGTCAACAAAGATTGTAAACATTTGAAAAGTTTTAAGAAGTTTGAAAGAACGTTTTAATTTTCGGTAAAGCAGCCGTAAGTCCAAATATAAAATACTACTAAAAGTAAGGTAAAAATAGTATGCTAAAGAAAATCCCAAAATTGTGATGGTTTTAGACGAAAAAACTTATTTTGTGAAAATTTTAATCTAGAAACATTTACGAAAATTGCGATTTTTTTTAAATTTTGGAAACTTCGAAGCCCAAAAATTGTAAAAATTTGAAAACCTGTCGCTCCTAAACATCGAAGATGTTATAAGATTTTGAGAATGATTGTAAACTTCATGTGTGTAATTTTCTAAAAAAGTTGGAAATGTTGAAAGTTGAACTTCCAAAATGGTAAACATTTGAAACATTTTAAGGAGCTAAAAAATATTCTTAAGAGAAGCCGTAAGTCCAAATATAAAACTTTAAAGTTCAAGGAAGTCCAAAAATTCTGATGATTTTAGACGAAGAGTTGTTTTGAATTTGTTTTGATATAAATATTTACGAAAATTGCGAAACTTGGAAGTCCAAAAATTGCAAAAATTTTAATATGTATAAGCAATACAAATAAATGTTTCGAGATTTTAGGAACGATGGAAAAAGTGTCAATTTCAATTTTGTAATCCTTGAAGTTCTAAAAAATTCCGAAGATTGTAAACATTTGAAAAGTTTTAAGAAGTTTGAAAAACGTTACAATTTTCGGGAGAGAAGCCGTAAGTCCAAATATAAAATGCTATTAAAAGTAAGGTAAAAATAATATGCTAAAGAAAATCCCAAAATTGTGATGCTTTTAGAGGAAAAAACTTATTTTGGAAAAATTTTAGTCTTGAAACATTTACGAGAATTGCGATTTTTTTGTTAATTTTGGAAACTTGGAAGCCCAAAAATTCTAATAATTTGCAAACCTGTCGTTCCTAAACACCGAAGATGTTATAAGATTTTGAGAATGATTGTAAACTTCATGTGTGTAATTTTTGAAGTTCTAAAAAAGTTCGAAATATTGCAAGTTGGATTTCCAAAATGGTAAACATTTGGAACATTTCAAGGATCTAAAAAAATATTCTTAAGAGAGGCCGTAAGTTCAAACATAAAACTTTAAAGTTCAACTAAGTCCCAAAATTCTGATGATTTTAGACGAAGAGTTGTTTTGAATTTGTTTTGATATAAATATTTATGAAAATTGCGAAACTTGAAGTCCAAAAATTGCAAAAATTTTAATATAAGTAATACAAATAAATATGTTTCAAAATTTTAGGAATGATGGAAAAACTGTCAATTTCAATTTTGTAATCTTTGAAGTTCTAAAAAGTTCCGAAGATTGTAAACATGTAAAAAGTTTTAAGAAGTTTCAAAAAACTTTATAATTTTCGGGAGAGAAGCCGTAAGTCCAATTATAAAATACTACTAAAAATAAGGTAAAAATTATATGCTAAAGAAAATCCCAAAATTGTGATGGTTTTAGACGAAAAAACTATTTTTGGAAAAATTTTAGTCTTGAAACATTTACGAAAATTGCGATTTTTTTTTAATTTTAGAAACTTCGAAGCCCAAAATTTGTAAAAATTTGAAAATCTGTCGTTCCTAAACACCCAAGATGTTATAAGATTTTGAGAATGATGGTAAACTTCATGTGTGTAATTTTTGAAGTTCTAAAAAAATTGAAATCTTGCAAGTTGGACTTCCAAAATGGCAAACATTTGAAACATTTTAAGGAACTAAAAAATATTCTGAAGAGAAGCCGTAAGTCGAAACCCAAAACTTTAAAAGTTCAAGGAAGTCCAAAAATTCTGATGATTTTAGAAGAAGTGTTGTTTTGATATAAATATTTACGAAAATTGCAAAACTTGAAGTCCAAAAATTGCAAAAATTTTAATATAAGTAATACAAATAAATATGTTTCAAGATTATAGGAATTTTCAGTTTTGTAATTTTTGAAGTTCTAAAAAATTTTCAAGATTGAAAACATTTGAAATCTTTTAAGAAGTTTGAAAAAATGTCATAATTTTCGGGAGAGAAGCCGTAAGTCCAAACATAAAATGTTAAATTCATTTCATAGGACTAAAAATAAGGAGAAAATAATATGGGAAAGAAAGTCCCAAAATTCTGACGGTTTTAGAAGATGGAAAAACTAAATTTGGAACTATTTTAGGCTTGAGACATTTACGAAAATTGCGAAATTTTTTAAATTTTAGAAACTTGTAAGTCCAGAAATTGTAAAAATTTGAAAATTTGTCATTTCCAAAACACCCAAGAAATTTCAAAATTTTGAGAAAGATTGTAAACTTTCAAGTTTTTAATTTTTGAAGTTCTAAAAAAATTGGAAATATTGTAAGTTGGACTTCAAACATTGTAAACATTTGAAACATTTTAAGAAGTTAAGAAAACTATTATTCTTTAGAGAAGCCGTAAGTCCAAACATAAAATGTTTAATTCACTTCATACTACTAAAAATAAGGGGAAAATAATATGCGAAAGAAGTTCCAAAATTTTGATGGTTTTAAATGGAAAAACCAAATTTGGGACAATTTTAGACTTGAGACATTTAATTTACGAAAATTGCGAATTTTTTAAATTTTAGAAAAAAATTGAATTTAGAAGAAAATTGTAAAAATTTGAAAACTTGTCATTTCCAAGACACTCTAGAAATTTCAAAATTTTGAGAAAGATTGTAAATTATCAAGTTTTTAATTTTTGAAGTTCTAAAAAAATTGAAAATATTGTTAAGTTGGACTTCAAAAATTGTAAACATTTGAAACATTTTAAGAAGCTAAAGGAAGCCGTAAGTCCAAACATAAAATGTTAAATTCACTTCATGCTACTCCAAACAAGAGGAAAATATACGAAATAAATTCCCAAAATTTTGATGGTTTTAAATAGAAAAACTAAATTTGGAACAATTTTAGGCTTGAGACATTTACGAAAATTGCGAAATTTTTTAAATTTTATAAACTTGGAAGTCCAAAAATTGTAAAAATTTGAAAACTTCTCAGATTCAAAACACGGAAAAAATTTCAAAATTTTTAAAATGATTGTAAACTGTCAAGTTTTTAATTTTTGAAGTTCTAAAAAGTTGGAAATATTTTAAGTTGGAGCTCCAAAGTTGTAAATATTTGGAACATTTTAAGAAGTTAAGAACAAGTATTATTATTCTTGAGAGAACCGTAAGTCCAAACATAAAATGTTAAGTTCATTTCATATACTAAAAATAAGGGTAAAATAATATGCGAAAGAAAGTCCCAAAATTCTCATAGGTTTAGATGGAAAAACAAAATTTGGAACAATTTTAGCTTGAGATATTAATGAAAATTGCGAATTTTTTTAAATTTTAGAAACTTAGAAGTCCAGAAATTGTAAAAATTCGAAAACTTGTCATTCCCAAAACACCGAAGAATTTCAAAATTTTGATAATGATTGCAAACTGTCAAGTTTTTCATTTTTGAAGTTTTAAAAAGTTGGACATATTGTAAGTTGGACTTCCAAAATTGTAAACATTTGAAAGAAGCTAAGAAAAGTACTATAGTTTTGAATTTGGTTTAATATATTTACGAAAATTCCGGAACTTGAAGTCCAAAAACTGTAAAAAATTTGCAAACTTTGTCATTCGTAAATCACTTCAAAAGTTTCAAAATTTCAAGAATCCTGGGAAGTGTCAAAGCAAAAAAATTAAAAAAACTGAAATATTAATATTTGGAAATTGTATTATACATTTTATGAACAATCTGTATAATAACACTCAATTTAATTTAGACCCCTAGACCCCAGCAAAATACGTACTTTTGTTTATATCTCCATAAAATATTGTAACGCAGGTGTTGCGATTTTTTTGCGAACTTTTGAAGTCCTAAATAATTTAAAGAAAATTGGAATAAGGTGGCAACGTCGAATCGGAATTTCAAAAATAAACCACAGTTTTAACACCTATGAACAGGCCAATGAAAATATATAAAATATACAGGGTGTATTTAAGAAAAAAATTACGTTTGTATTGCCTCTAAAACAAAACGCTCTGTACAATTGAAAATAGTTTTAGCTTAAATTAAATTAAAATTCTTTTGTTACTCTGTACGTTTCAAATGCGCGTTGTGATGACGTCAGAAATTCTTTGAGTGGGATGAACAGACAAATTTCGCCCATCGTTTTACCATTTTTAAAGACAAGTTAAAAGTTCCAAGATAATTGACTGGTAATTTCGGAAATCACCTGTCAAATAAATATCCAACAGACATGCATACGACAAACAAACGGAAATTGAGAACCTACACTTTTTTAAAATTAAATTATTAAAATAGTTCTCACATATGTTATTTAAATTAAACATTATGCATTTAATGTCGATTTGTATTTAAAGTTATTACGACTAATGCAGACATTGGCCAGCGGCCTAACATCAACCAGGAATTAATCACAATAATCACAACCCATTATCCACTAATAACTATAGTAGGCGAGATCTTTATTACATATAAATTTGCTTGGACGAGCAGGTAATTATGACTAATGGAGTGTTGTAGAAGTGTTTATGATAACCACTTGGTACTGAGGTGAACACAATAACCAGGCCTAAAGCGGTCGCTTTTATGGAGAGTGGGTAAATTGCCAGTTTTGGAATATTCACAAGTAGTATAATAATAAGGCTGATGTCACAACTTTGCAGCCAATCAGAATCGAGTCCGACGAAACGTCTACAACTAATTGTGGACATTGTTTTCGTCCCGTTTTTATTCGCGGTCGTGTGTACAATTCATTAGGTAATGAATTATTACTCACGATTTGTGATTATTCTCACAGTAGTAATTATGCCAGTATTGACATTGGCAGGACGTAGCGAATGTCGTAATTCTTACATTATGCACACCTTTTATTAAAAAAGTACTAAATGGACTAGTCGTAAAAAACTGTATGTAGTATTCAACGCACGTCAGTATGAATAATGACCATCTTTTGCCGACTCTCTCATAATAGTCTGAATCGAGTTTGCTAAATTCGCGATGTGTTTTACTGGTTGCATACGCAACACTGTTTTAATATGACAAAAATAAATTTTGCGAAAATGACTTATGTTTGATTAGAGTAATATAAACTAAAAGTTTCGGGCTATCAATTTTAATTATTTTGCTTGCCTCCGCTATTAGAATCCCGCGCTATTTTTAACCCGCGTCCTCTGAAGTCTCCGAAAAGTCATAATCCAGTTTTTCACACCACAGAACTTTGGCATTCCAAACAAACTCTTCGCTAAACGGTGCCAAGTTATAAAATTATCTCCTACTTTCCAGCATGGTTAAGGTCATAAACCCTTCTTAAACATTTCAACATGATGACGCAAGAATTTTGAGATTAGTAGGTGTTTTGGTGTGAATACTAATTAAATAGCGATAATCACAGTAATCCAAATATGAGGCGAGATTTGTTTTGAATGCCTTCCAGCACTAAATAATAATAGTAATAATAATAATGACAAAAGCGCAGTGTGTTTCCCATAATTTAATATTTTTTCGTCAGGCTACTCCGATAAATCCCTACTTTCCCATTGTTATTACTTATAACATTATCACCGCCATCGCAATTCCTTGCCACTCAACAAATTATTCATCCTGGAGCTACGATTGGCGGAATCTATGTACCGGTGGGCGGCATTTGTTGATTTTGCGATAGAACTTCAGACAGCAGAGGCTGTAAAATTTTTACGGTTGCGCGAAAACGCGAATCACGACTGGCCATTAATTCGGACCGCGTATAAAAATCCCAAATTAACCGTTCCAGACGGCGCTGGAGCCTCCGGCATTCCAGCCGGCTCCAAAACAAGACATCAGCGGCCTGTTTACAGAGGAAGCCCCTGATATAATATTTGCCGTCATAATAGATTAGTCGATGGCATGTGCATTTCACTATTGTTTACACAATCGGGTCCTTAACTTTTTTATATCTTCGGCTTAAAATTAGGCGTTGGCTGGTCGCCAAACCGCATCGATCGGAATGAGAAATGGGCAAATTAGCCTTCTTGCGTCTCACGATGGGCTTGTATCAACACAGCGGTTGTTCTGTTGATCGCTTGCTGATTAAACTTATCATGGACGTGAGTTTGGCGTGATTTATGGGGTTGCTGGAGTTGAACGACCAAGAGAGTTGCATTCACCTCTTCGGAGCCCAGGTGTCATTTCTGCTTACATAAGGTCTCGCGTTTTTTTTTTTTTTTTTGTTCAATGGTGGAAAGATAAACCTGAGGATTCGGTTCAGTGCACACAATTCCATCACAGCCAAAAAGCTTTGTTGTTAGTTTAGTGCAGTTTGCTTCCTCGGCATAAGGTAGTGGAAACACGATGCAAAAACTTTGAGTCATTATTTGCTTTCAAAGAAATTTTCAACGTCTCAATCACCTTGTATTTATAGAAAATCAGTCATCAAATTGAATAGGCAACCAATTATACACTCCGTTGAAGTTCTCTTGTAAATCATACAATTCCGTGTCCGTTATATTATGAAGCGGAACACCAAATTACGCGTTACAACAACACAATGGTCAAGATTTAATAAGTGGCGACAGTTAAAACTGATGGTGAATGTTAATTTAGATCCTATATTTCCTGCATTGAAACGTGAAACCTTGTTATCAGCATTGTCGTGCATATGGGACAATCACGATCAGTTTGCAACAGTAACAACTGTCTCCAAGGTGAAGAACCTCTAATCGACTAAGTAATGTAGGTACGCAAAGTCGTCAAATTGGCGATTTTCGCTTTAGTTTTTTTTTCCTACAAAAATAATACATAATGCACCTCAAACAATAAAAAAAGTCCCAATTTATATGTCCCGAGACTAAGAAAGAAAAAAGTGCGCAGAATGAATGTTTCCGGGGCGAAATCGCCGGCCGTTATCTCGCTTTAAAGCACCTAAATCTGCGATCTTAATGGTACCGCGCACCCATTAAGAAGAGCCCAAATTATAGCGCTTAATCAAAATGAGTTGCGCTTCTCTTCGGACCCCCTTGACGATAAATTAAAGAACGCGCAAGCAATTCGGACTAATTGCGTTTGCGAGAGCACTCTGAGGCTGCGTTCGCTCGTTTTGCTTCTGCTGTTTTCTCGTGTACTTGCGGTCAATTTGCAAGCTCGCAATTTAAGATCTGGTTCTTGGTTGATTTGTTTCTTTTTCCACAGCAATTTTTTAGCAACAATCTGGCAGTGAACAGGACGGGGCTGTACGGGAGGAGTGACCCCTACTACGATAACAGGAATTACCCCTCGAGCGGAAGCTACAGGCAAGGAGGCGGGTACTACAGTGCCGATAGACAGAGTTACGAATCCACCGAGAGGGAGACCGGAAGGCCCCCATATTCGTACGAAGACGCAAGAGCTAGAGCGGCCAATAGGAGTTACGATGCGCGGACGGGGGTAACCTCCGGGGGCAGGAGCAGGGTTGGGGCCTACACGGAAACGAGAACAGACTCACCCCAGTACAGGTGAGTTGGTTTTTTAAATTTGGATGAATCTTTATATACCTGTAAAAATGAACAGGCAAGCTCAAGAATCATCCAGTCAGTACGAACAGTCTGGGCAGTACGACCAATCCGGACAACGTAGCCAATCCGGACAACACAGCCAATCCGGACAATACGGCCAATCCGGGCAATACGACCAGTCTGGACAGTACGGTCAATCCGGACAGTACGGCCAGTCCGGTCAATATGGCCAGTCCGGACAGTACGGCCAGTCCGGACAGTACGGCCAATCCGGACAATATGGCCAACCCGGACAAAGCCAGTCGGGACAAACAAGCCAATCATCATCCTACTACGGGTCGTCCCGATACGAATCCTCCGGCCAACCTGGTCAAGCATCCGGAAGCTCAAGATCCAGTCAGTACGAATCCTCCGGTCAAGCCGGTCAAGCATCCGGAGGCTCAAGATCCAGCCAGTACGAAACCTCCGGTCAAGCATCCGGAGGCTCAAGATCCAGCCAGTACGAAACCTCCGGTCAAGCATCCGGAGGCTCAAGATCCAGCCAGTACGAAACCTCCGGTCAAGCATCCGGAGGCTCAAGATCCAGCCAGTACGAAACCTCCGGTCAAGCATCCGGAGGCTCAAGATCCAGCCAGTACGAATCCTCAGGTCAAGCATCCGGAGGCTCAAGATCCTCCAGCCAGTACTACGATCAGTACAGTGGCCAAAGCCGCAACACCTATGCTTCAAGTCCTTACCGAAGCAGCAGACCATACTCTAGCAGTTATGACATTCTCGACGCTCCAGGGAGTGCCTATGGCCCCAAAAATGGCAGCGAAAGGTGTATTCCGAAGTGTTTCGCGGAGAAAGGAAATCGGGTACGATTTGTCCCTTTGTACTTTTCCAGAATTTTATTATTAACTGTGTAGGGCTTTCCCGGTGTGCCTGGCATATCGGGGGAAAAAGGTCAGCGCGGTTTCCCCGGAGAAGAAGGTATAATGGGACCTAAAGGCGACAAGGGCGAGCCCGGTCCGATCGGGCCGCGAGGTCCTAAAGGAGATCGAGGCAAAATGGGCGTTCCTGGTTTTCCTGGCATTAACGGGATTCCCGGGTTGCAAGGACCTCCCGGACCATCTGGGCTACCGGGTTTGGACGGTTGTAATGGTACTGATGTAAGTATAAATGATGTAGTGTTTCCCCCTCTAAATAATCTCAATAAAGGGTTTTCCTGGTGTGGATGGTCTGCCCGGAGAATCAGGACCTCGCGGTTTCCCTGGAATACCAGGGACTAAGGGCGAACGAGGTGAAGACGCCCATTGCGAAATTAATCTAAAGGGACAAAAGGGTGAACCCGGACGAGATGGAGTCACGGGTCCTGCAGGTAATCCCGGTCCTGTAGGTCCACAAGGTCTACCAGGAGTGCGCGGTGAAACTGGCGTTTCGGTAATCAAGAAAAATTGATTAAATATGTAGCCTACATAAAAATTGTAGGGTGTTAGAGGTCCACCTGGTCCCAAAGGCCAAAAAGGTAATATGGGTATAGGTTTCGAAGGCGCAAAGGGTGATAAGGGTCAGAAGGGTGAAAGAGGACCAAGAGGTTCATCCCCGCCGCAAGTCCAGGTTGGTAATGGAACAGCCCATATTGGTCCCAAGGGCGAGCCTGGCCACAAAGGTGAAGTTGGTAATTGGGGACCTATAGGACCGAAAGGAGAACCGGGTATAGAAGGGGACATGGGTATACCTGGTGGAATTGGAATGAAAGGAGAGAAAGGATTATCAGGGCCTCCAGGACCAAGAGTAAGATATTTCCCACCATTAATAAATCGTGTTTGTAATTAGAACATAATTTCAGGGAAGAGACGGTTTCGCTGGCCCTCCTGGTCCCCCCGGACAAAAGGGAGACAGAGGCACTGAAGGTTTACCGGGCTTATCTGGAAGGCCAGGTTTGAAAGGAGAGCCAGGTAAAGATGGACCTGCCGGATTTCCTGGATTAGTGGGTCCACCGGGACCTCCCGGTGGTGGGAAAGGGCGTCCTGGACCTCCTGGACCACAAGGACCTCGAGGTTATCCAGGACCTATGGGACCTAAAGGCATGGACGGATTCCCTGGAGATCCAGGACCGAGAGGACCTATTGGGCCGCCTGGAGGACCGGGCGTCAACGGCAGGCCAGGACCTGAAGGTGCACCAGGTGAAAAAGGTCAAAAAGGAGAGTCAGGTTCAATTGGGTTCCCTGGAGCTGATGGACCTAGAGGTTATCCCGGACCAATTGGAGCTCCAGGCGCGCGAGGTTTACCCGGCGAAAAAGGAATTTCGATAATGGTATTTGCTGTGGTAATAGTATTCGGTAAAAATTTTAATGATGCGGTTTAGGGACCTAAAGGTGATAATGGAGAACCTGGAAGGGACGGTGAACCTGGACAAAAAGGAGAAAGGGGTTTCCCTGGCTCTCGCGGTGCTCCGGGTGATGCCTTGAATGGTATTCCCGGCTTGAATGGTCCCCCAGGACCACGTGGTGAAAAGGGAAACTCTGGCAGACCTGGCTTGCATGGAAGCCCGGGATTGCCTGGTGAAAAAGGCGACATTGGTGGTAGATGTATCGATTGCATACCTGGAGGAAAAGGCGAGAAGGGTGAACCTGGTTTCCCTGGCCGAGATGGGGATGTTGGTCCTCGTGGTCCACCTGGTGCACCAGGTTTCGTCGGACTTCCCGGATTAGATGGTCTACCAGGCCGTCAAGGTGCACCTGGTCGGCCGGTAGGTATTCGTATTACAGTCTTACCATGTTTTATGACCATTCTTCATAGGGTAAAGACGGTGAAGCAGGTATGCCGGGAGATCAAGGAGCTCCAGGTGAATCAGCAATAGTTCCCGACAGTCTCGTTAGAGGGGAAAAAGGCAACAAAGGCGAGAGAGGATATGCTGGTCAATTGGGGCCTAAGGGTTTACCTGGACCTCCAGGAATTGTCGGAGAACCAGGATTGCCCGGAATGCCCGGCGAAAAAGGTGATCGAGGATACGACGGATTCCCTGGTACTGACGGAAAACCGGGAACAGCTGGTATCCCTGGTGTAAAAGGAGAAAAGGGCACGAGCGTGAAAGGTGAACCTGGGTCGTCTGGAAATCCAGGACGTAAAGGTGAAAAGGGAGAACCTGGACGTCAAGGCACGAAAGGCCCTGCAGGACAATGCCCCGAAAGCATAACCGCACAAATGAGAGGAGATCGTGGTGCTCCAGGTCCTAAAGGCGAACCCGGAATTACAGGTTTCCCCGGTTCACCAGGCGAAAAAGGTGAGCCTGGTCAGACGGGAACTAGAGGTTCTCCGGGACAAGATGGACCACCGGGACCGGTAGGAAGAAGAGGTCTTCCAGGTCCGAGGGGTGACAAGGGCGATATCGGTCCGATGGGTTTCCCTGGCGAAAAGGGAAGAGACGGTTCACCTGGATTCCCAGGCTTAGCTGGAGGCAAAGGTGGCAAAGGAGAAGCCGGAATTCCCGCTGTTGGACCACCGGGACCTCCAGGACCAATGGGTTATAAAGGCGAGAAAGGATTGCCAGGTTCACCTGGAAAAACTGGATCGCCAGGTCAACCAGGTTTATCTGGATTGATGGGAGAAAAGGGAGACGTAGGTGTTCCTGGATTGAACGGTCTTACCGGACCTCCGGGGCAAAAAGGAGAACCAGGACCTTTAGGTCCACCAGGAATTCCTGGAGCTTCAGGACTATCAGGGCCTGGCGGACAAAAAGGCGAACCGGGATTAAAGGGCGATCAGGGTACTCCAGGATTACCTGGCTTCCCAGGAATTAAGGGTGAATCTGGCATACCGGGACTGGAAGGACCAAAGGGATTCCAAGGACCATCTGGACGTCCTGGACCTCCAGGACCGCCAGGAATGGATGGACTTCCGGGACCGAATGGAGAAAAAGGAGACAGAGGATTCGGGGGACCTCCTGGACCGCAAGGGTTAGTCGGCATGCCAGGATCTATTGGGTATCCTGGAGAAAAAGGTGACACAGGACCAGGTGGTCTCCCTGGATTGATGGGACCCGCAGGAAGACCAGGATTTAAGGGAGAACCTGGGCTACCGGGATTGCCTGGCGAAAAAGGCAGTCAAGGAGAGGTATCTGCAAAGGGTCAGAAGGGTGAACCTGGAATTTCTGGTTTAAGAGGACCTGACGGATTACCGGGCAGACAAGGCATCTCTGGACCTAAGGGCGAGGCAGGTTTTAATGGTCAGAGCATTCCCGGACAAAAGGGTGACCGCGGAGCACCAGGTCTTCCTGGAATCAATGGCCAACCCGGCATTCCCGGACAAAAGGGTGACCAAGGAGTAGCCGGTTTCCCAGGACTGAAAGGAGAAAGAGGTTTTCCTGGGGAACAAGGTGCTCCTGGTATCGATGGTTTATCTGGAGAAAGGGGAGAAAAAGGTGATATCGGCTTCCCCGGACAACCAGGCTATTCTGGAGAAAAAGGTGACATCGGTTTGCCAGGCCGCAGTGGTCTTGACGGAAACAAGGGAGAAAGAGGACCCCAGGGACCACTCGGACCAGTGGGCTTCCCTGGTCCAAAGGGAGAGTACGGTGAACGCGGTGCACCTGGTCTACTCGTGACTGTAAAAGGTGACAAAGGCGAACCGGGTCCATCAGGATTGCGTGGCCTAGAAGGCGAAAAAGGTGATCGAGGGTATCCAGGTCAGCCAGGATTGTCAGGAGAGAAGGGCAATGCAGGATTCCCTGGACCTAAAGGCGACGCGGGTTATCCAGGACAAGCGGGCGCAAAAGGTTGGTGTAATGCATCGATTAACATGAGATAATTTTATTTTTGTAGGTGATCGAGGGTTGTCTGGTATTCCGGGAGCACCTGGAGCTACCGTAAAAGGAGAGAAAGGTCTTCCAGGTTTGCCTGGAAAGCAAGGACGGGAAGGCATTCATGGTATCCCTGGGGAGAAAGGAGAACGTGGGCTTCCAGGATTACCTGGTGTTGCTGGTGCGGCCGGCATACCTGGACCTGTCGGCGCGAAAGGTGAAAAAGGTGAAATCGGTTTCCCTGGACCCGTCGGTCCACAAGGAGCGGTTGGTTCACCAGGACGTGATGGTTTCCCTGGCGCTCCTGGTTTGCAAGGAGACAAAGGCGATAGAGGTCCACCAGGTTTAATCGGCACACCTGGCGAGAAAGGAGATCGTGGTATAACGGGCTTGCAAGGTCCTCCTGGTTACAATGGAGAAAAAGGCGACAGAGGATATGACGGACAACCTGGACTGCCTGGTCCTGTTGGAATGATAGGAGAGAAAGGTTTCCCGGGAGCGCCTGGAAACCCCGGAATATCAGGAATCCCAGGAGTTATAGGTAAAATATTGAATTTTGCGAATTCGGGTACTTAATAGATGCTGCAGGTCAGAAGGGAGAACCAGCACCTCCAGGCCGGCCAGGTCCTAAAGGAGACAAGGGCGCAGTCGGACCTCCTGGACGACCAGGAGAACGCGGTTTGCCAGGTCCGATTGGTCCTCCTGGACGAGACGGTATACCAGGCGAGAAGGGTGATCGTGGAAGAAACGGTTTCCCAGGTACTCCCGGTGTAGCAGGCGAAAAAGGCGACAGAGGTGAAGTAGGTATCGTCGGTATTACTGGACCAGTGGGCGAACCAGGTCCCAAAGGAGAAGCAGGAGCGGCTTGCGAAGCAATTGGTGATTATCTAACGGGAACATTGTTGGTTAAACACAGTCAAAGCGTCGAAGTACCGCGCTGTGAGAGCGGGCACATTCAATTATGGGAAGGTTACTCTTTGCTTTATGTTGAGGGTAACGAGAAGGCACACACACAAGACTTGGGTCACGCCGGTTCTTGCGTTAGGAAGTTCTCTACTATGCCGTTTGTCTTCTGCGATTTCAACAACGTTTGTAACTATGCTAGTAGGAACGACAAGTCTTACTGGTTGTCGACTAGTGCACCTATTCCTATGATGCCGGTGGAGGAGTCTGCCATTAGACAGTACATCTCCAGATGCGTGGTGTGCGAATCACCTGCCAATGTTATCGCAGTCCACAGTCAGTCCTTGTCGCTACCGGACTGTCCCAACGGATGGAGCTCGTTGTGGATTGGTTACAGCTTCATCATGGTAAGTATTCGCGTGTTTGTATCTTCAGGAAAATACATTTCTTTGTGTGTTAGCACACTTCCGACGGCTCCGAAGGCGGTGGTCAATCCCTGGTGAGCCCGGGCTCTTGCCTGGAGGACTTCCGCGCGACGCCCTTCATCGAATGCAACGGCGCCCAAGGCACCTGTCACTACTTCGCCAACACCCTCAGCTTCTGGTTGGCCACCATCGAATCCAACCAGCAGTTCCAGAAGCCGCTGAAGCAGACGCTAAAGGCCGGCAACGTCCGAGACAGGATAAGCAGGTGCCAAGTATGCATCAAAAACTAGCACGCCGCACGATCTAGGCCTTTTATTATTTTGTTGACTCGATGGGTCAGTCACACTGCCTGTGCGAATGTCCCATCCGAAAATGTGTTCAACCTCATAGTGTTCCTTGATTTTCCGAGTCCTTGTCCATCCGTCGACCCGGACTCTCGACCGGATGGACAAGCACTCGCCCAATTTTTGTACCATAAGCTTTGTAACTTTTTTAATACTGCCGTGCCATGTTTGTATAACATTAAAAACGCATGTAAAGAGTTTTGTATAGTACTTAGTCTAAGTTGTATGTATGTAATAATACCACACGCTATAAAACTGTATGTTAAAGAAATTATCAGTGGTATAGAAAAATAGGGCGGTCACAGTTCTTTTTTTTAAGTTTCGCTGTGATTTTTAATAGCATTTTTAGCAGAGTAGTTATCTTCTAAAGAGAATATTTTTGTAATTAATAATTTTAATGGTGCTATGTATCCCTGTAACAATAATTTATGTGTTCGCTTTAAGTCTGCAGTGATCTTTTTTTTTATATAAACACAACGGAAAGTGTCGTCACATATTTTTTACTTTTATATTAACTACATTCCCCATTTCGCATTCTCTTTCTAAACTTCTAGTCAAAGGACGAATCCAAAAATTTTCTAAATCGTCTGGGTTGGGTATCACTGCACGTTGTAATTTCTCTAGCTCTTACAATCTCTTTGTTTCATTAAAACACTGCCATTGTAAAATAAATAAATATTACTTAAACAGTATTGTTAGTTTTTTTTCCTGGACCTTGCATTAAAAAGATGAATAGTTAAAAGCTTTTTCTGAGCTAAAAAAGTTAAAAGGAAAACTTGTCTAATTTCAGTGAAGTGAAAAAGGCTCTTTCAAATGCAATAGCTACAACAAAAATGTATGTGTTATAGGTAACAAATGTAATTATTACTCTAGTTTTTACGGTGACAACAAAATATGGGCAAAATTATCATAATGGAGGATTATGCAACACATAATACACGTAAGGTGAAACCACTATTGAATAAAATCGTGTATGACTATATACACAAAAGTTCCCTCCAAATTTGTTCGTTATAAGATGTAAAAAGAGAGCTTGATGATGAGAAAATCTTTCTTCAAATAAGTTAGTCAAAATTAAAAAAAACTTTAGCTATTTACCTATAATTTTTGTGCAGTTTTACACAGATGCACAAATGACATTTACTTCATACTGCAATTCTTTATGTAGGAGAGTATGAATGGTTGCATAACATGTAAGACTGTTAAATCAGTGGCGCATCGACAACATGATCAAGGTAGGGTAGAAATAGAGAAGAAAGATGGTAAAAAAGAGCAATATCTATAAACTAGGGTCCTGCTGTTACAAAAACAATGTAACACCTATTTGCCATTCAAAGATGTCACGTGTACGTTTACAATATATTGCGGTGTTGGTGGATTTTTCAATTTGACACTATTGTTTGAACAGCCACATTTACACACAACCGTTCTCCTCAAATTAAGAAGTGCCTCAATTAAATATGCTGAAATATGCACAAACGTCATTTCTAGCCTGAAACGATATAATCATTGACACGAAGACGTAACGACAATAACATTTAAAAAAATTAGACACGCATGTGTGACCTAACAGCACATGTGTTGTTTGCACGTGACTTCACACTTTGGCGAGCACGTTCGATAAAAATTACAGATATTAAAATTCCATTTTCTTTTGTGAGCGTCCGTCATAATTTACATATTGACCGTCACATGTGATTTAGCTGACACAGAACCCACAAAAGCGTTTACGCAAGAGCTGCATCTGAAGACTCGAGTGGAAGAGCGTCTAGTTCTCGTTGATTGAGACATAGGAAGAAACAGGTCTATTGGCACCTTAATTAATACTGGTTTAATTAAAAACCGATAAATTCCAAGTATGTTGCGGTTAATTAGGTGGCGACCGAATATTGGTAGTTTTCATGCAAATAGCTGGCGGACATCGGAGAGTGCTGGTTTATGAAACGATTTATTATCTTCGTTAATAAACATTATTGTCGATAATAAATCTTGATTGTGGCGAGACTTGTTATAAATTCTGTATTTATTAATGCGAAAATATCAAGCATCCGGGGAAAGATGTTTTATTGCCTTGTTAATATTGCAGCTACCCGCATAAATTAATAAAGGACTTGTGGCAAGTAAGTGGCGAGTATTGCCCGTTATTGAAATGCAATTGCGAAAGACCGTGAAGAAAATAAAACGGAATTTTACTGAAAATTCTCTTACGAGTTTCACTCACTGACCCAATTTGCGATTTTGATCAGAAACCCAACCCATCGCCTCCAAAATTTATTTCGACAAGATAAGGCCCTCTGTTTATGTAAGTCGCGTAAATCATCGTGCCATCTTTATTATGTTTTCCGTTAGGCAATTTTCGCTCGACTTAATCTCCCCGGAAAAGAATAAAAAAGCCGAGTAAATTGTATCTGCGAGCCGATGATGGGTGAGAACCCGTCCTTATCACGGCATTAATCGTCCCATTAATCAAAGCACGAACCCCAGATAGCATCGGCCGCCGCGCCGTCCCAGAGCTCATCCCGGACTCCCGGAAACGCTGACCAAAACACGTGCACGCCCTAAAAACGAAACCGTTGCATGGTCCCTAATTAACATAGCTAATTAAGTCGCAAGGGTGCGCTTTGCGCATCTGTTATTAAGAGCAGCGGCGGCGCTCACAGTTATTTTCTTTAAATTATTATCGTTCTTGTTTTTATTATTTTCAGTTGTTTCAATCATATTCTATTTTTTCACTAATAAATATTTGAAAATTGTCTCAGCTTAGTGGTCAAGTTTGACAGTCATAATTCATAAGTGATAAATAGACCCTACCCCGGATTTTGGTGATTTGGAAAAACCCACGTTTAAGGGCGGTGCGTGATTGAAGGGTTTAGTGCCTGCTACGAGTAGCTAGTAACCTATTTAAATTTTATTACAGTGGTCATCTCTCAGGACCGCTTTACCTGTCGGTTATGAAGAAGTAATTTTACCCGAGAAATATCTAAAACTGTGTTCATTTTACTGTTCGTTAGTGAAAAGATCCGTTATTGGATGATTTCTTATTTTATGTGTCCGTTCTCGGAGGTTTCCAACAATCACACAAGTTGGAAATCAAAGAAACCCATTTCCTCAATACCATCTAGCAATTTGAGTTATAGTTGAAAGTAAATGGGTTTTGATTAATTTTAGTATACCTACAAAAACTACTAAAATGTGAATAATATGGCAAGTTCCACAAAATAAAATAGGATATAAACATTCGTTGTGATTGTCTAGGATATATTATTTTAAAAATTCGATAGTTTCGTTGTTTTCATTTTTTAGAAGGAAAGATAAAAATGTAATTTCTTCATATAATTCGAGGCCACAAACGTCCCTACTTTTTTTAAAACAAGCACTTTTTCAAGATTATATTTAAATTATCTAAGAAAATAGAGGGTGGGAGGAATACTTGCTAAGATAAGAGTGACTTTGGCAAATCGCATATCCTCAAAAAAAATCAAGGGTGGGTGGGCGGGGCTAATATTTGCTAAGATGAGACTGATTTTGGGAAATGGTGTGTCCTCTAAGAAAATAGAGGACGGGTGGAGCTAGTACTTACTAAGAGAAGACTGACTTTGACAATTATATAAATAATTATCAAATGTAAACTTTTGTTTCAGATCACATATTGGTTCATTATCACCTTCATAAAAAAATATTTCTATATTTTGCTCCATGGAATTACTTTTTCCTTTTCGAACCAAGACTGACTTTCAAGCCCTTTATTTTCTTAGAGGGTACGTCATCTGTCAAAATCACTCTTATCTCAACAACTACTAGCTGAGCCTACCCACCCTCTATTTTCTTAGAGGAACCGTCAATTGCCAAAATCAGTCTTATTTTAGCAAGAACTAGGTCCGCCCACCCGCCCTCTATTTTCTTAGAGGATCTGTCAATTGTCAAAATCGGTCTTATCTTAAAACGTACTAGCCCCACCCACCCACCGTCTATTTTCTTACAGGGTACGTCATCTGCCAAAATTATTCTTATCTTAGCAGGTACTAGCCCCGCCCACCCACCCTCTCTTTTCTTAAAAGGTATGTCATCTGCCAAAATCAGTCTTATTTTAGGAAGAACTAGGCTCGCCCACCCGCCCTCTATTTTTTTAGAAGATCCGTCAATTCTTAAAATCAGTCTTATCTTGGCAAGTACTGTCCCCGCCCACCCTCCCCCCTTTATTTTCTTAAAGCATACGTCATTTGTCAAAATCAGTTTTATCTTAAAAAGTACTAGCCCCACCCACTCGCCCTTTATTTTCTCAGAGAATACGTCATTTGCCAATCAGTCTTATCTTAGCAAGCTTTAGCCCCACCCACCCGCCCTCTGTTTTCTTAGGGGGTATCTCATTTGCCAAAATAGGTCTTATCTTAACAGCTACTAGCAAAATGGCAAATGATATACCCTCTAAGAAAAGAGAGGGTGGGTGGGCGGGATTAATGCCTGCCAGGATAAGACTGATTCTTGGCAAATGACATACCTACTAAGAAAAGGGAGGGTGGGTGGTCGGGGCTAGTACTTGTTAAAATAAGACCGAGTTTGGCAAATGAGATACTTTCTAAGAAAAGAGGGGGTGGGTGGACATGGCTAGTACCTGCTAATCTAAGATTGATTTTGGCAAATCTAAGAAAATAGAGGGCGGGTGGGTGGGACTAGTACCTGCTAAATTCAGTTTTATCTTAGCAGGTACTAGCTCACCCTCTTTTTTCTTAGAAAGTATCTCATTTGCCAAAATCGGTCTTAATTTAGCAAGTAGTAGCCCCGCCCACCCACCCTTCTTTTCTTAGAAGGTATGTCATTTGCAAAAATCAGTCTTATCCTGGCAGGTATTAGCCCCACCCACCCACCCTCTCTTTTCTTCGAAGCTATGTCATCTGCCAAAATCGATCTTATTGTAGCAGATACTCATCTTGTCACCCGTCCTATATTTTCTTACAGGGATCTCATTTGCCAAAGTCAGTCTTACCCTAGCAGGTACTAGCACCGCCCACCCAACTTCATTAGGCAAAATCGATGTTATCTTAGCAGTTACAACCTATGATTCGACTGATTTTGGCAAATGACATATCCTCTAAGAATAGAGAGGGTGGGTGGGCGGGGCTAGCACTTGTTAAAATAAGAACGATTTTGGCAAATGAGATAATTTCTAAGAAAGGGGAGCATGATGCAGAAATAAAGTGTTTGAAAAAGCTGAAAATTTTAGAGTTTTAGATTTGTCATTTGCCAAAGCCAAGCTCATTTTAGCAGGTACTACCCTTGCCCACCTACCCTCTATTTTCTTAGAGAATAAATCATCTGCCAAAATCAGTCTTATCCTGGCATGTATTAGCCCCACCCACCCACCCTCTCTTTTCTTCGAGGGTATGTCATCTGCCAAAATCGATCTTATTGTATCAGATACTCATCTTGTTACCCGCCCTATATTTTCTTAAAGGGATCTCATTTGCCAAAGTCAGTCTTACCCTAGCAGGTACTAGCACCGCCCACCCAACTTCATTATCCAAAATCAGTGTTGTCTTAGCAGTTACAACCTATGATTCGACTGATTTTGGCAAATGACATAACCTCTAAGAATAGAGAGGGTGGGTGGTATTATTGTTAAAAAAAGACCGATGTTGTCAAATGAGATACGTTCTAAGAAAAGAGAGCACGATGCAAAAATAAAGTGTTTGAAAAAGCTGAAAATTGTAGAGTTTTAGATTTGTCATTTGCCAAAATTAGTCTTTTATTAAAAAGTACCCACTCTCTATTTTCTTAGAGGGTATGTCATTTGCCAACAGTAGTTCTATCTGAGCAGGTACTGGCCCCGCCCACTTCTCCCTCTATTTCCTTAGAGAATACGTCATTTGCCAGGTACTGGCTCCACCCACTTTTTTCATATTCGCTCTATTGTCATGTGATTGTCCTCTACAGTTGTTTAAGTCAAGACCAAGATCAGTCAGGTCTTGAAGTAGTACTTCTTTTAATTCTCCGGCGCGGCGGTTATATTTTCAACAGGGAGAAATTTTATAAAATGTTCTTCAATTTTAGGACTTTCTATAATGTTTATATATTTTGAATGATTTTAAGTTCTTCTGCTTGGCTTACATCAGAAGTAGAGTCCAAAATTATTGAATAACACACTGCCTCTAAAGGAGACTTTAAAATGAGAACCAAGAACTTTAGGTCCAGCAGGAATTCCTGGACCTTCAAGTCTTGAAGATCAAAAAGGGCAACCGGTATTAAGGGGCGATCTACGTGCCCCAGAATTACCTCGATATCCAGAAATTAAAGGTGAACCTGACATACCGAGACAAGAAGAACCAAAAGAATAGCAACGACCATCTGGAGTTCTTGAACCTCCAGAACCGCCAGGAATGGACGAACTTTCGGAACTGAATGAAAAAACAGGAGACTGGGGATTCGATGGACTTCCCGGACCTCAAGCGTTAGTCGGCATACCAGGATTTATTGGGTATCCTGGAGAAAAAGGCGACACGGGATCAGATTGATTGGACCCCCAGAAAGACTAGGATTTAAAAGACAACCTGGATTCCTGGGATTGCCTGGCGAAAAATGCAATCAAGGAAAGGTACTTGCTAAGGTTGAGAAAGGTGAGCATGGAATTTCTGGATTAAGAGGACTCGACGGATTACCTGGCAGACAAGGGATCTCTGGAGCTAAAGGCGAATCAGGTTTTCCTGGTTAGAGCATTCCCAGGCAAAAGGGTCACCACGGTGCACGAGGTCTTTCTAGAATCAATGGCATCAACAAGCTGCTTTCCCAGGCCTGAAAGGAGAAAGAGGTTTCCCTGAGAAACGAGGTGCTCCTGGTATCGATGGTTTATCTGGAGAAAAAGGTGACATCGGTTTGCCAGACCGCAATGTTCTTGATGATATAAGGGAAAAAAAGGACCCCTGGGACCACTCGGACCAGTGGCCTTCCTTGATCCAAAGGGAGAATACGGTGAACGCGGACCTGGATCACTGGTAAATGTAAAAGGCGACAAAGGGGAACCGGCTTCAACAGGATTGCGTCGCCTAGAAGGTGAAAAAATGATCGAGGGTATCCAGGTCAGCCAGGATTGTCAGGGGGAAAGTTCAGTGCAGGATTCCCTGAACCCAAAGCCGACGCGGGTTAGGGATTAATATGAGATAGTTTTGTTTTGTAGGTGATCTAAGGTTGTCTGGCCAACCTGGATCCTGTTGGAATGATTGAAGAGAAAGGTTTCCCGGCTGCGCCTGGCAATCCCGGTATATCAGGAATCCCAGGAGTTATAGGCAAAACATTGAATTTTGCGAATTCTGGTACTTAACAGATGCTGTAGGTCAGAAGGGAGAACCAGCACCTCCAGGCCAGCCAGGTCCCAAAGGAGACAAGGAAGTAGTCGAACCCTCTGAACCACGAGAGGAACGTAATTTGTCAGGTCCGATTGGCCCTCCTGGACGAGACGGTATACCAAGCGTGAAGGGTGGCCGTGGAAGAAACGCTTTTCCAGGTACTCCAGGTCCAGCGGGCGAAAGAGGCGACAGAAATGAAGTAGATATCGTCCGTAGTACTGGATCAGTGGGCAAACCAGGTCCCAAAGGAGAATCAGGACCGGCTTGCTAAGCAATTGGTGATTATCCAACGGAAACATTGTTGGTTAAACACAGTCAAAGCGTCGAAGTACCGCTCTGTGAGAGCCGGTTGAGGAGTCTGCCATTAGACAGTATATCTCCAGATGCGTGGATGAAACTCTTTGCTGATGCGTTACACGTACCTGAAACAGAATGAACAAAGGTTCAATGAATCAGACGTACATTTATTACAGCTTCCAATAATCCCAGAATCGTTGCAGCTACGCCACTGACTGCGGCCAGAAACCGAGTGTTTATTTACAGTCGTTCCCGCAGGTCCAACACGCCCGACATTCAACGATTTAAATGAGGATGTCTTTGAAACATACATAGATAATTACAAGGAATACCTCGATTCGTTCTGGTGGGTTTAGAATGGGTTGCAATTGAACGCATCTGCCGTTGTTGCATCACCGCAAGCTGCACGAAATGGCGAGTAAGACGTGTTGTGTGCGAGCATTCAAGTCTCCGATTCATTTGAAAGATTTAATCACCGAGTATTGATGTCTTGCGTTAGTTACTGGCGATGATACGCGGAATTTGCGACGCTTGGAGGTGGCGATATGGGATTGTTGTGCGAAGGACGCGGTTTTTATCAGTTAGACTATATCTTTAGAAAATTATAAGCAAATGGAAAATAATCAAAAACGCGCGCCTAATTTAAGTATTTTATAAAGAGGAAGTAAGACAATAAAAATTACCGTTACTTATTATGTCTTGATATATTCATCACCACTGCAATTTTCCTCGAACGTGTGCAGATGATGGCGTCGCAAAAAGTGTTCATTTACAGGAGGAATTAAAATTAGCATCACGTTTCTGTTCAGTGGTTTTAAGTGCCAGTTAATTAAAGAAAAGTTTACTTTGTTACAGTTTTTTATTATTAAAGTGTGATTAAGTAAAAAGTAAGTAATCTTTAAGTAACATTTTGTACGCAGCTGCGTCACGTTATAACTTATATTAAATTTAACCAATATAAGCAAATTAATGGAATTATCACGTCAAATGGAATTTAACCACTTCATAAGGATTTCAGCGACGTTGTTAAGATAAATCAACAAGATGTAGGTAAGTAAAATTATCGCGAAATTTGGACGCATAAAACATACTTACAAACATGCATAATGATACAAAGTAACGGTATTGAAGGATAATGCAGGAAATTATTAACATACGGTTTTCTGACCGAAATTTGTTCTTGTTTCAATTAAATTTTGTATTGTGAATTATCACTAAGGTCCCTGAGTTAAGGTAAAAATTGTTTATTGTTTAGATTCAGTTTAGATTTGCCAAAAAAATTAAATGTTAAGGTGTCAATACTTGGCTTAAGCATCACTTGATAAACCTTACAGAACCTCCACGACATTAACCCACTTCTGCCTCCCTATCCATCAAATCTTCGCTCTTCCTCGCCACGCGAGGATTTAAGTAATGACAGTAATTCAGTTTTATTGCACCTTTCATTACCGCCGCGTTTTTTCGCGTTTCGATTCACGAGCGGCCATCCATCAGCCGGAACTCCGCACTCCAATAAAGTCAATAGTTGGACATAGGCGTCTCATAAATCGCAATTACAGGGGCACCGGCTATGACGTGAATAATTCATCGCGCTTTTCCCGAGAATGGGAGCACGTGCTCCGCACATCCTCGTAATTAATTTAGCGATGACAAAAATGGTCCTTTCCGCGTCGAGGCACAGGTGAGGCACGCCATCCCAAGATAAGTTGCTGTGTAATACGTCCGAGCAATGGAGCAGTTACCGTTGCTCGTAATCAGAAGTAATTCTCGGGTTATTAAAGCCAACAGCGCCATCTGCTGCCGGCGAGTCGCAAAGGATGGATGATTTATCGCCGCCCGAATTGGACGAATAATTGCTCCGGGGGGACGTCTTACTTTCTTCCGTGAGGCGAAAAATGCCAGGTATTTGTCAACGTTTATTACGACAAATGGGCTGCAGCAACACTGTAATGAACAAAAAACGGAAGCCAAAATTGTAATAAAAACCGGGATTTAAGCCCGAAAATGGCAAATTAGATATGTTTCTAAATTTTCGACAGAAAAATTTTCCTTTTGTCTATTAGGAGATTTTTATACCTAGAGAAGGATCTCTCAACATTACACGATGTTAAAAGAGAGTTGAACCCCGTCTTGTCAGAACAGGTTCTGGAGACAATACACGATCCGGTAAGGCCTCCCCGAAGAAATAGAAATTCTAATTATCAAAAATCAAGTGTTTAACGACTGGTAGATTTGTGTTTGACCACTTTGTTGGCGTACACAAAGTCCATGACGGAATAATGAAAGGTGCAATAAAATTGAATTACTGTCATTACCTTAAATCCTCTGCGGCGCGCGGAAGAGTGAAGATTTGCTGAATTAACACCCAGAAGTGGGTTAATGTCGCTGCAATTTTGCGGAGGTTCTTATTCGTATTTAATTGATAATGACGGTTTACAGTAATCGAAAAGGCGGGAACTGGAGTGTTGTGAGAAGTGATCATTCTGTCTCATTTGGCAGTCACGCCATTTAGGCATAAGTCAAAACTGACAGTTAAGGACTACTTGCTGAGTTGGCTGCTTTATGTAACGGGTGATTTATCTGCCGGAGGAATTTTTTGATCAGACGGTACAATCTCAAGATGAATTTAAATTACCAAAGTGAATGAAAGCATACTGCGGATCTAAAATGGTTTCTTAATTTTTTTTAATAGAATACTGTCATTTCGTCCCATTAGAAAAATTTGTGCTTATTATTTTTGTGATTTCAAAAGTCCAAAATAAATATTCAAGAACATATAGAGCAAGGATTGTCCTTTTTTGTGTCTAGTGTTTATTAAAATTTCATGTATTTCGACTTGAAGTGTATTGCATATTTTGGACAAGACTGATTTTCGATGAAAAACTAGTCGCTATGCCATGGAGATATGATTTTTAGGATAAAAATTCAAGGGCGATTCATGAACTACAAGTACAAGAGCATGCACTTTATAAAATTTAAATCCAAAAAAAATTAAAAATTCTGAAAATTATAAACATCCCACAAACTCAAAAATCTGGAACAAAATTGTAAATCTTCAAGAAACCCATAACCAAGAAATTAAAAAATGCAAAAACATTTTGCTAAATAAAAAGAAATACTTTCAAGAAATTTAAGAAAATGAAAAACTCAAGAAGCTTCAGAAACTCAGATAACCTAAGAGTCCTAGAAACCCAAAAAATTTAGTGAGACCAGAAAACCCAAGAAACCAAGGAAAGAAATTCTAGAAAATGAAGGAGAAATTTTGGTCAGCGTTTTACAATCTACACGATATTCCTAACATACATGGAGAATTTGACAACAATCGGTCGAGTGGTTTCCAAGATTTTTTGTTTAATAAAAATCGATACAGACTACAGACAACAGACAGACAGACCTAAAGGGAAGACCTACTTTTTCGTACTCTAGGGGCCATGAAACGCATAGAGGAAACATGAAAGTGAGACAATGAAACTAAGAAGCCCAGGAAATTCAAAAAAAGAAGAAATCCAAAAAATCTCAGAATTCCGAGAAATACAAAAAAATCCAACAAATTGATAATTCTGAAGAAACCCGAAGTCCTAAAAAGTATGAAGAATTAAAAGAATAAAAAAATAAAAAATAACTTTCAAGAAATTTAAGAAACTCAAAAAACTCAAGGAGCTTCAGTAACTCAGGTAATCCAAGAAACCAAAAAATGCGAGAAATCTGAGAAATCCAAGAGTCCAAGAAACCCAAAAAATCGAGTGAAACAAGAAAACCCAAGAAACCAAGGAAATTCTAGAAAATGAAGAAGCCCAAGATAACTACGAATCCTTAGAAAACGAAGAAATTTTAGTTAGCGCGTTACAATCTACAAGATATTTCTAACATTAATTTGACATGACTATAATTTGACAAAAATCTGTCGGGTGATTTCGAAGATTTTTTATCTAACAAAAATCAACACAGACTACAGACAACAGACAGACAAACAGATCTAAACGGAAGACTTACTTTTTCGTACTCTAGGTGCCCCGAAACGTCGAAGGAACATGAAAGTAGTAGTTCGTCGAACGCAGCTTATTACAATTTCTCCTTAGCTTAGGCTGGGGAATGAAAAATTAATCCAATAAATCAATAAAACCTAGGAATCCCAGGAAATTCAAGAAATCCAAGAAATTTCAGAAATCCGGGAAATGCAAAAAATCCAACAAATTCTGAAGATTATAAACATTTCAGAAATTCAAAAATTTGGAACAAAATTGTAAAACTTCATGAAGCCCCAGACCAAGCAATTAAAAAAAATCCAAGAAATCCAAGTATGAACATTTAAAAAAATAAAAAAATAAATTTCAAGAAATTTAAGAAACTCAAAAAACTCAAGGAGCTTCAAAAATATAGGTGATCCAAGACACCAAGAAATCAAAAAAGTCTAGTCAGTCAAGAAAACCGAGAAACCTAGGAAATTCTAGAAAATGAATAGCGCTCGATCTACAGACCTAAATGGTAGACCTACTTTTTCGTACTTTTGGGATCATGAAACGTCGAGGAAACATAAAAGTAGCCGTTTCTCCTTAGCTTACTCTCGGAAAGGAAAGATTAGTCCAGTAAGACAATGAAACCTAAAAAGCCTAAAGAACAAAAATCTCAGAAATTCGAGAAAAACAAAAAATTCCAACAAATTCGAAATTTTGTTGGTTATAAAATATTTCAGAAATACAAAAATTTGGAACATAATTTAAAACTTCAAGCAACTCAAAACCAAGAAGCCCAAAATTTTAAAATGTAAAAATTTAAGAAACTCGAAAAACTCAGGAAGCTTCAGGTAACCCAAGAACCCAAGAAATCTAAGAAATCTAAATAAAAGGCACAAAAACCCAAGAAATAGAAAAAATCTAGTGAAACAAGAAGACCCAAGAAACCCAGGAAATTCTAGAAGATGAAGAAGCTCGGGAAAACTAAGAACCCTAAGAAATCGAAGAAATTTTAGTTAGCGCTTTGCGATCTACACGATATTCCTAACATACATACAAAATTTGACAACAATCCGTCTGCTGGTTTAGAAGAATTCGTCTAATCTAAATCGACAGACAGTACAGACAACAGACAGACAGACCTAAATGGAAGACCTACTTTTGCGTACTCTAGGGGTCATGAAACGACAAGAAAACATAAAAGTATCCAGTCGTTCAATGGACTGGATTACAATTATTTCTTAGCTTATTTCCCTCGGAAAGGAAAATTTGATCCTGTGAAAGGACGAAAACTAAGAACCCCAAGAAATTAAAAACACAAGAAACACAGTAAATCTCCGAAATTCGAGTAATACAAAAAATCCAAGAAATTCAATATTCCAAAGATTATCAACATTCCAAAAATCCAAGAATTCCGAATAAAATTTTAAAAATCCAAGAAATCCAAAAGCAAGAACTTTAAAAAATCCAAGAAATTTAACAAATCCAGAAATCCAAAATGCTAAAAAGTATGAACATTTTGATAAATCAAAAAAATTAACTTTCAAGAAATTTAAGAAACTCAAAAACTCAAGAAGCTTCATAAACTGAGGTAACCCAATAAACCAAGAAATGCAAAAAATCTAAAAAGCACAAGTGCCCAAGAAATCCAAAAAATCTAGTGAAACTAGGAGACCCAAGAAACCCAGGAAATTCTAGAATGAAACGTCGAGAAAACATAAAAGTAGCCAGTTCTCCAAAAGACTCGATTACAATTTTTTTTAATATTACGTTCTGGAAGGAAAATTTAATCCAGCGAGGGAAGGAACTCTAAGAAACTCAAGAAATTCAAAAACACAAGAGACGCAAGAAATCTCAGAAGTCCAACAAATTCAAAATTCTGAACATTCAAACATTCAGAAGAAAATTTCAGGATTTGTAGCAACCCAAAGCCGAGAAATAGAAAAAAAAAATTTAAGAAAATTCGAAAAATCCAAAATTCTGAAAAGTATAAACAATCAGAAAAAATATACTTCCAAGAAATTTAGGAAACGCAAAATCTTAAGAAATGCCAGAGAGAGAAACCCAATCCAAAAAATCTATTGAAACAAGGAAACCCAAGAAACCCAGGAAATTATAGAAAATGAAGAAGCCCAAAATAACTAAGAATTCTTAGAAATCGAAAAAATTTTAGACAGCGCTTTACGATCTACACGATATTTCTAACATATATACAAAATTTGACAACAATGGATCTACAGGTTTCGAAGATTTTTTGTCTAATAGACATCAGCACAGAATACAGACACCAGATAGACACACCTAAACGGAAGATCCACGTTTTCGTACTCTAGGGGCATGAAACGTCCAGAAAACATAAAAGTAATAAGTTGTCCAATGTACTCGACCACAATTCTTTCTTAACCTAAGGAAAATTTGATCCAGTGAGACAAGGAAACCTAAGTAGCCCAAGAAATTCAAAAACACAAGAAATCTTAGAAATCCGAGAAATATAAAAAAACCAACAAATTCAAAATTGTAAAGGTCCAAAAATTCGGAAAAATTTCCCGAATTTCAAGCAACCCTAAAACCGAAAAATAAAAAAAAACAAGAAATTTACAAAATTAGAGAAATGCAAAATTCTGCGAAGTATGAACATTTTGATAAATAATTAAAAAAAAAACTCAAGTAATCCAATAAACCAAGAAATGCAAGAAATCTAAAAAGCACAAGAACCCAAGAAATCCAAAAAATCTAGTGAGACAAGAAAACCCAAGAAACTCACGAAATTTTAGAAAATGAAGACGCCCAAGATAACTAAGAACACCTAGAAATGGAAAAAATTTTGGTTGTCGCTTTCCGATCCACACCATATTCCTAACACAATTTGAAAACAATCGGTCTAGTAGTGACTAACAGATCCAAACGGAAGACCTACATTCTTCTACTCTAGGAACCATGAAACGTCGAGGAAACATGAAAGTAGCCGTTCGTTGAATGGACCCTATTTCAAACCCTGCTTAGCTTATGCTCGGGAAGGACGAATTAATGCAGTAAAATAAGGAAATCTAAAAAATCCAGAAAATTAAAAAAAAGTATAAAATCCAAGAAAACTCAGAAATCTGAGAAATACAAAAAATCTAACAAATTCAAAATTTTGAACATTATAAACATTCCAAACTTCCAAAAATATGGAACAAAAGTTTAAAATTTCGAGAAACCCAAGACCAAGAAATTTAAATAATCCAAGAATTCCAAAATTCTAAAAAGTATGAACCTTTTGAAAAATTAAAAAATTTTAACTTTCAAGCAATTTAAGAAACTCAAGAAACCCAAGCAGGTTCAGAAACTCAGGTAACCCAAGGAACCAAAAAATGCAAGAAATCTGAGAAACCCAAGAGTCCAAGAAACTCAATTACAAAATTGTAAAACTTCATGAAGCCCCAGACCAAGCAATTAAAAAAAATCCAAGAAATCCAAGTATGAACATTTAAAAAAATAAAAAAATAAATTTCAAGAAATTTAAGAAACTCAAAAAACTCAAGGAGCTTCAAAAATATAGGTGATCCAAGACACCAAGAAATCAAAAAAGTCTAGTCAGTCAAGAAAACCGAGAAACCTAGGAAATTCTAGAAAATGAATAGCGCTCGATCTACAGACCTAAATGGTAGACCTACTTTTTCGTACTTTTGGGATCATGAAACGTCGAGGAAACATAAAAGTAGCCGTTTCTCCTTAGCTTACTCTCGGAAAGGAAAGATTAGTCCAGTAAGACAATGAAACCTAAAAAGCCTAAAGAACAAAAATCTCAGAAATTCGAGAAAAAAAAAATCCAACAAATTCGAAATTTTGTAGATTATAAAATATTTCAGAAATACAAAAATTTGGAACATAATTTAACACTTCAAGCAACCCAAAACTTAGAAGTCCAAAATTTTAAAATGTAGAAATTTAAGAAACTCGAAAAATTCAGGAAGCTTCAGATAACCCAAGAACCCAAGAAATCTAAGAAATCTAAATAAAAGGCACAAAAACCCAAGAAATAGAAAAAATCTAGTGAAACAAGAAGACCGAAGAAACCCAGGAAATTCTAGAAGATGAAGAAACTCGGGAAAACTAAGAACCCTAAGAAATCGAAGAAATTTTAGTTAGCGCTTTGCGATCTACACGATATTCCTAACATACATACAAAATTTGACAACAATCCGTCTGCTGGTTTAGAAGAATTCGTCTAATCTAAATCGACACACAATACAGACAACAGACAGACAGACCTAAATGGAAGACCTACTTTTGCGTACTCTAGGGGTCATGAAACCACAAGAAAACATAAAAGTATCCAGTCGTTCAATGGACTGGATGACAATTATTTCTTAGCTTATTTCCCTCGGAAAGGAAAATTTGATCCTGTGAAAAGACGAAAACTAAGAAGCCCAAGAAATTAAAAACACAAGAAACACAATAAATCTCCGAAATTCGAGTAATACAAAAAATCCAAGAAATTCAATATTCCAAAGATTATAAACATTCCAAAAATCCAAGAATTCCGAATAAAATTTTAAAAATCCAAGAAATTTAACAAATCCAGAAATCCAAAATGCTAAAATGTATGAACATTTTGATAAATCAAAAAAATAAACTTTCAAGAAATTTAAGAAACTCAAAAACTCAAGAAGCTTCATAAACTGAGGTAACCCAATAAACCAAGAAATGCAAAAAATCTAAAAAGCACATGTGCTCAAGAAATCCAAAAAATCTAGTGAAACTAGGAGATCCAACAAAACCCAGGAAATTCTAAAAGATGAAAGACCCCGAGAAAACCAAGACCCTAAGAAATCGAAAAAATTTTAGTTAGCGCTTTATGGTCTACACGATATTCCTAACGTACATACAAAAATTGACAACAGACAGACAGACCTAAACGGAAGACCTACTTTTTCGTACTCTAGGGGTCATGAAACGTCGAGAAAACATAAAAGTAGCCAGTTCTCCTAAAGACTATATTACATTTTTTTTTAATATTACGCTCTGGAAGGAAAATTTAATCCAGCGAGAAACTCAAGAAATTCAAAAACACAAGAGACGCAAGAAATCTCAGAAGTCCAACAAATTCAAAATTCTGAAGATTCAAACATTCGGAAGAAAATTTCAGGATTTCTAGCAACCCAAAGCCGAGAAATAAAAAAAAAACAAAAAATTTAAGAAAATTCGAAAAATCCAAAATTCTGAAAAGTATAAACAATCAGAAAAAATATACTTTCAAGAAATTTAGGAAACGCAAAATCTTAAGAAAGGCCAGAAATATGAGAAACCCAATCCAAAAAATCTATTGAGAGAAGGGAACCCAAGAAACCCAGGAAATTATAGAAAATGAAGAAGCCCAAGATAACTAAGAATCCTTAGAAATCGAAAAAATTTTGGTCAGCGCTTTACGATCTACACGATATTTCTAACATATATACAAAATTTGACAATAATGGATCTACAGGTTTCGAAGATTTTTTTCTAATAGAAATCGGCACAGAATACAGACACCAGGTAGACACACCTAAATGGAAGATCTACGATTTCGTACTCTAGGGGTCATGAAACGTCCAGAAAACATAAAAGTAGTCAGTTGTCCAATGAACTCGACCACAATTCTTCCTTAAGAATTCCTTCGGGAAGGAAAATTTGATCCAGTGAGACAAGGAAACCTAAGAAGCCCAAGAAATTCAAAAAACAAGAAATCTTAGAAATCCGAGAAATATAAAAAAACAACAAATTCAAAATTGTGAAGATCCAAGGAATCATGAAACGTCAAGGAAACATGAAAGTAGCCATTCCTTGAATGGACCCTATTTCAAATCCTGCTTAGCTTACGATCGGGAAGGGCAAATTAATGCAGTAAAACAATGAAACCTAAAAATCCAGAAAATTCAAAAAAAGTAGAAAATCCAAGAAAACTCAGAAATCTGAGAAATACAAAAAATCTAACAAATTCAAAATTTTGAAGATTATAAACATTCCAAACTTCCAAAAATATGGAACAAAAGTTTAAAATTTCGAGAAACCCAAGACCAAGAAATTTAAAAAATCCAAGTAATCCAAAATTCTAAAAAGTATGAACCTTTTGAAAAATTAAAAAAATTTAACTTTTAAGAAATTTAATGATTGGGTGGTTTCGAAAATTTTTTGTCTAATAAAAATCGATACAGACCACACACAATAGGCAGACAAATAGATCTAAACGGAAGACTTACTTTTTCGTTCTCTAAGGGTCATGAAACGTCGAGAAAACATAAAAGTAGCCAGTCATCCAATGGACGCGTTTACAATCCTTCCTTCGCTTACGCTCCGCAAGAAAAATTTAATCCAGTGAGACAAGGAACCTAAAAAACCAAAGAAATTTAAAATAAAAACAAGAAACAAATAATCCGAGAAATACAAAAAATCCAACGAACTCATTTCTGAAGGTTATAAACGTACCGAAAATCCGGAACAAAATTTTAAAACCTCAAGAAACCGAAGATCAAGAAATTTAAAAATCCTCGAAATTTTAAAAATTGCAGAAATCTAAAATTCTGAAAAGTATAAACATTCAGAATATAAAAAAATAACTTTCAAGAAATTTAGGAAACTCAAAAAACTTAAGAAGATTCAGAAACTCAGGTAAGCTAAGAGACCAAGAAATGCAAGAAATCTGAGAAATCCAGTGAGACAAGGAAACCCAAGAAACCCAGGAAATTCTAGAAAATGAAGAACCCCCAGAAATCGAAAAAATTTTGGTTAACCAATTTAGCGGTAGTTTCCGCGAGTATCTACCTAATAAAAATTGACACAGACAGACAGACAGGCGGACAGACAGACAGACAGGCGGTCAGACATACAGACGACAGAGAGACAGATGAGAGGCAGATAAGCAGAAATGGGAGACCTATTTTTTCATACTCGAGGAACATGGAAATAATCTTTCGCCGAATGTGTTGCAGCAAAAGAAAAATTCAAAACAAACAAAAAATACAGTCTTAAATATATAAACACCAGTTAAATAACATTAAATATTCATTTTATTTAATTTATTATATTATTATTGTTATTCATTTTTAAAACTGTGAAAAATTTTAAAAATTGTGGTACAGGTCTTCAAAACTTTGACACAACTGAGGTTGTAAATGTGCATCAAAATTTTTTAAACGTTTACCAGGCATACGTACACTTCAAAAATTTTTAAATATTAATTTTTCCAAAACTTTAAGTTTCAGTTTTTTAGGCTTGGTTTCAATTTTCAGATTTCCTAGTGGATATACAAGGGGATCACTATAAAGCAATATTATTTCCAGCTCCACTTAATGTTTTGCTCTTGAAGCTTATTTTTGTAAAATGGGACTCTAATAGAATAAATGAAAATTTTTTTGAACTTATTAACATTTCTATACGGGTCATTATGTCCGTGACGTAACTCACCACATGGTTAGTTCATTTTTTCACCATTCAAAAACAAAAAAACCCACACTACTTGAATTACAGACATAAACATATGTCCGTCCACATAAAACACTGAATAATAAACGTTTTTTATTAAGAAATCAGAAAAAACGATCTCCAAACAACACATCACTTTACTTTGACAAATGTATCGATGAAGCATATGGAATCTCACCTACCAATTAAGGACTACGCAGTGACAAACTGACAAAGCTTGTGACAGTATCCACATGTCATCGTACCAACGAGCAGCTTTTTTCTTATGCAAGAACGAACGGTTAAAACTCCTTTATATTTATATTACCATAATAATAAAGCACCGCGCCATGTTCCATCAATAACGAACACGATAAAACGCATAGTGGTAATAATAATGCCAGCACGGAAATATTAAAAGCTGGCATGTGTCTGCGTTTTTATAAATTCTAAACGAATTCAGAGCAGTATTTGCTGCTAAAATACGACTTCCAAAAATAGCAGCACCACAGGCGTCATATCTCGGACGTTGTTTTTTATTATTGCATATATCAATCGGACTGTAATAACTAATAATGAACATTTTACGAAGCCCCAGGACAAGTGCGTCACCGTCCATAAACCTCTTTCAGTACTCAGTGCAGCTGAGGGCCGCAATTTCTATAACCAAACTGGATAATGAAGACAACTCATATCCTCCTCTTTAATAAATTGACAGGAATAAATTATTTCCGGAAAGCAGCAACACCCATAAAACAATAGAGAGGGACATGGGCAGGTGTAAAGCAGCCATTTTCGCCATTCCCACCGTCTTGTCCCGAATCCTGAATCGGAGGTGGTCTTGTTTGCTTTTTTTCGAGACATAAGGCAAACGCTAAATTAAAATTTGTTGGCGGCGAAACCGCAAAACTAAGAAAAAAAATTAATTACTAAATATTTTTAGCTTAATACGTTAAACGTAACATTTTAATAACGGCACGGTGTGCTTGCAAGATGTGTGCCGTAAGAGCGTTTCATGTCGAAATTTGTAATTTCTTAATTCGGCTTCTGGGGGTATTTATTGCTGGTACAGCGTGCAGCATGCAAGGCGGGTAAGTGTTAATTTATGGATGTGTTCCCTCTTGGTGGTGTTTTTTTCCTGGGAATCGAGATGGGTATTAATTTTAAATTCTACTTAAACGGTAATTATTTTTTGAAGGTGAGAAATAATTGTACGAGGAAAATGGCAATTGTAAAAAATGTAAGAAAATATTAACTGGTCTGTATTTTACAATAATAATAATAATAATTTACTACTTACTTTTTTCGTGACTGTAACGCTTCAAAAGACTGGTCGAAGGTTATTTCGACAGAACTTCCCTTCACCCAACAAATCCTTCTTCTTTCAAAATTATCATTTATTTTCTGATTTTTATTTTCTGATAATCTCTATAAACTAAAAACCAGTTGAATTTTTCAATACTCCAATTTTTTATTTTTTATTTCTTTAGTTTTCGGTTTGCATTTTTCCAATTTTCCAACTTTTGAATTTTTCAATTTTTAGATTTTGCAGCTTCTCGAATTAAAATTCCTCGAGTTTTCAATTTTTAACTTCGTAATTTTTCGTTTCAGTTTATTATTTTAATTTTAATTTTTTTTTTATTTTTCAATGTTTCAATTTTAAAATTTTTTGCTTTTTCATTAATTCTTTCAATCATTCGTTTCAAGTTTTCGACTTGCAATTTTTCGTTTCGATTTTCTGTTTTCTTTATTTTGTCAATTTTTCTGTTTTTCAATATTCTGATTTTATTTTTTCTTTTTCAGTATTATATATTTCAAATTTTTGGATTTTTGAATTTTTCGATTTGTAATTTTTCGGTTTTCCATTATTCGATTTTTCAATTTTTAGATTTTTTAATTTTTCGCTTTTTCAGTTTTGGATTTTTACTTTTATTTAATTCCTGGATTTAAGACATTTCATTTATTCGATTTTTCAATTTTTCGATTTTCGATTTTTCAATTTCTGGATATTTAATTTTTGAATTCTTCGATTTTTCACTGTTACAGTATTTCGACTGTGCAGGTTTGACGATTCTATAATTTTTCGATTTTTAAGTTTCTCAATTTTTAATTTCCAATGTTTCAATTTTTTGTAAATCTGCAGTCCTTCGATTTGCAAATTTTCTCGAGCGTTCAGTTTTTTGTTTTCCAATTTTTCATTTCTCCAAATTTGCAACTTTTCATTTCGGTTTTTATTTTCTTCATCTTTACAATTTTTCGATGGAATATTGAAAACGTTCCGATTTTATCTTATTTTTTTTTTGTTCCAATTTTTGGTTTGTTCAATTTTTCTTTTTTGTATTGTTTCTTCAATTTTGCGATATGCAACTCTAAGAGTTTGTTTTAAAATTTTGAGTTTGTTTTCCAACTTTTGGATCTTTCGATTTTAGACTAGCAGTTTCACAATTTTTCGATTTTTCAATTTTTCGATGTGCAATTTTTTCTTTCAGTTTTCTATTTTCCTTATTTTTTCAACTTTCCGGATTTTCACGGTTCTGATTTTATAATTTGTTCTCTTTTCAATGTGAAATTTTTCAATTTTTAAATTTTTCAATTTTTCGATTTGCCTGAAGTTTTTGGTTTTCAATTTTTCGCTTTTTTTTAACTTTTAGATATTTTAATTTTTGTTTTTTTTTTTAATTTTGGATGACTAAGTTACAATTTTTCGTTTCTTCAATTTTTGGTTAGCAATTTTTCTAGTTTTCATTTTAAATATTTTTGTAATAATAATTATAATCTTTCATTTTTAATTTTTCATTTCTTCAAATTTCGATTTGTAATTTTTCGTTTTTATCTTCATTCTTACAATTTTTCAGTTTTTCAATGTTCCGATTTTATAATTTCATGTTTTTTCAATTGCAATTTTTTTTAATTTTTCACTTTTTCGATTCTCCTACTTTTGGATATTGAAATTTTTAGATTTTGCAATTTTTTGACCTAAAATTCACGAGTTTGCAATTTCTAAATTTTCAATTTTATCGTTTTAAAATTTTTGTTTTTCAAATTTCAATTGTTTCAGTTTTTCGTTTCTTCAGTTTTTCGATTTAAAATTTCTCAATATTCAATTTTTAATTTTCCAATTTTTCAAATCCTTAATTTTTGATTTCTTCAAATTTTTGATTTGCAATTTTTCGTTTTGGTTTTTATTTTTTTCATTTCAAGAAGTTTTCGTTCTCTTAATCTTCCGATTTTTAATTTTTTGTTTTTTCGGTTTCGAATTTTTCAATTTTTCGGTTCTCCAATTTTTTATTTTTTTTTGTTTCTTCAATTTTACGACATCCAACTTTTCGACTTCCTGTTTTTAAATTTTGTCAGTTTCTCGATTTTTCAAATTTTGTATGTTTCAGTTTTTAGATTTGCAGTTTCATGAGTTTTCTATTTCTAATTTTTCAGTTTCTAATTTTTCAATCTTTCAGTTTTCCGTGCTTGGATTTGAAATTTTTCCTTTCGATTTTCCATTTTCTTTATTTTTTCAATTTTTCGAATTTTCAAAGATCCCATTTTGTAATTTTTCTTTTTTCAATGTGAAATTTTTCAATTTTTCCATTTGCATGCAGTTTTTGGTTTTCAATTTTTCGTTTTCTGAACTTTCACATGTTTTAATTTTTCGTTTTTTCAGTTTTAAATTTTTCAGTTTCTCCATTTTCCAATTTTACGTTTCTTCAATTTTTGATTCGCAATTTTTCTAGTTTTCATTTTAAATATTTATGTAATAATAATTAGAATTTCCAATTTTTATTGTTTTATTTATTTTGATTCATTCTTTAACTTTTCATTTCTTCAAATTCTCGATTTGAAATTTTTCGTTTTGTTTTTTATTTTTTCTTACAATTTTTCGTTTTTTCAGTTTCTCCATTTTTCAGTTTTACATTTTACGACTTTTCAATTATTGGGCTTTGAAACTTTTTCATTTATCCATTTTTCAATCTTTCAATTTTTATTATTTCGATTTTTAATTTTTCAATTTCTATATATTTGATTTTTAGTTCTTTTGAATTTTCAATATTACATTTTTTTACAATTTTTAGCTTTTCCAGTTCATCCATTCGATTCGATTTTTCTTCTTTTAAATTTTTTTTCCAATTTTTAAGTTTCTCGATATTTAGTTTTTTGATGTTTCAATTTTTCCACTTTTTCGATTTAGTAATTTTTCGTTTTTCCAGTTTTTCGATTTTTAATTTTCCAATTTTTTCAACTTTTCGGTTCCTTAATTTTTTATTTTTTTTCTTTCTTCAGTTTCACGATATCCAACTTTTCGAATTTTTGTTTTTAAACGATTCAGTTTTTCGATGTTTCAATTTTTCGATTTTCTTCCTGATTTGATAATTTTTCTTTTTTCTTTGTGAAATTTTTCAATTTTTGGATTTTTCAATTTTTTGATTTGCATGAAGTTTTTGGTTTTCAATTTTTCGCTTTTTTAACTTTTAGGTATTTTAATGTTTGGTTTTTTCAATTTTAGGCTTTTCAGTTTTTCGATTTTCCAATTTTCCGTTGATTCAGTTTTTAATTCGCAATTTTTCTAGTTTTAGTATTAAATATTTATGTGATAATAATTATAATTTTCAATTTTTAATTGAAAAATCGAAAAAAATTAGTTTTTCGATTTTTCAATTTTTTTCTTCAGTTTTTCGGTTTGCAATTTTAGATTTGCGAATTTTTCGATTTTGCAATTTTTCATTTCTTCAAATATTCGATTTCCATATTTTCGTTCTTATTTTTTTATTTTTTCAATTATTCGATTTTTCAATGTTTCGATTTTATAATTTTTTTTTCAATTTGTTTTTTTTTAATTTTACCTCTTGTCAATTTTTGGATTTAAAATTTCTCGAGTTTTCAGTTAATTTTCCAATATTCGATTCTTTAATTTTTCCATTTTATATTCTTCTTGTTTTTTCAGTTTCATTTTTTTCAATTTTTCATTTTTTTTGTTCCTCCAATTTTACGATATGCAACTTTTCGAGGTTCTTTTTTTAATTTTTCAGTTTTTCTATTTTCCAACACTTGGATGCTTCAATTTTTAGATTTGCTGTTTTCGATTTGTAATTTTTCAATTTTTCGATTTTCAATTGTTCATATCTACAGGTTTTCGACTTTTTCTTTACGGTTTCCTACTTTTTTTTTTTAATTTTTCGGATTTTCAAGGTTCTGATTCTATAACTTTTCTTTTCTTCAAGTTTATTTGTAATTTTTCTACTTTTTTAAAATTTTAAATATGTATATAATAATAATTATAATTTTCAATTTTTAAATTTTTCGATGTTTCGTTTTTTACTGTGAAATTTTTATTTTTTATATTTTTATATTTTCTAATTTTTCAATTTGTTTCTGATTTTGAATTTTTCGATTTTTCAACTTCCAGATTTTTTCATTTTTCGTTTTTTCAATTCTAGTTTTTTCAGTTTCTCAACTTTTTTGATTTGTAATTTTTCTAGTTTTCGTTTTAAATGTGTAATAATTGTAATTTTAAAAATTTTTAATTTTTCAATTATTGGACGTTAAAACTTTTTCGTTTATTGGATTTTATTTTTTGGATTTCTAATTTTTCAATTTCTGTATGTTTAATTTTTCATTTTTCTTCTTTCAATGTTACAGTTTTTTGACTTTGCAATTTTTCGATTTTACAATTTTTGGCTTTTCCAGTTTTTCCATTCGATTCGATTTTTCTACTATTATTATTTTTTTTACGATTTTAAGTTTCTCGACGTTTAGTTGTCTGATATTTCAATTTTTCTTTTCTTCAGTTATTTTATTAGCATTTTTCGATTTTGCAATTTTTCGTTTTTTCAGTTTTTCGATTTTTAATTTTCCAGGTTTTCACAGACTTTTCGATAAAAAAATTAAAAACTGTGAATATGCAAAGTTGCAAAATCACAAATGAAAAACGAAAAAGTATAAAATGAAAACTTTGGAAAATCCAAAAAATGGAAATCTTTGAAATGGAAATGAAAAATTAAAGGAAGGAAAAACTGAAAAGTCGAAAGGCCAAAAATAGAAGAACTTAAAAATCGAAAAATCAAAAAAGTGCACAATCAAAAAAACGGAATAAATAGTGTACAATCGAAATACTGAAAATTAACGAAATCGGAAAAACAGTTAATTGTAAATCCAAAAATTGCAATTAAATGTTTTTCCAATTTAAAAATTGGAAATGCGAAGAATTGAAAAATCAAAGATCGAAACTTTGAAAAATTAAATAAACGAAAAATCATAAAATGAAAGAAACATTGCAAATATGGAGGAAATGAAAAACGAAAAATTGTGATATGAAATCCAGAAAATGAAAATCTAAAAGTCGGGAATTAAATAGAAAATACAAATTAAAAACTTGAAAAACTGGGGAAACGAAAAATTGAAAAATTTGGAAGTCCAGAAATGAAAGTGATATACATGATATTCCTAATAAACGTAAAAAAATTGACAACAATCGGTCCAGTAGTTCCGGAGATTATGCACCTAATAAAAATTGATACAGACGACAGACAAACGGAAACGGGAGACAACTTTTTTCATACTCTACAGGTCATGAAATCTCAAATATACTCGTGTTATCTTTGCTTAAATATTTAGATATGCTTTTCCCCACTATAACATTGATGACGTCCCCCGAAAATTAATTTCTCTTTCGTGCCGATAAATTCAAACCACTACTCCCAATACTTCTTAACATACGCAAACCACGTAGGTTTCGCCCCCAAAAAACACAAAGCCCAATTTCACTCCGCTGTCGTTTTTCCAGGAAAACATGTTTCCGGCCTTTGGACACAATTTCGTAAATAGCACCTTCCAACTCCAAATCTGACCCACTTGCCTCAGCAACCTTCAATTTCTTACACCTCTGGGAAACGCCACCGATATCCGAATCTCACGACCAGAACCCCCCGCCATATAATTTGCTTAAGAAACCACACAAAACACAGAAGAAACCCGGCGCCGAAATGATACATTAACACCCCTACATTACGCGCTTTCTCCGGGAGAAAGACGAAATTCCACAAAAGCCAGACACGAAACGTGTGATTGCAACGACAAAAAGCGCCTTCGGGGATTGATACGTTGATAGTCAATCAGTGAAAGCTCGGAAAACTTTCACCGTCCTGTTGTGCTTGAAATTAATTTGATGTTAGGGGGTTGCGTGGGTATCGTTTTATTGGTGATGCGTAACACCCCTTGTGAAGAGGCACACGCCAACCAGATGCCGTGCAGTCGCTAATTTCACGCGTGGAGGGTCAAGCATTGTTGGCTTGCAACTTGAAGATCGGGTCATTGGGATCCAACGGATTGACAAGGGATTATTGGGTGATGGGTCACTTTTGGCGGTGTCTTGGGTTGCGGTTTAAGGGGGATGGGGGATTGTGATTGAGGGAATGCGTGAAATTAATCAAGGTGTTTTAGTTTTTATCGAGTTTGGGTTTTGATAGGAATCAAATGTTCTTGGGTAGGGATACGTTTTTCAGAAGTAAATGTCTCATTTAAATATACATTCGAAATATTTACACGAAAACGAATATTAAGTGGCTAACCGCCATGTAGTGGAAGACACCTGTGGTTGGTAAAACTGAATAGACGTTACTTTAAGGAGCACTAAGAACTTCCTTTGCAGAACACGTGTGTATAAGTTTCCCTAAAAAGGTTAACATTGATATTCGATTACTACCTGTGATAGTAATCTTTTTTACCTTGTTATTTTTTCCTACCAAAAAAATTAACATAATATTTAGTTTTATGTAAAAATTTGATACGGAAAGAAATAACACTTGCATAAGTGATAACTACTACTCTTCTGTTTCTAGAAAGCTTTTAATTAAATTAATTTTCTGTAAGAAAGAATTGTACATTAAGTACCTAAATGTCAGGTCAACAAGCCAAATTTAAAGTAACGCCTTTTTTCAGCAAGAGAAAGGAGCTATATCATCGTATTCTTCAAATTCTTTAAATTTGTTCTAAAGTAAAATATCAATCTTTCAGGTTCTTTGAAAAATAAAATCCAAAATCTCCAAAATTGTTTCAATTTTTTTTAAAATAATAGAATAAAACTCCCCAAGATTCTTTCGAATTCCTTCAAAAATAAAACACGGTGTTCCTAGCACTATTTCAAATTCTTTCCTTAAAAACAAACACAAAAGACCTCCGACATTTTTTCAGATTCCTTGAAAAATAAAACATTAAAGTCCCTAAGAGTGTTTCAAATTCGATCCAAAATAAAACACTAGGGGTCTAAGAGATTCTTCTTCAAAAGGGTCTTTGGGAGTGTTTCAAATTCTTTCCAAAATAAGACACCAAGGGTTCTCGAGATTCATTCAAATTCTTTCAGAAATAAGACACCAAAGACCCCCAAGATTCTTTCAGATTTTTTCAAAGATAAAACACGAAGAGGGGTGTTTCAATTTCAAAGTATAACACTAAGGGTCACCAAAGTTCAGATTTTCTCATAAATAAAACACCTAGGAAGATTTAAAATTCTTCCCAAAATGAAACACTCGCAGTCCATGAGATTCTTCTAGCTTTCTTCAAAAATAAACAGAAGCGTCACTAGGTCTATTCCACATTCTTTTTAAAATAAGACACTAGAAGTCTCCAAGGTTTTTTCAGATTCCTTGAAAAATAAAACATTAGGGTCAATAAGAGTGTTTTAAATTCGATCCAAAATAAAACACTAGGGGTCTCAGAAATTCTTCTTCAAAAAGGTCCTTGGGAGTGTTTCAAATTCTTTCCCAAATAAGACACCAAGGGTTCTCTAGATTCATTCAAATTCTTTCAGAAATAAGACACCAAAGACCCCCAAGATTCTTTCAGATTTTTTCAAAGATAAAACACGAAGAGGAGTGTTTCAATTTCAATGTATAACACTAAGGGTCACCCAAGTTCAGATTTCTTCATAAATAAAACACCTAGGAAGGTTTCAAATTCTTCCCAAAAGGAAACACTCGCAGTCCCTGAGATTCTTCCAGCTTTCTTCAAAAATAAACACAAGCGTCACTAGGTGTGTTTCACATTCTTTTTAAAATAAGACACTAGAAGTCTCCAAGGTTTTTTCAGACTCCTTGAAAAATAAAACATTAGGATCCCTAAGAGTGTTTCAAATTAGATCCAAAATAAAACACAAGGGGTCTAAGAGATTTTTCTTAAAAAGGGTCTTTGGGAGTGTTTCAAATTCTTTCCAAAATAAGACACCAAGGGTTCTCGAGATTTATTCAGATTCTTTCAGAAATAAGATACCAAAGACCCCCGAGATTCTTTCAGATTTTTTCAAAGATAAAACACGAAGAGGGGTGTTTCAATTTCAAAGTATAACACTAAGGGTCACCCAAGTTCAGATTTCCTCATAAATAAAACACCAAGGAAGGTTTCACATTCTTTCCAAAATGAAACACTCGGAGCTCCAGAAACTCTTCCAAGCTTTTTTCAAAAATTAAACACCAGCGTCTTTTGGAGTGTTTCAAATTTTTTCTAAAATCAGACACTAGGAGCCCCGGAGATTCGTACAGATTTCTTCAAAAATAAAACACCAGCTTCACTAGATGTGTTTCAAATTCTTTTTAAAATAAGACACTAGAAGTCTCCAAGATTTTTTCAGATTTCTTGAAAAATAAAACATTAGGATCCCTAAGAATGTTTCTGATTCGTTGCAAAATTCTTTCATATTCTTCCAAAAATAAACACTTCAGATTATTACAGATTCCTTCAAAAATAAAACACCACCAATGCCTAGGAATGTTTCAATTTTTTTTTTTTCAAAATAAGACACATGGATTCCATAAGGTTTTTTCAAATTACTTCAAAAATAAAACCGCCAGGAGTGTTTGAAATTCTTTCAAAAACATAATACTAGAAGCCCCCAGGAATTCTTTTAAATTCCTTCAAGGATACGACACCAGGAGCTTCCGAGATTCAAAAATAAAACACCATTAGGGATACCTCAGACTGCTTTAAATTCTCTCAGAAATAAGACACCAGGAGTGCTCAAAATTCTTTCAGATTTTTTCAAACACCAAGAGGAGAGTTTCAAATTCAAAATATGACACTAAGGGTCACCAAAGTTTAGATTTCCTCATAAATAATACACCAAGGAGCGTTTCAAATTCATCTAAGATTGTTCCAGATTTATTTAAAAATAAAATACCAGGGTCTGCTGGAGGAATTCAAATTCTTTCTAAAATCAGACACTAGGCGTTTCCCACATTTGTTCAGATTCCTTCATAAATAAAACACCAATATCCCTACGCGTGTTTAAAATTTTTTCAAAATAAAATACTAGAAGTCCTCAAGATTCTTTCAGATTCCTTCAAACATGAAACATCAGTCCATGGAACTATTTAAAATTCTGTAAAAAATAAGGCAATAGGGGTCGAAAATTTCTTTAAAAATAAAACATAAGGTTCCTAGAAGTGTTTCAAATTTTTCCAAGATAAGACACTAGGAGTCCAAAAGGTTCATTCAGATTCCTAAAAAAATAAAACAATTACGAGAGTCTGAAATTCTTTCAAAAATAATATACCAGAGGTCTCCAGGAATTCTTTAGATTCCTTCAAAAATCATATACCAGGAGTCTCTAGCAATGTTTTCATTGAGATACCTTCGAAAACAATACGCCATTAGAGGCACGTTAGACTGCTTCAAATTCTTTCAGAAATAAAATACCACGAGTCCCCGAAATTCTTTCAGATTTTTTCAAAAATAAAACACCAATAGGAGTGTTTCAAAATCAAAATATTACACGAAGAGCCACCAAAGTTCAGATGTCTTTATAAATAAAACACCTAGGAGTGTTTCATATTCCTCACAAAATAAGACACTCGGAGTCCCAGAGATTCTTCCAGCTTTCTTCAAAAATAAAACACCAGGGTCCCTTGGAGTATTTATAATTCTTTTTCTAAAATCAGGCATTAGGAGTCCTCGAGGTTCCTTCAGATTCCATCAAAAATAAAACACCAGCCTCTCGAGGTATGTTTCAATTTTTTTTCAAAATAAGACACTAGAAGTTTCCAACATTCCTAGAAAAACAAAATATTAGGGTCCCTAAGAGTGTTCTAATTCGTTGCAAAAAAAAGACACCAGAGGCTTTCAAGATCCTTTCATATTCCTTCAAAAACAAACACTAGAGGTCCCTAGGAGTGTTTCAATTTTTTTCCAAAATAAAACACCAGGGACTCCCAAGATTCTTTTAGATTCCTTCAAAAATAAAACACCAAGATCCCTAGAAGTGTTTCAAATTATTTCAAAAATAAGACATTAGGCTCCTCCAGATTTCTTCAGATTCCTCCAAAAATAAAATACTTGGGTCCCTAGCACTGCTTCAAATTCTTTCCAAAATAAAACACCGAGAGCCTCCCAAATTTTTTCAGATTTTTTCAACAATAAAACACCAAGAGAAGTGTTTGTAATTCAATATACATATATCACTAAGTGTCTGCAAAAATCAGATTTTTTAATAAATAAAACACCAGAGATCCCTAGGTATGTTTCGAATTCTTTACAAAATAAAACAACTGGAGTCCCTAAATATTTTCCAAAATTACACACCAGGGAGCCCCAAGGTTCTTTTAGTTTCTTTCAAAAATAAAACACCAGGGTCCCTAGAAATGTTTTAAATTATTTCAAAACTAAGACACTGTAGGGGGCCAAGGTTCCTTCAGATTCCTCCAAAAATAAATACCAGATGTCCCTAGGAGTGTTTCAAATTCTTTCCAAAATAAAACACCATGGACCCACAAAATTCTTTTAATTTCCTTCAGAAATAAAATACCAGGGTCCCTAGAAGTACTTCAAATTGTTTCAAAAATAAAATACCCGCGTCCCTAGCAATGCTTCAAATTCTTTTCGAAGTAGGACACCAAGAGCCTCCCAGATTATTTCAGATTTTTTAAAAAATAAAACACCAGAGGTCCCTAGTAGTGGTTCAAATTCTTTCAAAAATAAGACACCATGCGCCTCAGAAATTTAAATTTCTTCAACAATAAAACACCAAGAGAAGTGTTTATAATTCAAAATTTGACACAAAGTGTTTCCAAAATTCAGATTTCTTCATCAGGCTCCCTTGGACTGTTTCAAATTCTTTCCAAAAGTAAGATACTCGGACCCCCAAGATAATTCCAACTTTCTTCAAAAATAAAACAGGGTTTCTCGGAGTATTTCAAATTCTTTCTAAAATCAGAAAGTAGGAGTCCCAACCTAGGAAGTTGGCTCAGAGTTCTTCAAAAATAAAATACTAGCGTCCCTCGGTGTGTTTCAAATTATTTTCACAATAAGACACTAGAAGTCTCCAAAATTCTTCTAGATTCCTTAAAAAATATACATAAGAGCCTCTAAGAGTGTTTCAAATTCTTTCCAAAATAAGACACTATAGGCTTCCAAGATTCTTTCCGATTTTTTCTAAAATAAAACACCAGAGTCTTCAAGAATGCTTCAGATTCCTTCCAAATTAATTTTCTAAGGGTTTCCAAGAAAGTATCAGATTTTTCAAAAATAAAACACCCGGGTCTCCAGGAGTGTTCCAAACTCTTTCCAAATAAGACACTAGGGCGCCGCTTGAAATTTTCAAAAATTCGCATTTCGCAGAGATTTTTTCGAAAATGTTGCTTCGTGACCATCAACATGCTATATTTTTGGAATCAGCGTGTCGAGATCTACGTCCCCGACTTTTTTCATAATTTTTAGACAATTTTTTTTAAATTGAAATTTTTTAATGTCAATTTCGCAAAAAATTTGACATTTTCGAAACTCAACTATGAAAAAATTCAGAGACGTAGATCTCGACACGCTGATTCCAAAAATATAGCATGTTGATGGTCACGAAGCAACATTTTCGAAAAAATCGCTGCAAAATGCGAATTTTTGAAAATTTCAAAAATTTTGAAATTTCAACGGTGGATTCTGGAAAAGCGGTTGCAGGTGTCAAAAAACCGAAGCCGGATTTGAGTTCTAGAGCTCGAAATCTACAAGAAAATGTTTTTAGTTGAGTTTCGAAAATGTCAAAATTTTTGCGAAATTTGAAGAAGGGGGGACCATTAAAAAATTTCAATTTTAAAAAGTTGTCTAAAAATTATGAAAAAATTCAGGGACGTAGATCTCGACACGGTGATTCTAAAAATATAGCATGTTGATGGTCACGAAGCAACATTTTCGAAAAAATCGCTGCGAAATGCGAATTTTTGAAAATTTCAAAAATATCGAAATTTCAACCGTCGATTCTGGAAAAACGGTTGCAGGTATCAAAAAACCGAAGCCGGATTTGAGTTCTAGAGCTCGAAATCTACAAGAAAATGTATTTAGTTGAGTTTCGAAAATGTCAACATTTTTGCGAAATTTGAAAAAGGGGGGACCATTAAAAAATTTCAATTTTAAAAAAGATGTCTAAAAATTATAAAAAAATTCAGGGACGTAGATCTCGACACGGTGATTCTAAAAATATGGCATGTTGATGATCACGAAGCAACATTTTCGAAAAAATCGCTGCAAAATGAGAATTTTTGAAAACTTCAAAAATTTTGAAATTTCAACCGTGAATTCTCGAAAAACGGTTGCAGGTATCAAAAAACCGAAGCCGGTTTTGAGTTCTAGAGCTCGAAATCTACTAGAAAATGTATTTAGTTGAGTTTCGAAAATGTCAAATTTTTTGCGAAATTTGAAGAAGGGGGGACATTAAAAAATTTCAATTTTAAAAAGTTGTCTAAAAATTATGAAAAAATTCAGAGACGTAGATCTCGACACGCTGATTCCAAAAATATAGCATGTTGATGGTCACGAAGCAACATTTTCGAAAAAATCGCTGCAATATGCGAATTTTTGAAAATTTCAAAAATTTTGAAATTTCAACGGTGAATTCTGGAAAAACGGTTGCAGGTATCAAAAAACCGAAGCCGGATTTGAGTTCTAGAGCTCGAAATCTACAAGAAAATGTTTTTAGTTGAGTTTCGAAATGTCAAAATTTTTGCGAAATTTGAAGAAAGGGGGACCATTAAAAAAATTCGATTTTAAAAAAGTTGTCTAAAAATTATGAAAAAATTCAAGGACGTAGATCTCGACACGGTGATTCTAAAAATATAGCATGTTGATGGTCACGAAGCAACATTTTCGAAAAAATCGCTGCGAAATGCGAATTTTTGAAAATTTCAAAAATATCGAAATTTCAACCGTCGATTCTGGAAAAACGGTTGCAGGTATCAAAAAACCGAAGCCGGATTTGAGTTCTAGAGCTCGAAATCTACAAGAAAATGTATTTAGTTGAGTTTCGAAAATGTCAAAATTTTGCGAAATTTGAAGAGGGGGGGACCATTAAAAAATTTCAATTTTGAAAAAGTTGTCTGAAAATTATGAAAAAATTCAGGGACGTAGATCTCGACACGCTGATTCCAAAAATACAGCATGTTGATGGTCACGAAGCAACTTTTTCGTAAAAATTGCTGCGAAATGCGAATTTTTGAAAATTTCAAAAATTTCGAAACTTCAACGGTCGATTTTGGAAGAACGGTTGCAGGTATCAAAAAACCAAGGCCGGATTTTAGTCCTAGAGCTCAAAATCTACAAGTAAATGTATTTAGTTGAGTTTCGAAAATGTCAGAATTTCTTCAAAAATAAAACACGAGAGGAGCCCAAGGGTGTTTTAAATTCTTACTACACTAGGGCCCCTCAAAATTCTCGTACATTCTTTCAAAAATAAAACTCAAAATGCTCCCAAAGCTCTTTCAATGACAAAACACTAGGAAGTCCAAAATTCACAGCGGATTGAATTTTGGAACTTCCTAGTGTTTTGTGTTCAGTCGTAAAACTGTTCTCTATTTTCCAAAGTAAAAAAAAACTGAAAGGGAAGAAGTTTTCGCCAATAAGAAAGTTTGTTTTATAGCTGTGCTTAGATTAAAAATTATACTCCTATATAATATAAACTCATTTGACATGCACCTTGTAAAACTTTTATGACCTAACCAGCTTAAGCCAAACCACCCTTATAAGTCAAACTGACTATTGTAAGCTTTGTGGACCCGAAGTTATACAATAGCCAGTTTGACTTATAAGGGTGGTTTGTCCTAAACTGCTTAAGTCATAAAAGTTTTACAAGGTGTATGTCAAGTGAGTTCATTTTAACGATCATTATTTTTATTCTTGTAGATCTTTTACGGCACGAATTATACATTGTTCGTGATCTCATCATAAAATAATTTAGTCTTCCTTCCCTTGTTCCATTTTGTGTCAAAATCCACCAGTCTCAATAACCAACTTCCGGAAGGTCCGCGTCGCTTGATTCGTTATCAGCCCAGCCTTTCTCACGGCAAAAACAATTGCCGGCAATCGGACCCGTCCGAAGGGCGACAGAAATGGTAAATTCGTCTTTTCTCACGGTGAACACCATGCGGGGCCTCCTGCGATTTTCTCCACAATTCCACACCGGCATCAATGTGGGAAGTCTTCGCACACCTGCGCTGACAACGCTTTTTAAGTCGTCATTTACATTTTATTAGAGGCGCTTTTTACGATGCGGCCATCGAGTCGGCGGCGGTCGGAGGCGGCGGCGGGACGCGTGCTCGCGCAGGCGGCGTCCGCATGTGGCGCGCCGTCGGCGGTAATTGCGGCCGAAAGCAGCACATGAAAGGAGCCGATCGAAGTGTTAAGAAAGTGTAACTCTACATATAGGGTGCAGGTGTTTGGCGGCGCACCTGCCGCGTACATGCGGCAGCGTACGGAGCTCGGCACAAGTACACAGGTGCCCCACCCTCATGTTGGGCCGTTAATGCCACACAAGGCAACCGCCACCGAAGACGAGATGGGGGCGGAGGAGCGGGCGGCGGCGTGGAGTCGTTGGAAGATTGACGATGCGGGGGATTAAGAGATTGGAGTCGTTTTGTTCGTGGAATGGAAATATCTAATAAAGGTTGCTTGTTTAATTAAGCCAATTTATTAATTTTCTGTAATGCACTGTAAATTCCGCCAAATAACTAATGAGTACTGACTTTTTGTTTACTGGAAGCCAGTAATAAATTGCTTAGGGTTAGTGTAATGATAATTTGTTCAGGTCAGACTAGATCAGGTCAGACCAGACAAGATAAAAGGAACAAAGGTTCTAGGAATCAGATGTGCATGAACTCATTTTAGGTTATAAAGGTCAATATTGGACGATCAACCCAAAAGCAAAAAAGCGTTGTAAATCATTACCATCCTAATTCTGAGCAGATTTTCTGGAGCTTTCAATAAACATTTTTGGAAACAGAAATCTAAAAAACACTCTTAGGGATCCTGGTGTTTTATTTTTGAGGAAACCTGAAAAAATCTTGGATGTCCCTAGTGTTTCATTTTGGAAAGAATTTGAAACACTTCTAAGGACCCTGGTGGTTTGTTGTTAAAGGAATAGCTATAAAAGAATCTCTAGAGCTCTAGTGACTTATTTAGGAAAGAGTTTGAAACACTCTTAGGAATCCTGGAGTTTTGTTTCCAAAGGAATAAGTATGAAGAATCTCTAGGGCCTCTAGTGACTTATTTTGGAAAGAATTTGAAACCCTCTTGGGAACCATGGTGTTTCATTTTTTAACAAATCTGAAAGAATGTTGGAGGCTACTATTGCTTCATTCTTGAAAGAATTTGTTACTTTCATATGGACCTCTCGCGTTTCATTTTTGAGGTAATCTGAAGGAATCTTCGAGAAACCTATTGTCTATTTTTGAAAGAATTTGAAACAGTCTTAGGTGCCCGGGATAATGTTTCATCCTCTGAAGTAATCTAAAAGAATCTCTGGGGTCCTTAGTGTCGTAGTTTGGAAATAATTTAGAACACTCTTAGAGATCCTGGTATTTTATTAATGAAGGAAACTGAACGAATTTCAGGGGTCTCTAGTTTTTTGGAAATAATTTGAAACACTTCCAAGGACCCCGGTGTTTTGTTTTTAAAGGAATATGAAAGAATCTCTAGGGTTCTAGTGACTTATGTTGGAAAGAAGTTGAAACACTCTTAGGGATCCTGGTGTTTTGTTTTTAAAGGAATAGGTATGAAAGAATCTCTAGGGCTCTAGTGACTTATTTTGGAAATAATTTGAAACACTCTTGGGAACCCTGGTGTTTTATTTTTGACGAAAACTGAAAGATTATTGGAGACTACTGCTTTATTCTCGAAAGAATTTGAGACTTTCGTATGGAGCCCTCATATTTTGTTGGATTTTTTCGGATTATTTCCAACCTCAAAGATTTTCTTAGATTTTTTGTATTCTGTAATATTCTTCCGAATTTTCTCCGATGTTCCTGGATTTCTATGCATTCTTTCGTATCCTTTCGAATTCTTCGGTATTTTCTAGGATTTTCCCGAATTCTGCCCGATTCTCCTGGATTTTTTCGTATTCTCTCGGGTCCACACGGATTATATCGGATTCCTCCGAATTTTTTTTATTTTTCCGTATTTTCTCTTAATGTTCCATATTTGTTCGAATTCTCTCTGGGTTCCTCGGATACTTCTAGATTTTTTCTGATTTTGTTGGATTCTGTTAAATTCTTTCCGATATTATCGGATTCTTTCTGATTCTTTCGGATTCTTTCGACTCCTCTCCGAATCTCCTGGATTTTTTCGTAGTCTAGCATTCTTCCGTGTTCTTTTGGACTCTGTCGGATTTTTTTGGATCCTTTTGGATTACCTCGAATTTTCAACGATTTTCTTGGATTTTTCGTATTCTCTCGGATTCATACGGATTACGTATATCGAATTCCTTCGATTTTTTTATTCTTCCAGATTTTCAAGATTTTCCTGAATTTTCTCGGATTCTCATGGAATTTTTCTCATGCACACGGATTATCTCGGAATTTTTCTTATTTATCCAGATTCTGTTTTATTTTTTCGAATTCTCCCGGATTATCTTAGATGTTGTCGTATTCTCTCTTATTATATATTCCATATTCTTTTGGATTCTCTCTGAGTTCCTTGGATTTTTTCAGATTCTTTCGGATTCTTTTGGATGCTTTCCGAATCTCATGGGTTTTCGTAGTTTCTGGTATTTTTCCATATTCTTTCGGACTCTGTCCGGTTTTTTTTTTGGATAGTTTCGGATTATTTTGAATTCTCAATTATTCTATTGGATTTTTCGCGTTCTTTAATATTATTCTATATTTGCAAAGTGTTTAATCACACCGAAGGCTAGACAACCCGGATTCCCTTGGATTTTTTTTTAGTCATCCGGCTTTTCAAAATTTGTCCGAATTTTCTCCGATTCTCACGGAATTTTTCCTATTCACAGGGATTCACTCGGATTATTTCATATTTTTTCGGATTGTTGCGTTTCCTTTTGAATCTTTTAGGATTTTTCCGCATTATTTAGGACCTTCTCGGATTTTTTCGTATTTATTCGGATTCTATTTGATCCTTTCGAATTCTTCTCGACTATCTTAGATGTTGTCGTATTCTCTCTTATTGTTCCGTATTCTTTCAGATTCTTTCTGAATTCCTCGGATTCTTCTGGATTCTTTGGGATTTTGTTGGATTCTCTCGAATTCTCTCAAATTCTCTTAGATTTTTTGTATTCTCTAATATTCGTCCATATTCTTTCGAATTCTCTCCAATTTTCTCAACGTTTCCTGAATTTTTTACGTATTCTTTATATTCTTTCGTATTCTCTCTGATTCTTTGGTATTCAGAATTCTGTCCAATTTTCTCGGATTTTTTTCGTATTCTCTCGGATTCACACGGATTATATGGGATTCCCTCAGATTTTTGTTATTCTTCCTGATTTTCAAGTTTTTCCTAAATTTTCTCCGATTCTCACGGAATTTTTCTCATTCCCATGGATTATCTCGGAATTTTTCGTATTTATCCAGATTCTGTTTGATTTTTTCGAATTCTCCCGGATTATCTTAGATGTTGTCGTATTCTCTCGTATTATATATTCCATATTCTTTTGGATTCTCTCTGAGTTCTTTGGATTTTTTCAGATTCTTTCAGATTCTTTTGGATGCTTTCCGAATCTCATGGGTTTTCGTAGTTTCTGGTATTTTCCATATTCTTTCGGACTCTGTCCGGTTTTTTTTTTTTGGATCGTTTCGGATTATTTTGAATTCTCAATTATTCTGTTGGATTTTTCGCGTTCTCTAATATTATTCTATATTTGCAAAGTGTTTAATCACACCGAAGGCTAGACAACCCGGATTCCCTTGGATTTTTTTTTAGTCATCCGGTTTTTCAAAAATTTTCCGAATTTTCTCCGATTCTCACGGAATTTTTCTTATTCACAGGGATTCACTCGGATTATTTCGTAGTTTCTCGGATTTTTGCGTTTCCTTTTGAATCTTTTAGGATTTTTCCGCATTATTTAGGACCTTCTCGGATTTTTTCGTATTTATTTGGATTCTATTTGATCCTTTCGAATTCTTCTCGACTATCTTAGATGTTGTCGTATTCTCTCTTATTGTTCCGTATTCTTTCAAATTCTTTCTGAGTTCCTCGGATTCTTCTGGATTCTTTCGGATTTTGTTAGATTCTCTCGAATTCTCTCAAATTCTCTTAGATTTTTTGTATTCTCTAATATTCGTCCATATTCTTTCGAATTCTCTCCAATTTTCTCAACGTTTCCTGAATTTTTTACGTATTCTTTATATTCTTTCGTATTCTCTCTGATTCTTTGGTATTCTCTAGTATTTTCCAGATTTTTGTCCAATTTTCTCGGATTTTTTTCGTATTCTCTCGGATTCACACGGATTATATGGGATTCCCTCAGATTTTTGTTATTCTTCCTGATTTTCAAGTTTTTCCCGAATTTTCTCCGATTCTCACGGAATTTTTCGTTTTCACAAGGATTCACTCGGATTATTTTGTACTTTCTCGGATTTTTGAGTTTCGTTTCGAATTTTTTTGGTTACCGGATTATCTAGGCTGCCCTCGAATTTTTTCGTGCTTATCTGGATTTTGTTTGATTCTTTCGAATTGTCCCCGACTATCTTAGATGTTGTCGTATTCTCTCTTATTTTTCGATATTCTTTCGGATTCTCTCCGAGTTTCTCAAATTCTTCTAGATTCTTTCGATTTTTTTTTTAATTCTCTAAAATTCTTTCCGATACTACCATATTTAGTTTATTTAGTTTATTTACGAAAACTCCATTTTACAAAAAAAATTAACTTGGTACAAAAAAAGAAAAAATATAAATAATATAAGTAAAAATCCATCAAAGGCGCCGTCATTCTAAAGATGATTCTGCTTCTGGTTGAACGACTCTGATTCTTTCTGATTTTTCGGATTCTCTCGTCTTCTCTCTTGGGTTTTTTCGTAGTCTCCTTCTCAATTCCATATTTTTTTAATCCTTTCGGATTGTCTCGAATTCTCAAGGATTTTCTCCTTTAGCATCATGTGAGGAAAAATGTTTGTGTCGAAAATTTAGAAAAATATCTAATTTGTTATGCAAATTTTAACGAAGATAAGGATCGCTGATTTTGTTAAATAATAAAATATTTAAATGTAGATTTCAAAGGAAAGCAGACGTTGCGTAAAATGTATTATTAAATCCCCCGTCTTTATCATCTATTTTAGGACCTACTTTGGCTTTTTTTAGGTTAAAATCCGCTGTCGTAGAAAAACAATCGTACGCCAACTTCCTGAACCGGGAGCTTTGGCTCTTTGTGTCTTCGCGTCCAAGGCCAACGCTCGCTTAATTAAAACCTAGATTTCGCATGAGATTAATTGGTTTATTGACATTTTTTTAAATAATCAGTATAATTACGTAATGGTTTAAATAGGAGCAGATGTGGATTTGCAGAAGGAATTAATGTTTTTTTTTTCAGCGGAGACTCGAATGTTAGATATGGAGAGTAACCGGCGAATCACCTGCTAGATTATTTTTTGACAATTCATGAATTAAAATTGAATTAATCTTCGCCAAATTGTACATTTCACCTGCCGTTATAATAGTTCCGTAAAATTACCGCCAGTCTCACAACATTATTGTTACTGCTGATGGAAATACCTTAAATTCTTGATCGTGCATGAAAACACTCTTCGAAATCTAGTCGACTATAAAGATACAAAACGACTAAGATGGCGAGTACATCTGCTAGAAAATAAACGGAAAAGAGCGGCTTGGTCGAAATTTCTAAGTTATTGGGGAATTGTTTTCTTGTTGCGGCTTCGGAGTAACAGCTGGAGTGAGTTAACGAGACTTTTATGAATCGTTGAGAAATATGTGTATAATGAGATGTTTTTAGAAGTTGATTTATGCAAAATGTAATTGATTAGGCACGATGGCGGTATTCAACACTAAACGACTATACTTAACAATGTAAGGTTGCGAATTAATGATGAAGCCCTTATTTCCTGCTTAAGTAAGACATAAGATTATGCAAAAAGATAATGAGCGTCAGCGAAAAGCTACCGCACTTAGCACCATTAGTGTCATGTTGTAATTGTTGGTATAAAATGAAGTAACGTAAGGCGAAAACGTTAGTGGGTTTACGACTTTGACTTATAAGCATTTTACAACGGATCCCATATAGACTACAATAAATGCAAGCCGGCAATAATTTTAAATTATCGTTGTTACCATAAGAGAGCTGTTGGGAAAGGTCTTCCACTGCAAGTAGTTTATAATGTAATAATAAATATGTATACAGATCCGGTAATGTTAAAAAATAAATCACCAGAGATTCTTTTAGATTCCTTCAGAGGATGAAACATCATCGTGGGCACCTAAGACTTTTCAAATTCTTTAAAAAAATAAGACAATAGTGTTCCCGAATGTTCCCTCAGATTCTTTTAAAAATAAAACACGAGAGGTCCATAGGACAGCCTCTAAATTCTTTCAAGAATAAGACAAGAGAGGCCTCCAAGATTCTATTAATTTTTTTTCAAAAACAAAACACCAGGATTCCTACCAATGTTTTTAAATCCTTTCCAAAATAAGCCAATCGGGGCACAAAAAATAAGATACTAGGGGTCCCCGAGCTTCCTTGAGATTCTTTTAAAAATAAAACACCAAGGTCCCTAAGTGTGTTTGAAATTATTTCCAAAATAGGACACTAGGGGCCTGTAACATTTTTTCAGATTAGTTCAGAAATGAAATACCATCAAGGCATCTAAAACTGTTTCAAATTCTTTCAAAAATAAAACACTTGGGACAAAATTCGAGAGAATTCGAAAGAATATAGAATAAGTATCCTAACGAGTTGTCTAGCCTTCGGTGTGATTAAATATTTTGCAAATATAGAATAATATTAGAGAACGCGAAAAATCCAACAGAATAATTGAGAATTCAAAATAATCCGAAACGATCCAAAAAAAAAACCGGACACAGTCCGAAAGAATATGGAAAAATACCAGAAATTACGAAAAAACCCATGAGATTCGGAAAGCATCCAAAAGGATCCGAAGGAATCTGAAAGAATCCAAGGAACTCAGAGAGAATCCAAAAGAATATGGAAACTATAATAAGAGAGAATACGACAACATCTAAGATAATCCTGGAGAATTCGAAAAAATCAAACAGAATCTGGATAAATACGAAAAATCCCGAGATAATCCATGTGAATGAGAAAAATTCCGTGAGAATCGGAGAAAATTCAGGAAAATCTTGAAAATCGGGAAAAATAAAAAAATTGAAGGAATTCGATCCGTATGAATCCAAGAGAATACGAAAGAATACAAGTGAATACGGAAGAATACGGAAAAATATGACAGAATTAAAAAAAATTAAGCAACGTCGGAGAGAATTCGGGAGAATTCGAAAGAGTCCGACAGACTCCTAGTGAATCTGACAGAATCTAAAAACATCCAAGAGAATCCGAAAGAACACGGAAGAATAGTAGAGAATACGAAAAATCCAAGAGAATCGTTGAAAATTCGAGGTAATCCAAAAGGATCCAAAAAAATCCGACAGAGTCCAAAAGAACACGGAAGATTGCTAGACTACGAAAAAATCCAGGAGATTCGGAGAGGAGTCGAAAAAATCAGAAAGAATCCGATAATATCGGAAAGAATTTAACAGAATCCAACAAAATCAGAAAAAATCTAGAAGTATCCGAGGAACCTAGAGAGAATTCGAAAAAATGTGGAACATTAAGAGAAAATACGGAAAAATAAAAAAAGTCCGGGGGAATCCGATATAATCCGTGTGAATCCGAGAGAATACGAAAAAATCCAGGAAAATCGGGCAGAATTCGGGAAAATCTTAGAAAATACCGAAGAATTCAAGAAGATACGAAAGAATGCATAGAAATCCAGGAACATCGGAGAAAATTCGGAAGAATATTACAGAATACAAAAAATCTAAGAAAATCTTTGAGGTTTCGAAAAAATCCAACAAAATACGAGGGCTCCATACGAAAGTCCCAAATACTTTCGAGAATAAAGCAGTAGAAGTCTCCAATAATCTTTCAGTTTTCGTCAAAAATAAAACACCAGGGTTCCCAAGACTGTTTCAAATTATTTCCCAAATAAGTCACAAGAGCCCTAGAGATTCTTTCATACCTATTCCTTTAAAAACAAAACACCAGGATCCCTAAGAGTGTTTCAACTTCTTTCCAACATAAGTCACTAGAACCCTAGAGATTCTTTCATATTCCTTTAAAAACAAAACACCGGGGTCCTTAGAAGTGTTTCAAATTATTTCCAAAAAACTAGGGACCCCTGAAATTCTTTCAGTTTCCTTCATTAATAAAATACCAGGGTCCCTAGGAGTGTTTTAAATTATTTTCAAAATACGACACTAGAGAACCTAGAGATTCTTTTAGATTACTTCAGAGGATGAAACACCATCCCGGGCACCTAAGACTGTTTCAAATTCCTTCAGATTCCCTCAAAAATAAAACGCGAGAGGTCCATATGAAAGTCACTAATTCTTTCAAGAATGAAGCAATAGCAGCCTCTAACATTCTTTCAGATTTGTTCAAAAATAAAACACCATGGTTCCCAAGAGGGTTTCAAATTCTTTCCATAATAAGTCACTAGAGCCCTAGAGATTCTTTCATATCTATTCCTTTAAAAACAAAACACCAGGATTCCTAAGAGTGCTTCAAACTCTTTCCGAAATAAGTCACTAGAGCCCTAGAGATTCTTTCATATCTATTCCTTTAAAAACAAAACACCAGGATTCCTAAGAGTGCTTCAAACTCTTTCCGAAATAAGTCACTAGAGCTCTAGAGATTCTTTTATACCTATTCCTTTAACAACAAAACATCGGAGTTCTTAGAAGTGTTTCAAATTCTTTCCAAAATGAAACACTAGGAACCTCCAAGATTTTTTCAGGTTTCCTCAAAAATAAAACACCGGGATCCCTAAGAGTGTTTCAAAATATTTCCAAAATAAGTCATTAGAGGTCCTAGAGATTCTTTCATATTCGTTTAAAAACAAAATACCAGGGTCCTTAGAAGTGCTTCAAATTCTTTCCAAAAAACTAGGTACCTCTGAAATTCTTTCAGTTTCCTTCATTAATAAAATACCAGGAACTCTAAGAGTGTTCTAAATTATTTCCAAACTACGACACTAAGGACCCCAGAGGTTCTTTTAGATTACTTCAGAGGATGAAACATCATCCAGGGCACTTAAGACTGTTTCAAATTCTTTCAAAAATAGACAATAGGTTTCCCGAAGATTCCTTCAGATTCCCTCAAAAATAAAACGCGAGGGGTACCAAGAGGGTTTCAAATTCTTTCCAAAATAAGTCACTAGAGGCCCTAGAGATTCTTCATTCCTATTCCTTTGGAAACAAAACACCAGGATTCCTAAGAGTGTTTCAAACTCTTTCCAAAATAAGCCACTAGAGCTCTAGAGGTTCTTTTATACCTATTCCTTTAACAACAAAACATCAGGGTCCTTAGAAGTGTTTCAAATTCTTTCCAAAATGAAACACTAGGGACCTACAAGATTTTTTCAGGTTTCCTAAAAAATAAAACACCGGATCCCTAAGAGTGTTTCAAAATATTTCCAAAATAAGTCATTAGAGGTCCTAGAAATTCTTTCATATTCGTTTAAAAACAAAATACCAGAGCCCTTAGAAGTGTTTCAAATTCTTTCCAAAAAACTAGGAACTCCTGAGATTCTTTCAGCTTCCTTCATAAATAATATACCAGGATCCCAAGGAGTGTTTTAAAGTATTTCCAAAATATGACAGTAAATCTAGCGATTTTTAGATTTCCGTTTCCAAAAATGTTCATCGAAAGCTCCAGAAAATCTGCTCAGAATTAGGATGGTGATGATTTACAACGCTTCTTTGCTTTTGGGTTGATCTTCCATTATTGACCGTTATAACCTAAAATGAGTTCATGCACATCTGATTCCTAGAACCTTTGTTCCTTTTGTCTTATATGGTCTGACGTGACCTGACCTAACCTAACCTGACCTAGTCTGACCTGAACAAATTATCATTACACTAATCCTAAGTGTAATGATAATTACACTTAGGATAAATAACTCCTGAGATTCCTTCAGTTTCCTTCAAAAGTAAAACACTAGCATCCCTTGGAGTATTTTAACTTATTTCTGAAATACGACACTTGAAGTTCTAGAGTTTCTTTCAGAGTCATTTTGAAATGAAACACAGTCCTTGGGAATGCTTTAAATTCTTTTTAAAATAAGAGACTAGAGACCTCCAAAATTCTATCAGGTTTCTTCAAAAATAAAATACGAGGGGTCCTTAGGAGAGTTTCAAATTCTTTCCAAAACAAAACTGTAAAACCTGGAGAATTTTGGAAGATTCCTTCAGTTTTAAAAAAATAAAACACCAGGATCCCTAAGAGTGTTTCAAATTCTTTCCAAAATAAGACAATCGGGGCACACAAGATTATTTCAAACTCCTTCCAAAATGAAACATCAGGGGTCCTTAACAATGTTACCGACTCTTTCCAAAATAAAACACAAGGGACTTCCGAGATTCTTCCAGATTCTTTCAAAACACCGTCAGAGTCAACTAAGATTTACCAAATTCTTTCAAAAATAAGACACTAGGTTTCCAAGAGTGTTTGAAATTATTTCTAAAATAGGACACTAGCGGTCTCCAAGATGCTTTCAGATTAGTTCAGAAATGAAACACCATCAGGGGTACTTAAAACTGTTTCAAATTCTTTGAAAAATAAAACACCAATGCTCTTGGGAGTCTTTCAAATTCTTCAAAAAATAAGGCACTAGACACCCCCGAGATTCCTTCATATTCCCTTAAAAATAAAACAAGAAGGGTTCCTAGGAGTGTTTCAAATTCTTTCCAAACTAAAACACCAGGGCTTTGGAAATTTCTTCAGCTTCATTCAAAAATAAAACACCAAGGTCCCTCGGATTTTTTTAAATTATTTCTAAAATACGACACTAGGGGCCCTACAGATTCTTTCAGAGTCATTTAGAAATGAAACACCAGGGTTCTTAGGAGTACTTTAAATTTTTTCAAAATAAGAGACTAGGGATCCCCAAAATTTTATCAGGTATCTTCACAAAAAAAAGCGAAAAATAAACAACAGTGCATGTATCATAGGGGGGTTGAATAAATAAAATAAAATAGAAGAACGCCTACAAAAAGCACACAAAAAGTCACTGATAAAATAATAAAAAAACAAAAAGTCCACAAAAAAGCGATAAAAAATATGAAAACAGAAGACAAAATATATATTTCATAAGAAAAACAAATGCGGCAAAAAGAAGCAACGATGAAAAGGAGCCATGAAATTGAAAAATTTGAACGAAAGCAGCAAAAGTTCACAAAATAGGCGACAAAAATGCGAAAACAGTACAAAAAAATGTATATAAAAACGACAAAAAGCCATTACAAAAATTTACACGCTACTAAAGAAGGCAGTCAAAAAAAACGCCAAAAAAAAATAAAAATCCGAGGGAATCCGATATAACCCGTGTGAATCTGAGAGAATACGAAAAAATCGAAGATAATGGGACAGAATTCGGGAAGATCGTAGAAAATACCGAAGAATCGGAGAGAATACGCAAAAATCCAAGAAAATCATGGAGAATTCTTGAGCACTTTTGAACTTCTCTTTACGAAAACTCAACACGAACTAATTGATACTAGAAGAGAACTCGAAAAGAAAATTGTAGGAGGGCTTGGTGTATTTAACACATTCTAGAAAAGCAAGAGACAAATTGTGTCGGGGTGTGTAAATGGTTGTTTTAATTATTAAAAAAAAGAAAAAAGTAAAACAGGTCGGAAAAATGCAACAAAGCATCATTATCAAAACTAGACAAATAGGCAAAAACAAGTAGGTTTCAAATTAGTCGATTCGGTAGTTCATTGAAATTATTAAAATATTTTGTCGGTTTTCTTTCTGCTTCAGATTTATACCCACCATCCATCACCTCCTCTTAGTAGAACGCCGTAAGTCGGACACCTCCATCTCCAATAAAATTCAAACATCAAAGGCACCGCTTCAGTTACCAACAAGAAACATTCAACACTTCCGGCTTAAATTATTCCTAATAATAGGTACAAACCAGTTTATCCAAATTTTCTTAAATTTTGCCACTCTGGGTAGCACCCCGAGGCTTCTCTCGGTCGGTCTGATGACGAATCCGGACCTGTAGCCTGCAACATGCACCTTCAACAGGTAAGCAAAGATTGTAAAAGTCAGACGAACCTGACGCCAGTCCTGCTATAAACGGATTTACCTGACAAGTCAACCTGTTCATGAATGAAATTTTGGCACTTCCACCAGCCGTAAACGCGTAAAGTGATGCTTTTATCAGGGCGGGCAACACCTCAAAACTTTTATTACTAGGGAAAACCCGAGGAAAATAAAACTCTGTGAGAATGGCGCTATCGATAGCTAGTCGGTGCCGGCTGTCGCTCTAATTACCATAATTTCATCAGTCTGGTATAAAACAATTATCAGGAAGTCGTATGAATGGTTTTTTTCTGCTTTATGGATGAGACTGTTATTAATATAAACGTTTTTATTGGCGAAGTCTTCAATTATTTCGGGGAAAAGTGTAATAATCTCGAGGCAAAAAGGTGGGAAATTACAGATGATGAACCGCAAATTGGGCCTCGGACGTTTAGACATGCTTTTTCTTCTCGTGATGTACAGGGAAGGGTTATGGTCCAGAATAAAATGACCACTGTTAGAGGGGGTAACGAACTGCCGAAAAAAATGGCCGGGAAAATAGTAAAACCGACACGATGTTCG